>NC_051405.1:39996272-39999715 GCF_015228065.2 Penaeus monodon
TCTTTTTTTGTTACTCTACATATACATTTATGCAGAATATAAATATAATATGCTACTGTTCAAAAGAAAAAGTGAAAAGGTAACAAGTTTTTTTTCTTCTTCTTCTTTTTGCACAAATGTATATCAATCATGACAAACAAACAATTCTAAGATACAATCACTTCTATAGTCTATATTATAAATTGTATAAATAAGAAAAAACTATAGTTTAAATTGCTAACATTTACAGTTAGCCATAGTAAGAAACAAAATCACATATAACAACTGTAGCACCTAGAATCTAAATGATAGAAAAAATAAAAGTTAATGGCTATTTGACCTGGCATAAGAAAAGCTGTCAGTGGCCTCTTCTGACACAGTAACCAGCAACAAAAATTCATCTCCAACATGCAGAGTACCCAAGCCTACAGACATCCCAGCATCATTCAGTTGAAAATAAAAGCTTTCACAGATCAATTCACATGTAGCATTTGCAGTGGGTTCAGTAGAACTAGAGACACGAAAACCATGAAAATGGCATAAAAAACACAAAGTTAAATAAAAAAAATAAAAAATCCAGGCTCAATGAAAGCATTTTATCTTGACTAAGCACCAAAACTATTGACCCATTTGCTGTCTCTTACCAGTGGGTGACATGGGGTTCGGAACTGGTTGAGCAGCAGCTTGGAGGGACCGACACAGGTAAATATCTCTTTCCTTAACAAACACTTCACTAATTGCAGGAAATTGCCCTGTCATCTCTGCAAGCATTTCTTCTATAAAATCTCTCTGCTTGCACTTTTCCACTTCTTCCTTGCTGTTAACACAAAGAAGATACTATGAGACAAGGGGAGTTGTAACTGTGCTTGTCAGTTCTTCTGGTCAAGTAATGGGGGTATTAAACTAGGGAGTTGATATCTGACTTCACCTCTTTCACCTCTCACATACACTTGAGACTGTGACAGCTTTATTTTAAAAAATATGGATAAATACAGGGCTGCAGAAATTCAGAATAATATGCAATGATGTAAAATTTTCTCCTACTACTATACTAAGGCATTACATAACAAGCACTGCATTTCAAACTATTCGCATTGAGTGACATCTAATCATGTCATGGTAAACTGGGCCGAAATCCTGGGTGCCATATGCAGAAAAGCCTGTTCTATATTTTGTATGACAAACAGCTTTTCACTTATTTGGCTCTAACTGCAGTTAATGAAGTAATAAAGCCCCTAAAAAGTGTCAGTATTTTAAAATTATTTCTTAAAAAATTGTGTATGCCATAGCCAAATCTGTTTTCCATGGCTGAGGGCAATGCCTGATGTGTGGCTAAGTATGAGGCAGGGAAAACCCATCACTAATGGGTTAAAAGAATAGTATGGCATAAGCAATGACTCTTACAGCAGGCATACATCTGCCTGTCCTATTCCTTGAGAGTCAAGCATCAACTCAGTGACACTAATTGATTCTTGACTCTTTTTTGTTAATTGTAAGTGGCAGCCACAACTTCAGTTTCTAAACTCAGAATCCCAATACTCCCTTTAGTGAATCAGAGAGTGAGGGAGTGAATTAGTGAGTAAGTACAAGTAAGTACATGAGCGTTGGAGGAAAGAGGGTTGTGAAACCATTGCATCTTTTTCCTTTCATGTGCAATGAATCTCAATAAACATAGAAAGAGTAAAAGCATTAATGATACTAATGAATAATAAAATATTACATAAACAAAATTCATGTTAAGTGCACATATTCATTATAAACACAAAATATTAAATTCTCATTAACATTTTTGGTATTCAGCATCAAAACCCAAAGTGCCTTTCACAATACAAAAGTAAAAAATGATCACCAAAGTACTTACCTAATTGGTTCTTTTGATGTAAGTATATGCCAGGTAAGCTTCACTTTATGCCAGAGAGAGAGTGACGCTAAGGCACGAGACAATGTGACTTGGATTGGCCTATCACCCAACTGTATTAGGCAACCTGGAGCTGATCTGCGTGCCTAGATGAATGAGAAAAAAGGTAATGATACAATATCTATAAATCAGTTTCATCCTCTTTTTTTTTATTACAATGCTTTTCCAAGAGTAAACTAAGAGAAAAACTCCAATGGTACTTTTTCACAATGTTATAAATTCTGACACCTATTCATCATTCCTTAATTCATTTATTCATATATTTACCTACCTATCTATTTCATGATAACCAAACCAAAGCCACTGATATAAAGGTTTACCTCAGAGAAAGCTGTTCGGAATTCTCCTCCTGGTGCCATTCCCAGCTGTTTTGTGATGTGTGCAGACAAAGAGAGAAGAAGCAAGTACAAAATGCCTTGGATCTTTCCATGCTGTTTCATGATCATTTGTACTTTTTCTGAAAGGAACATCATGTTGTTACAATCTTTTCTGAATTTTCTTATTTTTTTTTAACTGCAATAACAAGGTACAATCACCCATTAAACAACACTCTGATTACTTGTTTGCAGTAGAGTCACTGGCATTGAGCATTGTTCACTTTTTATTTTGTATACACCATTTGCAACACTTCTTAAATCACATGAAAACTTTTTGTGAAAGCAAAATACTAATGCAGAAAACATACAGCAAATGCCTCCCTCTCCATCTCTAATAAAAAATGATGGAATCATCCATTGTCACATGCTCTGCAGCTCCTATGGTCTCAAGGCAAATTACAGACCACTAGTAAGCAGCATGATCATTAACAAGATATTTAACCCAGAATATCAATCCTCTGTTATCTACCTCTAAAATACAGCTTTTACACCTCAAAACAACTTGAACTAACATAATGATGCACCACAATATGCTGACATCAAACTTTTATATTTCCTTTATTTGGTGTCTGAATAACATTCTTAAAAATATTTCCAGTGAAATTGGATATCATGAGATTTTTTAAAGCTAAAAGAAGATAATCTACTATCTACTTCTACTATCTGATATAGTAAGGCATTACATAGTAAGTATTACTTGCACTGACACTTTGAAAATTAAAAGATGAAATCATATGGAACATCATATACAATAGAATTCTTATTTAAGGGAATATCAACAAAACCAAATAAGGTATTAAAAGAGACAGTCTCCTGAGAAGTTACTATACAGCTATATAAAAAATGTATTAAATTTTTAAATAACAACTAAATAATGGATACACTTACTGAAGTCAAGGCTTCTTGACTCCTGAAGGATTGTTTCCTCATCCAGCTGAAGGATGGCAGTACGTGCTTTACACAATTCCACAACGACTATGTCAGGTTTGACTGTTCTGATTGTCTGGAGATTAAACAAGAGCTAATTAAATCCCTTATTCTTGCTCTGATAAGCAAATAATTTTGAAATAATGAATTGCTCTAACTCAAATTGTCAATCCTGTTGTAAGAGTACATCCTGCTACAGAAAACTGGAGAAATCTAGTAAAACTTCTAAAACATTCTCAAGG
>NC_051405.1:39999760-40000176 GCF_015228065.2 Penaeus monodon
TTGCCACATCAATACAAAACAGAAAAAGGTCTCACAGTAGCAACATCCTCTTGGCTCTCCCGTGAGAAATGTGCCGTCCCCACCAGGAAGACAGAACTACCAAATGGGGTATCCAGCCGCGAAACGGTTTCAGGCAACTGCACAGAGCTGGGAATGCGACTCGGGGTTGACGCCAGAGGCACAGGGAGAGATGACTCGGATATGCTCTTCGAGTCCTCTTCGGTGTTATCTTCCACATCGCTTTCACAACCTGAAGGGCTGCCTATTTTTGACAAAAAAGTTATTAGTGAGGGTGTGAGTTTATATGTACTATACAGGGCAGTGACAGAAACAGTTTCCACTGTCTACTGCATGTTGTTACACTATGATTTATTACTTTGGGTAACATGGTGTGATATAATATTACTGTACTGGCT
>NC_051405.1:40000429-40001183 GCF_015228065.2 Penaeus monodon
TCACAAATCTGGTACAGAATCTCACATAAACACAGCAACAGCTAGATAAAGAGATGCAAGATAGTGAGCCATGAACATCACATACCTTCTTTGGGGGGAGGCTGTTGTGTAACCAGATGCTGGACTTGGACTGTGACTCCTTCGTTTATTTCTGGTGATGCAATGGCCTGAGGCTCCTCTGCCTCCTCCTTGCATTCACTGCCATCTTCTGCACTAGGCTCCTTGTCAGCTGCAAAACCCAACACATGCTTAAAATGTGTGCAATACTTTTGTTAATCAATTTTTTCTTTTAATTAACATTCACTTTAACTTCACATTTTCTTATCTTACATTTCAATTTCATAGCTAATAAACAGGTCTTCATTGCTTCTGTACAGAAGTACATCCAACATGATACATAATCAATGTAATGACCTACAGCCACCTTTGCAAATACCAAAGATCTACAGTCAAACAGTTCCTACATGAATCATTTCATATACCATACCCTTTTTAGCAAGAGGAAACTGGATTGATGCTGAAACAACCATTTCACTTTCACTAACATCCTCTTCATCTTCCTCCTCTTCTTCATAGCCATCCTCTTCAGAACTGTTTTCTTTCAGTGGGATCTGTTATGGAGAATTCTTTTATTACGAATTGATTGCTAACTTTACCTTTTAACTTTTATCAACCTATTACTTTTACTAAGTATCATTCTTTTATAATATATTGTTGTCTGCTTCTTTATTTTTCTCATTATACTTTAATTTCT
>NC_051405.1:40001520-40003461 GCF_015228065.2 Penaeus monodon
TAAGCCAGCACCTAAATTCCAGTTCAAAATAACTCAATACTTCAAAATACCAATATGATCAGCTATCAACCTACATCAACCCTCTTCCACTAAATGTCTAGCAAAAGACATAGCTGTGTATCTGCTAGTTTACCATAAGAATGATTTTTATCATAGACCCAGCAATACACAGAAGTACAAAGCTATGTATCAAAATCAATAACTTAAGCAAGATATTAAAAATACAAATTACTTGTTGCTTTACTCAAGCCATTTTATTTTTATTTCCTAAAATGGCTGTTGCTAATGTCTATTTCACTTCACTCTTACAACATCAGCAGGCACTTAAATACCAATAAAAAACAATGCACTTGAACTGTACATACAACTGTATGTGAAAACTCTGCCTTAGTCCCGATAATACATCTTACTGCGGGTTTATAGGCCATTAAAAATAAAGATAAAGTAACCCTAATATTCTATTTGAATTCATGAAACTTATTTTCCTTATTCCCCTCTATTTTCAACCATATAAGTTTTAAGCAATACTGTAATAATGTACCATTAGTTTCCACTATGACAGAAAGAAACAATACACAATGGCCTACTTCAAACACTGATTTGTGTCTTTAAGTATCACAAGGACTTGCTATCTTTTGATTTTAGAATTTACAGCAGGCAAAGTGAATGCCCTTACACATACATAGATACAGATATAAACATATATGAGAAACTTCTTTACTGTACCTACTGTACTACTCCATACATCATTATTCTAGTCATACTACGGCCCAGTATCAATTTGACAAACCTGACGTGATTGTGCCGTAACCATGGAATCTGTATCAGAACTCTGCTCTAATTCCTTTGCTTCTATTTCTTGGTCTGATGCTGCAGCCTGTTGCTTTGATGTGTCTGATACTATGCTGCTTTGTTCCCTGTAGTAAAATGTTGATTTAAACTGTTCCGAACATTTTTCCTCTTCACACTCCAGATAATCTTTAGCCTCTTCATACTGTGGTGAATAGTCTTCATCATCAAGTTGTAAGTTTCCAGTTTCTTTGTAATACCACGAAGGGTCTGTTTCTTGAGGGTGTGAGGGGTCCATTGCCTTATATTGCATGGAATCTGCCTTTGCATGTTGCTGTGAAATATCAACTTCTACATTTTGCTGTATGCACTCTATTTCTTTGGGTTTTAAGTATTCTGTCTCTTCGTGCTGCAATGAGTGTTCATAGTTTTTAAGAACATTCAAGGATTTGGGCTTTTCAAGTTCTCGTGAACAGATAGTATTTTCTTGCTGCTGTGAAAGAGAAGGCACTTCGAGACGTAATAAAGATTTCGTACTTTCATCTTCTTTTTCATGATGCTCTTTACATATCTCTTTCTGAGATCTTTCTTCAGACTGATCCTTGCTATTTACTTGTTGTATATGATCTACCTTGACTTCTTGCAACTCATTCAGCACTTCAAGTTTCTCTTTTACTGATTTTTCCACACTAGTTATGCAAGTTGTATCCCTTGACTTGTTTTGTATCCCAATCTCTTCATAACCAATAAAGACAGAACTATGGTACATTTTTCTGCCACTAAGCGAACTTTCTCCCGGGTCACATTCCTCATATTCAGAAGAAATACCACCAGGCAAACAATCTTCATATCTATGGTTATCATCTGAAAGTTCCTCTGTCTGTAACTGCTGAAGTTCATCCCCTGAAGATGTAGTTCCATTCTGGGAACTTGGAATAGGTATAGCATCATTATATTCCACTTCTGAGTGTACCTGTACTCTCTCATTCCTGCTGTCTTTATCCTCTTCTGTTTGCTGTACCGATATCAATTATCTGTTACTAACCACTTAAGGATAAGATGATTTGTTTATTCTATATCTAAGAAACTTCTATAATGAAACAGAACAGTACATCATCCTTATTCTCCACTTAGGCAAAAATTGTATTTCTT
>NC_051405.1:40003530-40003995 GCF_015228065.2 Penaeus monodon
GCTACAGATCAATCGCCATACCTGTTGCAAAAAGAAAATCTCCACAAATTTCCAGCCAAAATATTATAAACACCAGATAACATAATAAGACACATCAAGGTGTAATCCAGATGAACTTTCACTTCACTTCAGGAAAAAAAAAACTAAATTTATCATCAGTAACACTGGTAACTGTATCCACAACTTAGCAAATCATTTTAGGAACAACCTATTATATATACCACCAACATGGTTACTACCTGGCTTTGTATTTTACATTAAAATATAATATTCATCCTCTTCACATATTTCATGATGCAATTCTATGTGAGATTTATAATTAACAGCTCATTCTACCACCAAAGACTTTAATTATCAACTACTGTGCTATCAATTAATCCACTGATGCTGGGAGGGCATGTATACATGACCTGTATAAAATGATTTCAGTTTATTAATTTTGGTTACACTGATGGCTCTAAAAGG
>NC_051405.1:40004128-40005348 GCF_015228065.2 Penaeus monodon
ACATTATGAATTAAACTCCACCATAGAAAATATCGACATCAGACAATAAGGTATTTCATTCAGACAAGACTTCACTGACACAAATTAATCAAACAAATAAAACAGCCATCGAACACACATAACCAAAAGCCCTAGAAAACAGGCACTAAATAGTGTATTGTTGAACCCTAAAAATCCGTATCATAAAGCACAATCAATTTTTTTTTTATATAAAGGTAGCCATGCCCAGCAATCACTGTCATTTTTTTCCTACCTGATTATCCTGCTTTACTTCCTGCTTGTCTTGTATGACAGTCGCCTGTATTTTGCTTCTGTCCTCTTCACCTTTATTTGCTTCCTCCCCCTTCTGCTCTCCCTTCTGCTGCTCAACCTCTGAACCTCCTGTTGGCCCATTGCTGTTCAGAACAACTGTCTCCTTTTTACCAAAATCTTGAGCCTCCTGGTCTGGTTCCAGGTCAGGAGACACAGCTATTGCAGAGTCCGTTGACTGTACCAATGAATCCGCCGAGAGGTCAGAGGTATTATCCATAACCTCACTGGAAATTGTAGAAAGACTTTGTAAAAAATAAAAAAAAGTACTTCTCAAGTCATGTTGTTCAAGTCTGACAACCGCTCATATGAGAAAATAATAAGAAAATAAAGATGGTGGAAAGATGTAGGAAAGCCTACAGTACATACTATTTCCAAAAATGTTAGTGTTTCTGGAATCCACCATAGTATATTGCACATACAAAATTTTCACAAGGAGGTAAATGTTTGTTAACAATTAGCACACCAAATGGAAAGTAACATGGATTCCAGCTCATGTACAGAAAAAAGCATTATCTAACTTCAACCAAATGAAAAGAGCAGAAAGATTCACAGCGCACATTATTCTACAGTGTCTTAATTACTGAAAAGATAAACATATTAAACATGAAATGTGTCTTTAATACGCTCAAACTGAACATTCAACAACCAAATGTGTTAGGTACAAACTTGAATAATATGCCAAGTGTTTGATAATACAAGCGCTACTCCCATTTTCTTCAATATGCATTTTGTGTAATAGAGGGAATTCCTATTAATATAATTCCCAACAGAATATCCCTATGCTAAAAGTTCTAGCTTAACTTACACCTGAATGAGATGAATGATATGAATACCTAATTCTCTTGAAAATACTATAAACAATCTCAAACAATGATACTAGGCCAAAAAATAAAACATCAGCACCCTTT
>NC_051405.1:40005903-40007027 GCF_015228065.2 Penaeus monodon
TCATTTTCTATAATTATAGTAATATTTTCAACCTTGACACAACAGTAATTAAATACTATGAGATATCCCACCATGAAACATGCATTTTCTGGTGTGTAATATTCAAACTCAACAAACTTCAGTGATCAAAACTGGCCTTGATTAAATATTAGAGTTAGATGCAATTTGGGGCTAGGTACTAAGGCAAAGCCAAAGAATTACAGTCATTTGGGATTAAATAAGATTGAATAATGGGTTAATGTAACATAAGTCCTGATTTTTTAATCAATTAAACATGAGTTTCTTCCCTGTACATGCTTTCTATATCAAGTAATATCAATGTCAGTGGTCAGTACAAATGCAAAGCATAGTACACTTCCAGTCCTAAGGATTGTGCAAATGCTAAGTTAGATCCTAAAGAAAATCATAACATATGCATGCTCAGGATGTTCAGCAGAGCTTTTCTTGGTACTATGATGATCACTAAATCAAATGAGGTGGAACATGTTTTTTTGCAGATCTTGAATTATTTTCTATTCGTTTAAAATACCCTTTCATCCTAAGTTATTGTGGACTTTCATTATTCAACATTAAAAGCAATTTATCATAGTGTAAACCACTGATCTACAGGAAATGCCAGGCTAAGAATTCAGAGCTCCAAGAAAGAACAAACGACAGACCTCAGAAGAAACAGCATAACAAGGGTGAAAACTGGGAAGAAACACATGACCTTGCAACTCAAACCATATTCTATGACATTTTACCTCTAGTGTCCAAAGGGTGATCCACAAGGGGCTACCAACAAGGTGTCTCTGTAGGAACTTCATGAGAAGGGAGGGTGGCTTACACTGAACCAACAAACTTCCCCAGGTTCACAATTTCTGAAGGTGTCGCTCGAAAAGCCAAGTGTGCTATAAATCCCATACCTCAAGCCCTTGCCCCTTCTCTATGACCATGTCAAAATGGCACTGCAGGTATGGGGAAACTGCAAATGCCTTTGGACTCAAGGGATTGGGATGAAGAAGTCTGTTCTGAGACATGATTACCTGAAAGTACCATGGTTGTCACTACAACTCTTTCTCAAATGCTATTCCGAGTCAACCAAAGGGGACCACAGCTTTTTCAGGCGCTGCCTGATATTTCCA
>NC_051405.1:40007182-40007246 GCF_015228065.2 Penaeus monodon
GAAGAGATAGATAAGCAGATTTTGGAATGAATGACAAAATGTGCAATATTCTTCTTTTATGACT
>NC_051405.1:40007623-40007823 GCF_015228065.2 Penaeus monodon
ACCCAGGTAGCAATTTGTGAACGGTTAGATCTCCAACATATTCAAAATTAATGTTTCACTTGCTAGCTACTGTTGACATTGGTCAATGTAAATCACAAAGTAAATGAAACAGTCATTTGTCCAGCTATTTTATCATTAAAATAGATATGGCACACCTATGATTCAATGCAAATACTAAACTCTGAAGATAGTAATAACAT
>NC_051405.1:40008743-40009865 GCF_015228065.2 Penaeus monodon
ACTTACCTATTCAGAGAATTTTGTGATGTGTTATCTAGCTTGGCGTTTCCCTTTCCGTCATCTTCCAGCAGGGAGTCGAGTGCCTCCTCTCCCTGGGTAACATTCAGGACTTCTGTACCCACATCAGCCCCATCTTTGTCATTTGGTGAACTCATTTAGTCTCTCAAATCTGGAAGGATAAAGCATATGTATCATGTTAGTGTGTGGAAGATGGTACGCACAGTTACTATGTGAACAGACGTTTCAAGATTGAGGCTATTGAATAAATCATCTGCTGAGATTCTGGATATTACCTATTCCCATAAGGTTAAGTACTGTATTTCCTTCTATCAATTAAAATTCATAAATTCATTCCCTCATCAGTAATTCACTTTACCAAATAAAACCTAAGGAACGAAAATATCTTTCAAATTCTATTCAGCCTTTTCACATATAAAACCTGGCCAATTAATTTCCTTTTTATTCAAGTAAATTCCAAGTAAGTTATCAATACTAAAAAAGCAAAAGAATAATCTTTAGCAGACAAAATAGCTATTACAACCAGTCCAGCACTGAAATAACTGATAAAAGTGTATTTCATATCTAGTCAGGAAAATCGAAAGTCATTCAATGATATAACAGAAGCTTTACATTTAGTACTAACTCACTGCACTACTGTTATTTTCAGTACTTGATTTTGATACATGTCAATTTTCATGAAAACAAATGTATGGTCTTCCTTTGTATTTCATGATCTTTTTATCACAAACTTTAACTCTTTCAACAAGTGAACATTACTATGAACATCACCAATATGGTTGTGTTTTTCCATATTCAATATCACTTTAGTTATCAAAATCGTTAATTATCACTACAGCTTTTACTGTTCCATATTGTCTTCTGTTACAGGGGACTATGAGCCAAGAGGAGAATGGGGGTTAGGGTTGAGAAAAGCAAAACTGAGACAAGATCAGTTTTGAATACCTGCAGAAATATAAAATTTCTAGCTCAGATATTAGGTCCCTCAATAGAAAATTGGGTAGGTGATAGGCCCAAGTCACATACATAATAGTTAAATTAATAATTTTACAGTAATGCATTTTATGCTTCCCATGTGTGAAAAAGAAATACTGTAATTTGTCA
>NC_051405.1:40010119-40010247 GCF_015228065.2 Penaeus monodon
AGCAAATGCTCTGAAAAAAGCAGGAACACTTTTAGGTAATGGTTATATCTCACAGGCTTGCATTAGCCAGTTTTAGACCTTCCTTCATGAGCAATCAAAACGGAATGTAGTTATAGAATAATTGGTAT
>NC_051405.1:40010370-40011824 GCF_015228065.2 Penaeus monodon
GAAAAAAATTAATGTACCTAAAAACAATATGCATCTCTGAGTGAATTTTTTTTTTTCTCACAGTCTTAATGAAAAAGAAAAAGACTTAACCAGTACACAGTTGACGTAAGCAGATGAAACAGATTTTCAGAGGGAGGTATTATCTTATAGTCTTACCGATTTCATGTATAAATCTACAGGCATTAATATGTGTATACTTTCAAAATTTTAGAAAATTTGCATATATATTTTATTTTTTATTTTTTTTTGGGGGGGGGGGGGAATCCTTATAATATCATAAGCAGGGGTTCATCCCTATATGATAGGATGGTCCATTTACTGGAGAAAATGGTGTTTTTCACAGGTTCATTCCTACCTTCGTACAAGGAAGCTCAGACTCCACACCTGTTGACACTTCAACAAAGGACAATATATTTCTACCATGGATACTATGGCAAAATGAACACTTGATGACCTGCCTTGCAATTTTTTGTTAAATCTGTATAAACTCTATATTGCCAGAATAGCCTATACATACTGGAGTTCACTCCATATCTGTCAGTACTTTGGCAGGCCAGCTAACCTCCACTTTGTATATTTTATCAAAATATTTGAATATTTTTATAAACATTTCAACATCCTGTCAATATATTTTTACATTTTATCAAAATATTGACATTTTTGCTCAAAGTATTTGTAAAATTGTCAAAATAAATGCTCATATTCAGAGAGCATCTTGCGTCTCAGGAACAGCTGAACCTAACTGCCAAATCTTTAGGTCAGTTATTCTGGAGACGGAAGGTGCTCTCTATAAATGGTGTAACAAGTGTCTCTGAACAAATATTTTGACATTATGTTCAAATGTTTTTAAAAACATTCAAATATTTTGATAAAATATACAATGTGGGGGTTAGCTGGCCTTTGCCAAAGTGCTGACAGGTATGGATTGAATTTCAGCATGAAATACTTTTATGACTTTACAATATTTTATTCTATACCTCTACCTGCCTATTTGCTAATGCATCTAAAGACAATAAATCACATGCATTCCACCAAATCAATTTGAAATATTAATACCATCACCTTTCTTAAAGTCATACTATAAAGATAAACTCATTTTCAAACTGTTTACTTGCTTCTATCAGTAAATTTGGAAAATTATGTAATCACACCTCATAGATAAGTGATTGTAGTAACTGAGTAGATATCCAAAACATTTAGATTTTGCTATTTCTTTCCAATGCATATTAAAAACACAAGCATTCTAGTCTACATCAAAAATAAATAACCTATTTGATAGTATCAGAGTGAAGCAAATGCATGGCCTCTATAGATGTCCCATTTCAGGAAAGGCCAAGAAACATACTCTACACATAGGCTACAATGCCAATTTCCTCTGCATGGTATTTTTTACTTCCACTTACAGAATGCTGCACATTGGCAGATACTTTAAAAACAAAAATATGGGTAGCTAG
>NC_051405.1:40011855-40012156 GCF_015228065.2 Penaeus monodon
TAAATCAGATATACAATTAGTTATCACAGGTTTGGATTCACGTTATTCTCAAACAATACCTTTCTATCAGCAACAGCATTCATTAGAAAATGGATAGGGGAAAAATGGCTTGCAGGATCAGAGCTAATAACTTTCTAGGATTATAACATACAAAAAGACCACTCTTGCTAGGGAGAAGCAACAATCTGAAGAGGGTCTGGGGCCAAAGTACCAATAAGGAAAAACAGTAGAAAGGCCAGTGGGACAGACCACGTCAGGAAGGTTTATAGTTTATATGGTCATCTCTCTGGCAGTTTGCGTA
>NC_051405.1:40012708-40013158 GCF_015228065.2 Penaeus monodon
GGATGGGGTTCATGTGTTCACTCATTCGAGCTGGGGACTTTGCCAAGGATGGGTGTGGTCTTGTTGCAAACTTTTACCTCCTCTAAGTATGGCTCGCCTAGTTCTTCCTAGTATACGCCTAGGCCCTTCTTACATGAGGATAATCCCTGATCAGCTGCCCAGCTTCCCACTTTGCTTACATTACAATCTCCAATCTGTAAACACATCTATGATAACCTCAAAGCATTTACAATGTTATAACTAAATAGCAATATATAACAAGCATCTACAACTATTACATACTATACATCCTCATTATCCACAAAAAAATTAGCCGGATCTGGGCAAAGAATGCCCAATATAGTTTCAGTTTCACATAGCCATATAGTTTACCATAAACTTTGCTGGTAATGGACAGTATGATTGAAAATATGCAAATTTTTTTGTTTACACAACCATCCAGTCTTGCAA
>NC_051405.1:40013298-40014096 GCF_015228065.2 Penaeus monodon
CGCCATTCCCGGGAAACCCAAACATATAGCCGTACAAACCAAATATCCCTCTAACCCGGGGCTCCTGCATAAATGATTTAAACAAGGAAAAAATAACTTCATGGTAGGAAGGCTCTGTGAAACTAAAAAAGAAAAAAATTACTGAATGCCCACACCTGGCTCACGCTGTTGCCCAGCCACCACGCCTAAACCTAGCGACCATAGCGCTGATCCCCTGACCGGCAACCAAAAGGGGCGACGTTCCTCTAACTTGAGTCACATACGGCTGGCAGAATGCAGCTCACGTACGTGTCAACGAGGGACTCAGCCCAAGTCCTATCCTGCCGAAATGTACACAGTAGGAACGAGGTCCCTGCCGAGGTCCTTAGCATGGCCGTGGGATCGCTCCGTTCGGTTCCACTCTGGAGAACGGCTAAAGACTTTCCTCATCCTCCCCAATATTTCAAAAGCCAAGAAAGAAATTTAAGTTACTATACTCTCTAAACCCATTTCTGGTCCATGAAACTCTACCAATATGATACACTTGCACTTTTTAGGCCTAGGAAAAAAAATCTAATACCTTAACTACAAACCTATTGAAAATACACAAACCCCTGATCACCACAAAGCTAAGATAATGTAAATATCCATTATATATATATATAAAAAGACAAAAAAAAACAGCCTTGAATTACCCGACCAGCTGGAACACTGAAATTACACCTTCACTGTAAAATAACCTAAATTTTCATCTAAAATCCGGTTTACAGACTCGAACGGGACCTCAAAACCACAAGCCTTTCGACAACCTATGTGAGA
>NC_051405.1:40014200-40014392 GCF_015228065.2 Penaeus monodon
TTTCTAATCAAAGATTAATTAAAGGAAGGATAGGGACATAACACACTGACAAAGAAGCAGCAATTTAAACTCTTAAACCTACCAAAGTTAGTAAAGGAAACTGTACGAGGCGCTTTTCTCACGAATGGAAAAAAAAGGAAATTTGGAAAAACAAACCTTCCTGAGGAAAATCCGCGGTTGCCGATGAGTGAT
>NC_051405.1:40014428-40014578 GCF_015228065.2 Penaeus monodon
CTGTAATGCGAAAAGTTCGTAGACATATTGAAAGAGGAAATTTTATTTTTCATATTTGGATTTTTTTTATTGTTAGGTAAAATTACATACGCATTTTGTGAAGGATATGTGTTTGTAGACAAGATATACATCAAGGAGCATTGTGATAAA
>NC_051405.1:40015156-40015325 GCF_015228065.2 Penaeus monodon
TTTAACGAGCATCCAGGAAGTATAGAGATGCGTGTTTTTATCTTCCCATTACATTCTCCTCGATCAATTTGCTACGTGAATGTAAATATCTTTGCAATACCATTCAGTCTATGAAAAAAAAATACGAGCATTGCTCTGGCGAAACCGTAAACAAATCCTCGTGCACTAA
>NC_051405.1:40015405-40015749 GCF_015228065.2 Penaeus monodon
TCATTTTCAAATTCGTAATAGGCTAATTCATGTTCTTTTTCTCAATAACACAGAACTTTTGTTGAAGAGAGGTGCAATAAAAGGTGCAGGAAGTAATGCAAAACAATAATTCATTCAATTTACACGTGTACCGGAAGAAAATGAACCGGCCTTCATGTCAGACGTTTGGTAATACGTATTCATTATCAAATGACTGAGAACTTGAATTACTTCTATCCTAAGCACGTAATGATAGGATCGTGGAGGCCTTGTAATTAGGCGAACTCGACAAAGCTGCTTCCCCATACAGTGACCCGGTTTGTGGCTTTGTGGCTGAATTAAATTATCGTAGGAAGTTACCATGA
>NC_051405.1:40017600-40017710 GCF_015228065.2 Penaeus monodon
TAAGACGACCTAAAACGTGACGGTTAACAAAGCAGCTAAGTTTACATTCTCTGCCTTTGTGAATTGGGTTGGGGCCGCCTAGGCCATTTCATGAGACTTGAGAACTGTGC
>NC_051405.1:40019115-40019532 GCF_015228065.2 Penaeus monodon
ACAACCTTAACAGTTGAACGATAATGTGGAACTCACAGTCACGAACATGTAAAGCTGTAACTGCGTCTTATTTGAACGTTAAATTGCACAGTCATTTGTACTTATGTAATGGAGAAATGCGAGTGAGCGTCTTCACAAGATGCTAGCATCAACTCACTTATTTCTATCAGTATATTTTCTTTATTTTTCCCCCAGAAGATTCGCATTTAAATACAGGAGATTACAAAATCTGCAATATCTAGTCACCAGACTGTAGTTTCCGACCTTGCTCTAACCTTGAAAAGTCATAAGCTTCTACGTGCATCTTCTTTGTTAATGTATACCTTGCCCGTAATGTAAGCATCCTGAATATGCAACCTCCGTTAGTAAACAGCCTGATACCCAACACCCACAAATAAAATCCTTTAATACCCAGAT
>NC_051405.1:40019561-40019793 GCF_015228065.2 Penaeus monodon
CGCGACCTCCGTACCACCTGAACAAATAACAATAAAATCACTCTAAGGCATCCTACACCTTGCCTAAATCCTAGGATCCTAAATCCTATCCTTTTGACAGACGAGGTAGCAACACTCAATGCATCGGCAGGCATTAGGGCACTACGTCAGGATGGCTATGCTAT
Source organism: Penaeus monodon (assembly GCF_015228065.2). Taxonomy (NCBI): domain Eukaryota; kingdom Metazoa; phylum Arthropoda; class Malacostraca; order Decapoda; family Penaeidae; genus Penaeus; species Penaeus monodon. The sequence goes on from NC_051405.1 coordinate 40,019,726, forward strand.
GTTGAGTCAGTACACAACCACTTCCTCTCCTTGGCAGTTTGTACTGGTTTTCATCAATTAATTCATTG
>NC_051405.1:40024529-40025259 GCF_015228065.2 Penaeus monodon
GGAATAATAAAAATCGGAAATATTTGGGAACCACTACTGCTTATAATAGTGTTGTTTCTTAAGTTTTACAAAAGCTTCCAGCAAAGGCAAGGTACGTCATTCTGTAAGCTCATGTTCACACTGAATTCATTCTGGGATAAATGTAGGAGGTATGAATACTAATACATACTTTGGATTGTGTAATTATCTATTTTCATTATACCTTCTTCATGTTATTCATTGTGCAAATGATTTATTATCATTATACCTTCTCCTCTCATTCCGTTTTGAGAGTAATGATAAACACGTTCCAAGTATTGTAAGATATATTCGTTGCATAGTTTACATTGGATCTACTGCGGATAAGATGGCATTGGAATATTGCTAGATTGTATGGATATTAATTACACCTTCAATTTTATGACATGCCCGGGCAACAATGTCACTACTTCTTTACTTGTTCCATTACCACGAAGGCCCCTTTTTTAAGGATAGTTTCATGACGAACGATATCCAGATGGTTTCGTATTCCAATTTTTGGTTTAGACAAGTACATTTTCTCTTGTTGGTGTAACGAGAGAACGATCGGTTAACCATGGGAACTGTCTAGGTGAAAAAGAAAGAAAAAATGTCGACAGTGAGACTGGATTTGAGAAATTCCTTCTTCGAACTCTTCTTCATCGAGGCCTGGCAGTCCAAGTGAACGTTTATTGAAGGCAACAACAACATGTTATTTCATAATAATTTTAAA
>NC_051405.1:40025311-40025520 GCF_015228065.2 Penaeus monodon
ACGTTATCAGTTTCACTTTTATTGAGACGTGGGGTCTCGCTGACCACAAACACGCGACCTTTCCCCGTAAGAATCAGGTGTTGTCTCCTCACAGTAAAACCTGTCAGAAGCATTTTGACAAGCGATCTTTATAAAAGAAAAGCAAATGGCGTTTTTTTTTCTAATAGAATCATACAGCCTTCGAAGTTTGACAAATCATCGTTACATTC
>NC_051405.1:40025565-40027359 GCF_015228065.2 Penaeus monodon
TCAGCCTCGGGACCAGGCTCAAAAGGAAAGGGAACGACATCTGTACATGGCTGGAAAGGACCTCAGACTCTTACCGGGCGAAGGGAGACGTTTGTGCAAAAATCAGAGACCAGTTTGTCTTATTTAGCCTGACCCGACTTGGGTCAAAACCGATGGTCATGTGACAACACCCACTGATCAGCCATTGGACCTCTAGCTATGAACTGCTGTCAAGTTGAGCTCCCACCAGAAGGCCTTTTCCTTGTGAATGAAAATAAATCTTATACCTGGGTACTAATACAGTTCAGTTTTATTTATAAATTCTAGAAAAGAACTATAGTACCCCACTTGAAATGGATTGAAATACTCCGAAATTTTAATAGACATCCATGATGAAGCACAGTACTCAAGATGAGGGACAATATAGGCTTAAAAGGAGCAGTAATATCACACGAAGAAATCTACAACATATCAGAAGCACGGCAGACATCCGACTGATGGATGCAAGAGGAAATAGACATTTGAAGTAATCATTTTGAAAACAGACAAATTAAAATAATGAAATGGCCTCTGTAAATGATGCCTTCCCGAGATCCCCACAAAGGTATTCATCAACAGGATATTTTGGAATATGGGAAAGAACAGAAGTATGCAGATATGTGTTATTAAAAAAGGTTTCTTGGGTTCTGTCGCAAGACCAACAAACAGACATTGGCGATCACAAACATACATGTACAATTACAGACGTATGAATGAAGCGACGAGACTTGAAGTTTCCACTGTGTGGAATGTGCGTCAATGTATGAATGAGTGTTGTTCACGTGTCCAGCATGGGATGCATCACGTGAACAACACGGGCTGACCGGTCATGCCAGGTTAGCAACCCTTGAGGCGCCAACGAGTATCAGCGTGCCTTGGGGAGCTGTCTGGTACCGGCTGCGAGTGTGAATGGCGTCTCCGCGTCATCAGTGTCCAACAACTGAATTATACATTAAAATGTGATGTTACTCGAACAACATCACATTTTATTCTATATCGTTCATTTATTAATGTAATAATAACTTCCTAAGTAAATAGAAACTGCAATGAGCATTTAATTTGCCACAGCTTACAAAATGACTTAACTATAAGCACATATTGTCTAACACAGTGATACCTGTCTCGCACCTATTGGAGGTACGATTCGCCAACAGTACAGAGAGACAGTGACATTAGTAACAGTGTATATTGTTTTCATTGTGTGGGATTGTGAGGTCGTGCACAGTTCACTACATGACAGTCAAAGACCGATGTAGAAATAAAAAGAGATCTCAAAATACTTCCCTGGAGTACGCCAGAGAGGTTTCGAATAGTCAATGAACGAAGCATACAAACACACTGCAAGGTTTAGAAATGGTTTTAGAATGGTTAAAAATTCATCCCAATTCCAAGAAGTTTAATCTTCATGGTTAAACAAAAGTTGGGTTAAAATCAAGTGGGGTACCACGAGATTCCTGATTAGCATCTAAACAAACCTAAATGTCACGAACCAAAGTAAGACAGGCATTGCAGTACCGTGGCCTTCGTGAAAAAAAAATAAAAATAAATAAACAGACAGCAGCAGCAGTTATAATGTGAAGAAGAGTATTCGGTTGATATTAATGGTGTTGAAATCGGTAGGTACTCATTGGACAAGGAACAAGCAGTACTTCCACTCGGGAGAGAGAAAATACATCCAGTTTCAAGAGCACTCTAAACACAAGAGCAACCTTTGATGCCAAAAAGCTCCAAACCTATTAAAAAAAAAAGACAAAGAGAAGGATCCAACTGTCAGAT
>NC_051405.1:40027390-40027631 GCF_015228065.2 Penaeus monodon
ATAAACACTATTCGTATAACTTCTTTATTCTAGAAGCAAAGGAAGTTGATTCAGAGTTTTTTTTAGGACGACACATAGAGGGATTTCTTTCCTCGAAAAGACTTCAGACGAGCAATGAGCCTTCTGGATTCCTTCGGAGAAAGGGACCGCCACCGGCACTCAGAGGAGGCTTAGTTGAGTCAACTCCAAATAAAGAAGAACAGCGAGAAGACCGCCACTTATGAGGTTAATTGACATCAGC
>NC_051405.1:40028348-40028779 GCF_015228065.2 Penaeus monodon
TTTCAGATTTTGTTGTGTCCATCGAAAATTTTCCAAGTGAGGAAATTTATAAATCAGAATTGTTATTTATTTTCACTACTTTAATTCAAATTCCTGCATCGCATTTTATGGAAAATCATCATTTCCCAATCACATATCTGCTGCATAATTGCACAGTATTACCATTACGCTGCGCCTTTGATTAAGACCTGCATCTGTCCTACTATATGCCCACATTACTTTGCCGTGTCCTTGCATAGAACTGAAGGCCTTTCCTGATACATGGTAATCTTGATAATGCTTTGTTCTACAGTATCAGGGAACATTGGTCGTTGAGGGCAATTCGCTGAGGACAAATCACTTAAAGCTTGAGAATATAGTTACGGCTTCTTCACGCATCGCTAAACGTAAATCATGATATCGTTGATTCCCTTGGCGCCAACCTAATTATC
>NC_051405.1:40028808-40029637 GCF_015228065.2 Penaeus monodon
TCGCCATGTCATCTAAACTGTACGCGTCATTACTAGTGTCATGCAATATGTGGAGGTTAACATGAGACACACTTCCTGTCTTGTGAGCTTCGTAAAGAGAATCACGATTTTTTTGTGCGTCTGTTTCGAAAAGTGTTGTCTTTAGGAGATACAGTCTGACCAAAATACATAGAAAGGAAGTCAATTCATAGTTTGGATAATTTCTTTCTTAGAATTATTATTTTTTAAATGAGGTGGAGGAGGATAAGAAAGGAAAAAAAGAAGAAGACAATGAAAGGTCACAACAGCAATCTATTTCTTTCAAGTTCACTCAGAAGTAGTTGCATGATGCATCTTCTTGCTTTAAGAACAGAACATTATGATTTACGATTCTGTTCTCATTTGCGGTTGTGTTTCATTCCATCTGTGTATGCATGTTTTTGCGTTTGTATATTTGCTTCTCGTGCTTAGTTTCGTATGTTAATAAGGGGTCTTCCTCAGTCTTCAGAGCATCTTAGATAAAATACAACACTCAGAAGAATACAACAGGAATTTATACTCTCTCTGTAGTCTTTATTTTTCCCTTATACCTGCTTTCATTATAGAGTCCTGCAGTGATGCATTTACTGTGCATAGGCGACCTAGTGTCCAAAGTAAGTTAAACCTTTTATTGTGGATAGTTGACATGTTAATTAACAAAACATATATCCATACCCACTCTTACCTCGTGATAATTAAATAGATTATGATTGAAGTTCGTTGAGTTCTGGCAACGGCACAGATTTTTTCCTGTCATTAAGAGATTTTCAACTTTGAGAGACAATTTTGAGATTATACTTGGTCTTAGTAA
>NC_051405.1:40030566-40031296 GCF_015228065.2 Penaeus monodon
GGTTTCACTGTATTTGAAAAGAATAGATACATATGTGTTGTCTGCATGGGCAAAGAACACTTAGCATTTATTGGCTAGTCTACAGCATGAGTCTTCCATGTGCTACATATGCTGGCAGAAACCCACAGTTCGTTCTGCCAACATCATTTCCGGCTGTTGACTGCAGAATTCCGTGCATCCATACATTACGTAATGTTTACGTATCTCACGCATAATGTGCCAGCGACGCTACTGTGCATTTACCATACTGTATCTTATTCTGACTCTGTGTAATTCACAATGATCTTTATTTTGTCTGTAATTGCAACTAAAGACACCGTATTCTTTGAGTGCCAAAAGACAATGCACTGTATGTATATATCTTTTTATACCTGATGCTGTCTAGATGCTTATCATTTTTTTATCTGATTTTATCCATACTTGGACTTCAATGTACCTGACTTCACCACTACACGCATCGCAATATACCTATTCACCACATTATATCGTCATCTACCAATGCCAATTTCTCCTATTTTTACACACTTGATATGAAGCTAAACCTTCGCCAATTCAACATAAGCAGAAGATAAAGTGTGTGGTATAGCAGACTTTGTATTTAAAAAAAAATGGTAATTAGAGCTAAAATCACCCTATCGTTCAAGCAAGAGGTTACCCTGTGTTGCATGCTCTTTGTGGAAATATGCAGGAGAATATTGATAATATCTACTTATGCTAAGTACGTATGAGA
>NC_051405.1:40031761-40032002 GCF_015228065.2 Penaeus monodon
CTATTAATAGAACAACCACCACAACAGAGAGAGAGGGAGGGGTACTTCCCCATGAATAGCGCTATTTTTAACTCGCCAGCCGTTCGATGCGCCGTAAACACAAAAGAAAGAGAGAGAAAAAAAGGAAAAACACATTTGTCACACTAAAATATACTGCAATTATGCAATAAAGGACAGATCAAAGAAAATGAGAATATATTGTGCACGCCAGTTAGTCTTAAGAAAATGGAGCGATGTTACG
>NC_051405.1:40035756-40035909 GCF_015228065.2 Penaeus monodon
CTCAGAGCCTTAATGCAAGAGATGTTTCAATGGTTTGAAACTTTTCTAACACTTCACTGCCAGCTCTCAGCCCTTACAGTTATATCAGAATTGCTAAACTTCCTTTGGTTAACTTGTGCTGGCCTGTATAATGCAGAGAAAGCCAATTGTGTA
>NC_051405.1:40036090-40036539 GCF_015228065.2 Penaeus monodon
TAAAACAACAACTAAACAAGAATATAATTCGATAAGACCTCACTGGGTAAGTAGAAACTAGTAATATACCTCATGCAATGAAATGATTCACAAAAAAAGGAATTAATAACAACACAATAGACTGGCAAATTACAAGATAAAAGTGATATTTATAAGCGTATGCAAAAGTTTCTTCTCCAGTTCACACTGCTACTGATGGAGGTTCACACTTTGATATTTTAGACGCAGTGGAGGAAATACCATCTATTTTTAAACCACTCGAATTATCATTTGGATTATTTCAATTAGTCGACTGTAACATGACACCACGAGTCAGGATGTTTGTAGGAATGTGTGTGCGTTTACATAACGGGCAGCAACATCACATAATAATAGCAATAGGAATGTTCGTGGCAATAATGATGATAGTTGATATGACTAGATTTTCAATACTGTTTATGTATACTGTA
>NC_051405.1:40036641-40036731 GCF_015228065.2 Penaeus monodon
CAGATAGCGGGTCAAAAAGAAAGAATGCCTTAGTTTTCGAGCAGTTTTAATCAGTGCAAAGAAGAAAGTAAAGAAAATATTATTTGTCAC
>NC_051405.1:40036915-40037265 GCF_015228065.2 Penaeus monodon
AGATACCGCCCCCCCATGTCACTTCATCATTAGCATTTGTTATTGTCATCAATATAAATTACCAGTTTAACAACTGAACAGCTGTTGTGATAATGCTTGTTGTTCATACTACTCACGAAGCAATATCAACTAGTGACACTCTAACTCTTCATTGTCATTAACTGAATAGGATTTGCTCGTTTTTTGTTCCTTAAATTACCCTTAAAATTGCAGAAGATAAGATTATACCTTGAATGCCCCAACTGGCACGCCGCCAGCTGTCTCATTAGTCCATTATTAGATAAGGTTAGGTTTAAACGGCGTCCAGGAATAAGGAGAGAAGCTCTATTTGTTGCAGGGATGACTAAAGG
>NC_051405.1:40037302-40037413 GCF_015228065.2 Penaeus monodon
TGTTGATGTGGATGCACTTAGGTACTAAACACGTTTTAAGAATATGAATGTTCATTCTTCGATTCCTGACGTGGGAAACGAAGGTATTTGAAGTTCTGGATATGAGAATAT
>NC_051405.1:40037624-40037808 GCF_015228065.2 Penaeus monodon
CACTATTTTAATATGTAACTGGTTTTATTAATTACCTTTCTGACAAATGTACAATCAAAACATGAAAATGAATGACAAACTAGTATCTTTCAAAGCTGATTCCCAAGTCAAACAATTGGTACTTAGGCTTCAAAAAATGTCGTTTGTATGTTAAGTTGAATTGATAACCATTGCGAGCCTAAAA
>NC_051405.1:40038090-40038359 GCF_015228065.2 Penaeus monodon
TGTCTCATTATCCTTTCATAACGCATAGTGTATAGTTGCTCTCCTATCTTATTCCTTTTCTTTAATTCTCTCTTTTTATAGTTCAAGTCGCATATTCATTCATTTTGCACGGCCTTAAAGATGGAAAGAATAGGCCAACACGGATACGAAATATTACGAAATCGTACGTAGTGTATAGAAGAGAACGCCACCGTAGGCTCTTCATATCTATTGGCTGCGTTGCTGACCCTCTTCTTCGCCTTCGCTGGGACTCTTGCGACGCATTTACT
>NC_051405.1:40040947-40041060 GCF_015228065.2 Penaeus monodon
GTGGGAGAACAGGAACGACGTGGCAGCGCGGCAGCAGAACAAAAGGAAGGCCAGAGGTTGTCGTCTGCCTCGCTAATTGCAAGAAGGTCGTTGGCGCCTGTTGGCCAGAACTC
>NC_051405.1:40041498-40041687 GCF_015228065.2 Penaeus monodon
AAAGAATTGCAGTCTCACTCAAGGCCGTCGTCTGCAGTGGGAATGAAAGATGCAGGGATCAATTTTGCACTTGCACGAACGAGACACGTGCAAATTTCGTCGTTGTCCTAAAATGACTCGAGTCTTAAAAAAAAGAGAGAAGTCTAGCTGTTGCATATGCTATTATAGCACTTCCAGTTGCTAGACCCA
>NC_051405.1:40042105-40042308 GCF_015228065.2 Penaeus monodon
TAAGTTAAGGCATCCTGTTCGGTTAACTGGCCCTCAACTTCACAGTCATCATTGAGCATTAGCTTGTGTCCCTGTCTGACCCAAGTTGCTGAGGGGGACTGTTCATGTTTTGACGCCTGGTCTGTAATGAACAATTCTTTTGGCTTCACTCATATATCATTGTGGGATGGAAAGGGAAGACTACATTTATATTCCAAAGGAGC
>NC_051405.1:40042369-40042501 GCF_015228065.2 Penaeus monodon
ATGTCCTAAGGAGCGCAGAGGAACTAAATTTATGTATTTAGACTGATGATCACGCGTAATCTTATTTACTATGTTATAAGTAATTATTTAAATTTCATAAAACGTAACAAGAACAGCATCAAAATAATGATC
>NC_051405.1:40042587-40042960 GCF_015228065.2 Penaeus monodon
TAAGAGAAAAGGAGAAAACACTTGTGTAAAGAAATACTAGATATTGACACAGTAATACGTTTTCTTTTATCCAAATTCTATCCATTGGACCAAGCAGAGCAACATTTACTTATCAGACTTAAGAATAACCATATAGCGTGTTATGTCGGTAAACTGGTTGGAAGGAAACCTCAGAAATTCGACACCGAGGTTTCCTGTGAAGCCCATCAAAGCCAGGCTGAGTTGGTGGTGGTTGTTAGAGCAATTTGAAGCTAGCAACTAGACTTGAAAATGGGTGCATAGAGGCTTCAAGCTTCATTGCTTCAGTGCTGACTTGACATGACATAAATAAAGGGCTCATGTAAGATTTCAGCTTTCCCATCGATAGATATAC
>NC_051405.1:40043375-40043810 GCF_015228065.2 Penaeus monodon
AGAAAAATATAATTAGGACAGGGAAATGATCAATAGTCACTGCTCTCAACACTGATTACGAATTCAAATTACAAACCAATCGCTTCCTCTTGAGCGAAATGCATGCACCGAAAAACATGAAAAATTAAAAATGAAATCCATTTATTTTTTTAAGTAGATTTTGAAAAATCGACTGGATTCATGGAGGCTGGTATGCTGTTGCTATCTCTTTATCTCCTGTCATCGTGTAAGGGAAATGTGTTAAGAAGGAATGATAAATAAAACAGTATTTGCAAAGGAAATAGTTAGAAGAACAGGGAGATGCTTGGAGGAAGATAAACTTGAACGACCCAGTTATAAAGTTAATAGAACAAAAATTTACATCGTAACTGTGGCCTAGATAATGCTATTATGTCATATCTTAATTACTGTTTGATGGTTTTATGAATTAATGGC
>NC_051405.1:40043833-40043944 GCF_015228065.2 Penaeus monodon
AATGTGCTCTAAAATGCAGATAGAAGTTTTGTTGATTAAAAAAAAAAACTTAGTAAAAACTTGATAAGTTAGAACTCTAAAACCCCCTCCTCATAACTACCTCATCAACTT
>NC_051405.1:40045538-40045719 GCF_015228065.2 Penaeus monodon
TGTAATTACTCCTTGAAGATATGAATGATTCAGAATTTCTTGTCTAAGACCTTGACAGTTCGTAGAAAATAAAGCGAGAAGCTTTTGAATGTAAGAAACAATAAAGTTTTATAAAGTATGTCCACTTTTTCATTTATATATGCATCTTACTATGATGAATATATAAATGATGATAAAGTTC
>NC_051405.1:40046272-40046755 GCF_015228065.2 Penaeus monodon
CTTCTTCAGAGGTTTAGTAACCCCATCTCTTATCCAAACGTACCCAACGACCCGACACAGAACCGACTGTTGGAAGGACGAAACCGTAGATTATTTTATTAGTTGAAGAAAACATGACCATTTACTGCGTTACACTTACACACTTGGAACACAACCTCGTTACACTTACACACTTGGAACACAACCTCGTTACACTTACACACTTGGCACATAACTTCGTTACACTTACATATTTGAAACATAATTTCGTTACACTTACACACTTGGAATATAATCTCTTTACACTTACACACTTGGAACATAATTCCTTTACACTTACACACTTGGAACATAAATTTTATGCTTCAGTACCCAAGACTGGTATTACGGACGCAAAATTATTTTATTGTGGTCCTCTGTACAATATATCTTTAATATCTTTGCTGAAAATCTTTTTCTCTAACATTCTATTCCAAACATATATTGAATTACTCAACAGTGTGC
>NC_051405.1:40047928-40048472 GCF_015228065.2 Penaeus monodon
CGAACACTGGTTTCTCACATTACACAGAAATGCTAACCTACTTCATTCCCAGCATGAGCTTAAATGCGTATGAAAATAGTGTTAATAGAAATAGTGTCCGTTAGAACGTGATGGCAATATCATAGCCGGATAAATAACATGCAAGATCGGGTTCAATTCCTGTAACTCATAGGCACTGTTTTCCTGCATTGGGAAAAAGTTGCAAAAGCTTCACGTGGCGACAGGATATTGCGAGGTATTGCAGTCACCATCCAGAGAAACATTGTTATCACTCTAAAGACAAAGACGTGTGTCGATATCATTCATAAGGGGATTTTTACACTGGAGTTTCTCGCTGTTGTGGAATCAATGAAAATAGACGGAGGAAAGTCTGTGATTGGTGCTTCCACTAATGATTTCGTATATTCATAAGTTACATGACATCAAACACTGCTAGAGGGTGTAACACAGCAACAAAATACGTCCCAAACAATGTCATACTGATATGAAATACGCTTTATCTTTTTGGTAAGTAACAAAATGTAGTATGTTTCTTGGTGCTTGG
>NC_051405.1:40049538-40049978 GCF_015228065.2 Penaeus monodon
GAAATTTGTTTGACATTACATCAAAATGCAGAGATGAAATAAAATATACATATGTATTTTCCTCCTCAAGGCAAGTCTAGTATTTTACTTGTTGTTCATATAGAGTATCCAATTGCATTTTTTAAGTGCCGTTGTCTAAGTGGCAGAGAATGTGGTATATTTTTCCTCGTTTTATCTGTAGTCAAGTTACAAGTCTCCTTTTATGATTCATGTCGCTTCTAAAATTTCTTTGTTTCTCCTGTTTACTATCTATAATTCAGATAGTTAAAAGATGTTCCAAGTCTCCTTTTTTTTGTAACTCTAAATAACTTTTTCGCGAAGCTACTGTCTTATTTTTCATCTTTTCTTTGTATATTTGGGATGTTAATTCATTATTTTCTGAAGGCATCTTGGGTAAGATACCTAGTTACTGCCAAGTTGCTTATCTTCACTACCTGTGT
>NC_051405.1:40050327-40050460 GCF_015228065.2 Penaeus monodon
TGCTTACCCCCTCTCTCTTGCTCACAGAAATTCAGTGCAGTGCTAATGGTGTTGGCTGTTCATATTTTTCCTGTTTATTCTTATTAACGCTATTATCGTGACTGTTATCATTTGTGTAACAATGACGAAAAGA
>NC_051405.1:40050873-40050983 GCF_015228065.2 Penaeus monodon
ATAAATTTAGAGACACACTTATGCCATAAGATAAAGACCGATACACATGTCGCCTCGCTGTTACTAAGATGAATTTTCTTTGGCCTTCAATACTGTATGCTATATTCACG
>NC_051405.1:40051099-40051588 GCF_015228065.2 Penaeus monodon
TTCTGAGGGTTTACTTTGCAACAGTTAGGGACACCAAACAGATAGCCCGTATAGGAGGCACCTGACTTTAGCCCTTTTGTGCATACTTCAGAAGGGAAAAATCTCCTGAAGTAGGCTAGACGGCTACAGGAAGGCTTGAGACAGGCATGAGTGAACAGTTTATGAGGAGGGGGGGGGGCAGTGAGGGAAGGGAAGAGAGGAGGGGGGGTAGGGCGCGCTGAGGGATAGAGCCACCGATGATTTGGCTATCACGTGACCAACTCACGCTTGATGTGGGTATAAAAGGTCCCGGGAGTGTGGACGAATGCCCCGAGTGCAGCCAGACCCGGGTACCGAGGGACGCACTGTGCTGGAGTGCCTGACGCCCGCCCGCGCAGCTTCATAACATCACTACAACTTACCGTCACACAGGTATGGGCGCTCAAGAATCAAAACCGGTGGTTGTGCCTTTGGAAAGGGTCGCTGCGGAGTCGAAATACCGTGGAGGGA
>NC_051405.1:40051634-40051713 GCF_015228065.2 Penaeus monodon
AAGTGTAGATAGATCATTGCTATCAGGACGCAGTTTATTCTGAGACTACTAAGGTTATCTGATACAAAATTGTGTCAAT
>NC_051405.1:40054100-40054362 GCF_015228065.2 Penaeus monodon
ATGCCTAACTTAAGCTCAAGTTTGATTGCCATAGCAGTAGACGTGTTCATTTTGTTCTTCAAGTTTCATTCACGTGTCACCTTCACTTACAAAACTAAGTGTTATTTACTTCAGTGTGATTTCCTGGTAACAGATACTACGGTTTTGCAGAAACTTTAGCTTGAGAAAATGGTCATTCAAAGCATTATCTCAAAATAAAGTTTTCTGTTAACCCATTAGTTATGGTTAAGTGGGATAGAAAGTGAATGCTCTAGCAAAATAA
>NC_051405.1:40054774-40055076 GCF_015228065.2 Penaeus monodon
ACAATATTACCCCGCCCGCCAGATTCGCCAAGGCGCGGGCGGCTAACGAGGAGGCAGCGAGAGAAGACAAAAGCAGCACAGCTCAGCCGCCACAAACGGCTCGTAAAAACATCATAAACATCGTGATCAGCGCCATTAAGTGACGTCAACAACAATATGGTCCCTCAGTGGTAGGACCTGAGGGTGCATCTGTAATTCTAGATTGCGTGTAATGTGTGATTCTGAGTGATATTTGATATCTTTTGAGTTTTCTTTTCTTTCTCTTTTTCCTTTTTTTTGTACTTTTGTTGATATTTCAGTGC
>NC_051405.1:40055771-40056084 GCF_015228065.2 Penaeus monodon
TGCCTTTCCTTCCCCAGAGCACCATGGGCATCTCCACCACTGCCGTCATCAGCCTCACCTTGGCCAGCTTCCTTCTAATTCACTTTCAGTAAGTTTTCCTTTCTTATGAGACACAGTAAGCATAGGGGGAGGGAAGGCGAAAAAAAAAAAAAATTTAGGGAGGTATGAAATGTACTTTGTGAGTTTACTGTTCATTGCAAGTGGTATATGTGAGGAAAATATTATTTGTTATTTGTTGTTATTTGTTCGTAAACATGTGTAAGAGTTTTTTTATTGATATGAAGTATTGTATAGTAAAAGAGTGCTATGGGGC
>NC_051405.1:40056199-40056267 GCF_015228065.2 Penaeus monodon
CCTAACAAAAGCAACAACAGGTCTAATATCACCGATACCCCAGCGACAAACACGATTAAACGCAAAGA
>NC_051405.1:40056349-40056684 GCF_015228065.2 Penaeus monodon
AAGATAAACGAAAGGAGAAAAGAAATGAAAGTACAGGAGCAGGAACCTCCCGAGTACGTGGAAGCGGTGACCTGCAGACTGAAGGCCGCGCCGTCAGAAGGTCCTTAAGCTATTAGGAAGGCCGGGAAGGAGTTATGTGTCTGGGCGGTGGCATGCAAAGGGGCAGACGGGGAAGCCTCAGAGGTTAATACCCTGGAGACTTAAGACAAAAGGGGAGAGTGGGAGGTCCCGGGTTGCAGGGTCGTGGATGCCGGAGCCGTGTTCATAATCGTGTTAACCGCGGCGCCCACGAACTCGTGCGTATTCACGGGAAATAAATTCATATGACTAGCACA
>NC_051405.1:40057065-40057382 GCF_015228065.2 Penaeus monodon
CCTCCTCCGTCCCACAATTCTTCGTCCGTCTCGCCCTCTGCCATCGCTCTGGCCCGGTCTGACCGCCGGCAACACAAGGTCCTGTCTAGACAGCGCGGACTTATATTTGGCACCCATAGATGGAGTGACTGATGAGGGACATTAAAACCGCCAGGGGCCGATCCTTTGACCCGACGATCATTTCATCAGACAAGGTCATTCTGAGGGCGCCGGGCTTTCATGCGCTCCTAGAGCCGTCTTATTTCATGAATATTTTATTTAGTTGTGAAGAACATTATCAAGAATGACAGGACGAATAAGCAGTACTAGCAGATGGG
>NC_051405.1:40058090-40059795 GCF_015228065.2 Penaeus monodon
TCCCGCGTCAGCTGTGAAAAGGCCGACGCAGACGCTCCCCTATTCTTAACAGCGGAAGCCAAGCGCAACTGACACAGACATACCCAGTGACTTGCAGTGTCAGCTGAAGCCTCGAAGTCGTCCGAGCGAGATAATCAAGGCCTGTAACGTTTTGATTCTTGATTAGATACGAATTAAGCTTTCACATGCAGGCGCTCGGACAGACACGCAGCCCCCCAGCCCACCACCCATCTAGACCGCGTGCACTGCCAGCCATGCAACCCAAGCCCCGAGGCCCGAGGGCGAAAGAAAGGAGGACGGGAAACAGCGTCAATGCGGCGCCAAGAACGACGTAGTGAGAAAGGCAGAGAGGGAGAAGGTAATGGAACACTGATGGCTTCGCGTGGCGACGGTGTTTACTGCCAATAGGATAATGACGTGGGCCTGGACCCGGTGCCCGCATCTGCGTTTGTTGCTTGGCGCCGTCACACCCGAAGGGCTGTTGTCAAGTTACGTCTTTTGTTTCCACCCGGACGACTTTCTGCATCCGAAACCCAGGCGGGGATTCCCAAAGGCCGTTCGGTGTTGGGAGAGGATATTCCCAGCTCCCCGTCCCTCGCCCCCCCACCGAACAACGGAGACCCGGCGAACTGAGGAACAGCCTTCCCTTAAGCCTTTGGGCCCCGGCGGTCAAGGCGAGACGGACTCTTGCTAAAAATAGTCTCGACGACCTTGGCAAAAAACGGACTTGAAACACCCCAGTGATGTCGCCGGGAGATAAGTCTTATGCCGTTCGTTTAATTGGGACTCTTTTTCTCGCTTCCTTGTGCTCGATCGATGTCATTTCCTCATCTGCCTTTCCCTTGCCTCGTTCTTGACATTCTTTTATTATTGTTACATATTGTTCCGATATATGAATCGCTCAGAGCCGTAATGAAATATATATTTATAAATATTTATCAGTGACTGGTTCTTATTGTAAAAAACTAACTTTGAATTGATTACATTAGTCATTAGCGAATATTCTGGTAATAACAATAAGTTACACATCAAACCATGACATCGATGCGTTCTATATATACAGTCGAAGAAATAATTAACTGAACAGAATAATATGGGCGTATATCTTACACGTATATCCTGTACAATGTATCACAAGTAGGTCTTACTGTCATGTGATCGTTGTCAAAACTGTTTCGCTCTAAGGCAAGGATGTGATGCACAATTAAGCTTAAATTTCCCGTCTTAAACTGAGAATGAGGCTCACAATTCTGGTAATTTAGAATTTATGAGAAAAAAGGCTATACTTACTAGCTAGACAATTACATATAACGAAAAGAGTGTATGTGCGCCGCAGTATATCGTTCATGGTACATGTGAATCGCATGTTTTGATGATTGAAGCTGTCTGACTTGTAAAAGTGATGCATGTGATGTATCCAGGTCTATAAATGTCAACTACTGCACGCGTTATGCAACCACTAAGTGTGCTACAGTTAGATGACATGATACTATTTTTGTGAAGTACAAATACAGACTTCGTGGATTTTTGATACGTATGGTAACAGAGAATGCATTCCGTATAATGGCCAGTTCATCAGCATACAATCTTCAGGGTTATATAAAGCTAAAATATAATACCTAAGCTGCACTTAAAGCGGCAACTCAAACTACAATGCTTTGGAGTGCGGAAGGCGAGACAAGGCCGCACTGGGGTACTTAGAATT
>NC_051405.1:40060212-40060483 GCF_015228065.2 Penaeus monodon
AAAACACGTACGGATCGTCTGCGTCCAATTTACAAAACCCAATGCCATTCCCTTACCATCATCAAATACCAGTTCTTGCAGACGCTGAACTGTGGTCTAAGACGTGTCTGCTTTCGACAGGGCGACGCAGGGCACTCCAGTGTGTCCGGGAACCCGAGAACCTCCACAAGACCTCTCCAAGTGCAAGTTCGGTGTCGTGAAGGACTGGTGTCGGAACACCGTCTGCGCCAAGGTGGGTGTCCATTACAAGGGGAGGACATAGCATGGATGG
>NC_051405.1:40061173-40061515 GCF_015228065.2 Penaeus monodon
CTTCAGGGTCCTCGCGAGACGTGTGGCGGGCGGTGGCTCGAGCACGGGCGCTGCGGCCTCGGTATGTACTGTCGCTGCGGCCACTGTGCAGGCTGTTCCAGTACCTTGGAATGTGTACTCGGGAGATTCTGTTGACGCGGACAGGCCACAGCACCAAATGTAATGTCTCCTGTGATACTCTCTGTGAATTGCCTCTCTTGAAACGCCAGTTCGTCCGATAGGTTTCGTTCAGTAGTTCAACGTGTCGACGCAAAATGAAGAATAAAGTGGAACAGAAGTAATAGAAGAGGAGGAATAACACACTTCGCTTTCACAGTTGGTCTCAGTGAATATAAACGCCAG
>NC_051405.1:40061551-40062067 GCF_015228065.2 Penaeus monodon
CACGGTGACGAAACAGAATCCAATCCTCCTGGTCGGCGATCTGCAACCACGACCGGGAAGTGCCCAACAAATGTGATTTTTTTCTTTCTTTCTTTTCATTCCCTCGGTCTTGAAGAAAACGTCAGTCTCTAATGATCAATCTTCAAGGACTTTTGTGATATCTTGATCTAAGTTAAGGGATGATTCACGGAAATGTCTAATAGTCTTTATATTTATAATGTCCCCAGCGAATCCCTTTTTTCGTACACTTCCACAGAGTCAGAAATAGTTACAATGAATACCATTATGTACAATAAAGTTTTGGAATAGACTCGATTTTTAATTATACTTTGTTTGAAATGGTTACTAATTTCAACAATATGCAAATCATAATGATCTTTATTATCATTATTGCCAGAAAACTTATAAAAAATATTAACAAAAGTGGTAGTTGCATAGATGATAATGCATTTATCAGTAACACTCAGAAATTTAACTTCAATAAATGTTATAATATTAAAAATAGGAAATATAATG
>NC_051405.1:40064349-40064514 GCF_015228065.2 Penaeus monodon
CATTATACCGGACTTTGGTATCAGAGCAGCATGACAGGTCTGGAAATGATCTTTTAATGGGCAGAATGATGATAAGAACTTCGGATGATAACTGAACGATTGGTTGATATTCTGAAATACATCGGATACTTAATAGACTCAATGACAATCAAGCAACTCGAAAAT
>NC_051405.1:40065954-40066249 GCF_015228065.2 Penaeus monodon
TCCGAGATTCTGCGCAGTGCCTCCTTACTGATGACGCCACAAGGTTAATTCAAGCCTAATGCTAATAGTTGATGGCATCCTCGAATCCTCGTGTCTCTCTCCCTCATGCAGCTTCAGTCGTGCCTCAGTGTAAATAGGCATACCCAATCCCTTGTCAAGGACTATATATAACTTCTCGTGAGTTGGCACAAGCGGGTAGATATGGCACTTTCCGACTTCCCTGGCCTCGTTCTTTCATATTATTTCAGATAAGTTATCTGTATTTTTTTTTTCTTTTTTAGGGCACTTTGTTAGT
>NC_051405.1:40066592-40066983 GCF_015228065.2 Penaeus monodon
AGTACCAATTGGGGAAGGACGTTTATATCTCCATCATTCAATCCCTGAATCCTTTTGTTTAGCGTATGTTAACCTAGACATGTCATCCGGGATTAACGACGACTTTCAGATCGAATATGCAGTTATTTTTTATTCTCGATTTTTGACTCAGGAAATCGCTGCTGCCAATTCGTTATATTTCCATTTGTAACATTAGTGGGGGACTTTCAACAAACGTTTTTATACGTTTTATTTGTCAGATAACATACCTTAACCGCGAGAGTAGTGCATGGTTCTGTAGCCTTCATTCTGCATGTACTGTAATTACAATTTGTACTGTGCAGTTCCGTTTTAATGTAATATTGGTAATGACAGTCTATCCAGGTAATGAAGATACCCCAGCATAATTAAA
>NC_051405.1:40067900-40068217 GCF_015228065.2 Penaeus monodon
ATTTGTTTTTTGGCTGTGCATGCAAATGAACGCATGTGGAGTAGCGTTGTGTGTGTGCGAATGAATACTTCCTGTATGCTGACAATATTTTCTCTCGCCAAGTCATCACTGCCAGTTTCAACAGTTTTAGGCTCTTAAATGTAGCTGCTCAAATATGTGAGATTGCGAATATTCTGCATGCTTAACCGCGTTCTCGACATAGCATTTACCTTTTCAGATAAACGGAATATACCTTTGCAACAGTAACAGTAACCCAATAAAGTAGAATTTGAATATCACAATAAGCGATGCAACAATTATGTACTTCCGAACCAGCT
>NC_051405.1:40068789-40069160 GCF_015228065.2 Penaeus monodon
CTCTGTAGTTTGTAAAAAATCATCATCGAGTTATTTCTAATCCTCCGTCAGAGGAGCGCCTGCCTCCAGCGGCATGCGAGGGAAATGTCTAAGGTACACGACAGTTCTTAAAATACACTATAAGGGGGTTGAAAAGATGCAAAAACCTGCTTGCACTTAGTTCCACGAATTAATCTATAATTGCTAGTTAACGCATAGCCATTACTCAGAAGAGGGAAGTAAGCATGGATTAATAAAGTAAGTAAAAGTATGAATTTTATTTTGGTAATAATTAGGTTCTGGTATAAGGTTTATCAACGGTCGCTGATTGCAATTTCAACTAATTAGAGTTTACTTAAAAGAACTGACAAGTGAAGGTGATCATATACCTG
>NC_051405.1:40069190-40069297 GCF_015228065.2 Penaeus monodon
ATGACAAGAGATTGATCATCTATTAAAAAGAAAAAGAAAAAAAAATGGGGTCGAAAATAAAAGGAAACTGTAACATGTATTTGAAAATATGTGCAAAATGTCAGGTA
>NC_051405.1:40069684-40070411 GCF_015228065.2 Penaeus monodon
GTGTAGTTCATAAGGTAGCTGATAAGCATTTTGCACACATCCGTTCCGTATTATCATCAATTTAACCTTGACCTTTCCCGGTAAGTCTCATAAGAACGTGCGATCGAGTAACTTGTAGTTCTTACGTTTTCACTAAAGATTAAGTTCGTCGATTTTTTTTTTGAAATGCACAAATGCGTAAAATAATTCTGTATTGCGATGATGAGTGTAGCCTTTGATGTATTTCAAACTTCAACAATACTCTTTCTGCAATAAAAGGAAATCTATTGGTACTTTACAACTTTCAAAATCCTCAACTTTGTTCATTATTTTCAGTCGCGGTGATGCTTTATCCCATATAAGACCTCTAAGACACATATTCATTAACATTATTGGTTTGTTAGTACTCATCCAACGCTATTGGAATCGCTAGCACCATTATAATTACCGTTAATTACCGTATAATTAACAGTCAAATAACTGTTACATAAGTTATCCCTAATCATCTCAAGTTAACGTTACTCCCAGGCAGAAGCAATTCAGTATTCAATTAACAAACTTTTTTTTCTACCCCATACCTGTCCTACTCTCCACCAATACAAGTTTTCTAGGGATGTTCACGGGATGTGTTATAATAAAACTGACATTAAAAGTGACGAACGCGGTAGCAGTGGCGATAACCCTAGCGTTAACCACACCTTGGGCGCCACCTGCATCCTACAGTAGGAGTGGTATTGGGTAGTATAGC
>NC_051405.1:40070562-40070662 GCF_015228065.2 Penaeus monodon
TTACATAGTAGTTTGTATCCTTAGAGATGAGCCATGTGTTCATGTGCGGCTTAACTCTCATTTTAATTCCATTTAACATGATATTTAAACGTATCTTTCA
>NC_051405.1:40071308-40071515 GCF_015228065.2 Penaeus monodon
TATCATCGAATTCCTTTCCTCTTCCTTATTATCATCGGCCGTAATTTTGCTTGTTATCCCTATCCACCTTTTTCATTTCTTGTTTAGCTCTCGCCTCCTTCCCCTTATCACCGTCCATTTTGTTATCATCATGATCCATTATAGTGTTATCGTTAGCGGTTTGTTTTTCTTGTTATCATCTTCCGTCCCCCCCCCCCCCTTTGTTTG
>NC_051405.1:40071808-40071996 GCF_015228065.2 Penaeus monodon
GGGGGGGGGGTAGGCAACAGCTGTTTGTGGTCAAAGGTCAAAGGTAAAGATTGCTTGAGAACATGTATAGAGCATCCTTTTTCTGCCCCTGAAAGCACTTAGGGTGATATTCAGGGTCCAAGAATAAGGGTTTTCGGACCTTGAAGGGATGGGAACCAGATTTTACTGAGGGGGGGGGAGGGTAGGTG
>NC_051405.1:40072019-40072448 GCF_015228065.2 Penaeus monodon
AGGGGGTGTTAAAATTTGTAAAGTGGGGGGGGGGGGGTAGGATAGGTGAATCTTTCAGGGGGGGGGGGTTGGAGGAGGGAGATGAGTCTTGTGGAGAGAAAGGGGGGGGGAAGAGGGGGGGGGAAGCTGAGTCCTGTGTGTGTGTGGGGGGGGGGGAGGAGATGAGTCTTGTGGGGAGGGAGGGGGGGAAATGTGGCTTTGGGAGGGGGGAGATGAGTCTTATGGAGAGGAGAGGGGTGGGGGTGGGTAGTATTTGAGTCCCATGAGGGGGGGGGGTGGAGAAAAAACAGCTGAATCTCGTGGAAAGGGGAGGGGACAGCTAACTCTTGTGGTGGGGTGATCAGCAAAGCCTTTTCGTAAAGGGGGAAGGAAGGTAAATCACAAACAACCCAACTTCCTCTTCTACTTAATCAATCCTCCACTTGTTTC
>NC_051405.1:40072913-40073289 GCF_015228065.2 Penaeus monodon
TCGCATTATCACCACCTCCTTCGCCCCCACCCCATCCACGCTGACCTTGGCCTACGCTTTAAGCCCGTGAGCTTGGTTATCAGTGGCCCCATTTCCCAAGGCTTCAGGGCTGAATGACCTCAGATACACGATACAGGCGCTTTACGTTTCCTCTGCCGAGTGACTGTTAATGGCCCCTGACGAGATGGTTTTCTGCCTCTTTGAGCTTTTTATCCTTTTTTTTTTCGTTATTATTGTTAGTATTATACTTTTCTGGGGGACGGGTGAGGCTTTCTTTTATTTAATGTTTTGGTTATATTTTATGGATGTTTGAGTGTTTGGTTTACTGTATTGACGTTTTTATAATATATTTTGTACCGTTCGTTTGTTGTAGCTA
>NC_051405.1:40073331-40073493 GCF_015228065.2 Penaeus monodon
GTCATCTTGTATCTCACTTTCTCCTGGCCATAATTGTGTTTTGCCAGGCTCGGTTTCTGCTTTTTGAATTTATATATTTTTCTTATTTGATTATTTTATATCATTGAATTTTCTTAAAATCGAAATCACTTTTCTACTTATTTAACTGAAACCTTTCTTTCG
>NC_051405.1:40073674-40073781 GCF_015228065.2 Penaeus monodon
TCACTCTGCAATGTACTTGTTTGCCATTCAGTAATGGGTTTTGTACTTTCTGTTTTAAAATGTAAACATTTTACTTCCTTATATTTTTCAGTACACACTGAAAAATT
>NC_051405.1:40073943-40074414 GCF_015228065.2 Penaeus monodon
TATATATGTACATATAAGTTCATATGCCTGTATGGTTTGCTCACTTATATGATGGTTGCTTTGCCTCATTTATTCTATCTTGTCTCATTAATTCCATCTTCTCCTTTTCTTTGTCTGCTTTTCCCCTTCCTTATCATCCATCATCTCTTTGTTTGTTTTTTTGTGTTCATGATTTTTCTACATTAATTATTTTATTTCATACCCCTGCTTCATTAGACCTTATTACCGAGTAGAAATGTTAAATCTACCTTTCGATATCCATCGAATCTTAAAAAAATAGTTATTTTCTTTCACTTGGTAATGATTTAGCATACAACAAGTGTTCTGTGACTTTTTTTAGGCCATATCTCTCTGTTTCATTATGTATCGTTATTATTTAGATATGGTAAAATATATTTATATACTTTGTAACGTTATTTAATGATAATTATCATTATTGATAAACTGAAATAACCTAACGCCTGTCTTTAA
>NC_051405.1:40074558-40074828 GCF_015228065.2 Penaeus monodon
ACTATCTTCCTATCAGCCTATCTATCTCTTCATCAAATGGGAAGTTGAAGAAACAATAGGCCATGTTATGATCCGCCAGTTCGCATGTGACGAGCCAACAGCACAACGCACTAGTCTATCTGGTGTAACTTGTTCATCAGTCGACGATCTGTACCAATTTTGTGGGAATTAGAAACAAGAATTCTGAGGCCGATTACTTGACAGGAGAAAATGAAGTGGTGTTGCATGACCAACAAATCGGGAAGTTGATGGTTCATTTGCGTTCTATAT
>NC_051405.1:40074865-40075307 GCF_015228065.2 Penaeus monodon
AGTTTTTGCTTTGAAGACCCTTTGACCTCAAACAAGATCGGTAATTAAAAATATCAACCACGTATATGATTCTCCGAAGTTAGTACCGTGGACTTCGATTAGCGGATGGAAAATAAACAATAAGACCCATTTCTTTTACATGAGAGAACTACAGCATTTATTTTCACATTCAAAGGAGTCCTGTCGGATCGCTGAATCCCGATTAATAACGTGAAACAAGAATCGAAATTTTCTCATCAGGAAATGGAAAAAAAAGTGTTCCGTTATCTTAACTTCTTTTCTTTTTTTTATTAGTTTCGAAATTTGCATACATCTATGCATAATTCCAAAAGGAATATTGCATATACATTATTAAAAAGAATATACATCTCAGATAATAGTAATGAAGAGATAAGATAAAAGGCGGATAGACAGGAAGAGAGAGGAAGAGAGCAGGAAAATT
>NC_051405.1:40075764-40077010 GCF_015228065.2 Penaeus monodon
TTTGTTATACAACTTGTACTAGTTCTGACACAAATTTGTACACATGCACAACATACTACCCTGAACAATACGGTTATTGAGATGGCCGTTATATTTTGCTGTGTAAACATTACCCTTAATTTGCCTCTGTATATATTTAAGTCGAAAACGCCATTCCAGGAAACGGTATAAAATTTAGAATAGAAAATGCTAAAAGCCTCATAAAACGCTCAAAACTAATAAAAAATACATGATATTACAGACATACACTCATGCAATTACAAACACAATCATACAAACTCAAATATCAACAAACGCAGATACAAACACCTACACAAAAAGCACACAGAAGCACGCAAATAAACACACGAATATCCACTAATTTTGCCTTAAGAGGTAGCAGCCCTAAGGAGCAGAATCTTGATCAGGCTTCTTGCTAGCAACGACAATAACACGGGAACCCTTTGCATCCAGCATGGGCTTCCCTTCCTCCGAAATTTCCTGCTTCTTCTCTGCTTTTAATTCCTCTTCTGTTGGAATAAAGAAATGGTAGATTAGTTAATGGTACAGCAACTGCAATAGAGGGGGTGGTATTAAGCACAGTGGTAGAGCGTTGGCCCTCTCAAGTCGACTTAGCTGTGTGTACTGGCTTCATGTTGGGGTCACTATCGGAAAGGAAATTAACTGGCCACCCTATCCCGATATCTCGTGACTTAGATTCCTTGCTCCTCTATAAACACACCACGGCTGTTGAGCAAGACATGAACATGATGATTAAGTGACGATGGTATTGGAATGGTATTTAAGCGTAATGGTTCTTCTGGTAGTTATGACGTAAAAGGTACTGCTTACGGCTCTTCCAAATTCAGCGATGGTATTGATGTTAATGCTGATATCAATTTCTGATAACGAGAATAATGATAACAGTGATGATGGTAGAAAACTCACCTGCCACAAAAGTAGTTTAACGTAGGATCGATATCCTCCTGATTTACACCTTGAGATGGTGAAACTGTTGTCCCATATTTCATTAAACCTATTTTGCGTAAAGTGGGTTTACGTACCATTTCATCAATACGGTTTAACGTTTTTCCAGTCAATATTGATTGTAATGATAATAGTAATGACGATATTGCCAATGATAACTTTTACCATCAATATCATTCTTATAATCACTGTGTCTACTTACTTCTACTATCCAATAACTACATGATCTGAAAAAATGAAATTATACTGGACAAATAATCACACATACACACAAATCTCC
>NC_051405.1:40077421-40077773 GCF_015228065.2 Penaeus monodon
TTCAGCCATCTTCCTCTTAAGGTAGACATAATAGACGAGGATATAAACGGCCGCTCCAGCCAGGGAAATGTAGGCGAAGATCCTGAAGGCAGCTGGGAGGCCATAGTTCGAAATCAAGTAGCCTCCAAACAGCGCCCCCACGCCACGCCCTGCGGAGGTGGCATAGCATTGGGTAAAAAAGCTGAAAAAGTTGTATGTGTAGTTTGTAGAGTGACCATTCATTATGTCTTTATGTGCATGTTTATATATCTTATTTACATTTTAGTGTTTTAAGGATTATTATTATTGTCAATATCTTGTCATCTGGTAACTGTCTCGACGTAAGAATTTATATACCTTGTTTGAACTTTGA
>NC_051405.1:40077894-40078440 GCF_015228065.2 Penaeus monodon
AATTTTGGTTATGGTGATTATAATCATTATCACTATTTTGTAATCTGTTATTTGTCTAAAACTTATGTATCAACGTATCTACAACACATATCCATGCAACAAACACCATATACGGCAGCGCTATACAACACACAACCAACATAACAAACAAAGAATTCGATCAACGTATCTACAACACATATCCATACACGACAACGCTAGACAACACAACCAACATAACAAACAAAGGATTCGATCCCTTACCCAGCGAATAGTGCGTGGCGCCCGTAACCCCAGTCATCGTGGCGAGGAGTCCTTTGGGAGCGAGGATGGGGCAGTAGGTGACCACGGCGACCCACATCACCTGGTAAGTGAAGACCTCCAGCATTTCGTAGGGAAATACCAGCCACGGGTCCCTGAGGGGATGAGGAGGCGATGAGGCGTGGGGTCAGAGATGTAGAATGTGCATGACGTTGTTTTATGTTGGTTTGGTTAGACTCTGTACAGGTGTAATTGCGAATCGACAAAGGGTTAAAATGGTCTCCCTATGGAGAAAAAAACTCGAGC
>NC_051405.1:40079218-40079301 GCF_015228065.2 Penaeus monodon
CAGTGAACCCCAACCTTTTCTATTCACTGGCCCCCTGACCAATATATAACAATCTCCATGGACCCGTTCACTGTCTGTCATCC
>NC_051405.1:40079779-40080115 GCF_015228065.2 Penaeus monodon
TGCATGGCTGTCATTACTTTTCATGAAAGATCACTCACGTTAAATAAGCATATCCAAAGTGCCTGACCGCGTAGCACACGAAAGACAGGACGAAGATTGTAGGTCGACCCATCATTTCGACGACCTTGTCAGCAATGAACATGACAGGGATGCCCACCATGCAGCCCACGGTTAGGGTGAGACCTGCAGGTAGGGACAAGGTCTAACTAGGGTCAGGAGATACAACAGTACACGACGAGTCATTGAGAGTGGTTATCTGATATGAGGTTACATTTTGAAAAAAAAATGCATACTCACAAGTACACTCACATATTTATATAATCAGAGGGAAAAGAA
>NC_051405.1:40080500-40080793 GCF_015228065.2 Penaeus monodon
CCCATGTACTCACAGCCCAAACACAACATCCGAACCAGAAGGCGTTTACCTAAGAGATAATTCGGAGCTT
This sequence comes from Penaeus monodon, assembly GCF_015228065.2. Classification (NCBI taxonomy): domain Eukaryota; kingdom Metazoa; phylum Arthropoda; class Malacostraca; order Decapoda; family Penaeidae; genus Penaeus; species Penaeus monodon. The sequence continues at coordinate 40,080,571 of NC_051405.1, forward strand.
CGAGCTCTTTGAGGAAGACGAACAGGTAGCTCTCGATGAAGCCCCAGTTGGACCCGAGGACGAGGACCATGACCAGGAAGATGTCGATCTCCACCTTCGTCACCAGCGCCTTCAGGTTTTGCACCAACTTCTCACTCGAGATATCCACCTGTCATAGCAAAGAGAGACATGAAGATTGGACTTTCGGGTGGTATCATGTGAAGTGCGGAAACAAGTAATGCCG
>NC_051405.1:40080865-40081061 GCF_015228065.2 Penaeus monodon
GTAAGGGAGAAAGAGGGAGAGAGAGACATTTTTATACGAGTTGTGACAACAATGACACAGGTATTATTCTCACCGTGAACTGGAGGCGAGTCACGAGTAGTCCAGCTATGACGATAAGTCCGCAGCCTAGGTAAAAGGCAGGCATGTAGTCCGTGTACCCTAGTAAAAAAGGTCATCTCATTAATGTCGACTTTGC
>NC_051405.1:40081085-40082428 GCF_015228065.2 Penaeus monodon
TGTAAGTAGTTTCCTAAAAGAAATTGACAAGCTTTGGGCCATTTGTTATGGTAAGGAATTTTTTTTATCTAAAAACATGTAGACATTTAAACGCGTACAGCCCTATAGACACAAAAAGTAAACTAAAGAAAATCTCACCTATATTGGCACTGTGCTTGTCGAGTATGATGCCAGTTATGAGAGGCACGATTCCCGTACCTATGGTCGCAAGGACACGTTGCTTGCCAAAATCTGCTTTGTGTTCCTTGATGATGGCCAGTGTCGTGGCATCCTGTGAATCGAATGACAAAGAACATTATCTTTTATTTCTATTTCATCATTGGATGGAAAATATTACACATTAGCGAGAAATATGTGTGGAATGTATCTGATCACCATTAAAACATTCTTAAACCCTTGGCAGAGCTCTTACGAGTAATACTGGAGATTCATTTAATTTCATCCTGGATCTAAAAGCCAATCAATTAATCTTTGTCCTATAAACAACCCACCGTTAAAATTCCATTACTAACTCTTTTTTTAAGAACTTTGCAGACGAAGCAATTAACGCCTGCAAAACCATAGCAATGATTAAAATGTAAATGGAGAAATTAACTTCTTTAAAAGCAAAAAAAAAAAAAAATGAAGCAATTTCATTAAAAAATCATCCACTTTTAAATACAAAGGAAGAAAAACTATGCATAACGTACAAGCATAGTAAAAGCAGAAGCCAGGAAGAAGGTGCTGATCATACGAAGGCCAAAGTAGACCCAGAATGTTTTAGGACTGTTAGAAGGATCGTCAGGATGTTGGCACTGCTCTGGCACCGTCACTTGGCACTCGAGAGGACAGCCAGAGGGACAAACGAGGCTCTCGAACTCCTGTCCACTATGCGCCAGGGTAGACGACGTATGGAAACACGTGTTATTCTCTCTCCACGATAAAACAGTTGCGTTGATGGCTACCTGGATTTTGGGTGATAATAAGTGTGACGAAAGGTAATTCAAATAAAACGACATATCAAGAAATATAAACAAATAATAGTCATATATAAATTGAATAAAAAATTTACTGGTCAAATATGCAAATAAAGAATAAAATCATGGAGGTTGTATTTTGTGATACATGGAATGTGTCATCTAATTTTTTTTCAGTAATGTCTGCTGTAGTTTCAGTATTTTTTTTATAACACATCTTTTAATAGATTTATTATTTTAGTAATATCGATACGGCGCTGTCAAGAATATTCCCACAATCTTACCTCTTCTGTAATATTGAAGGAGATGCATGGACTGTCGCTTTGGAGTGAGGAACAAAGGCGTGCTTCTGTTGCGGTTGTCTCGCAGAGGAAGTTACAGTTCTGG
>NC_051405.1:40082749-40083637 GCF_015228065.2 Penaeus monodon
CATAACCAACGCCGTTATTTCTATTGTATTGCTATAGTTCAATTATTGCCGAATTCTCTGTTGAAAATCTAAAGCTCAAGTCAGGGTCTCACAGAAAACCATTGATCTTCAAGGGAAACCATTCTAAAGAGAGTCGTTGCCTCGACCCAACCTATTGTTTAAAGTCTTTTTTAGATACACGCGGAATGCCACGAATAATATGTTGCAAAATTGTATTCACTTAAGCAACAGAACTATATGGGCCTTTTTGCTGTTTTCTGTTACAAAAGAAGTGGGTTTCTGATAGAGATTATCAAAGCATTGAAGCATAGGACTTAGGCAGGTAAGTAGAAATTGAAAATCGGATGAGCTAACACACGTATACGCATGTAAATATTCATACATATGGAGTATATGCAAGAACCAGGTCTGTGTATATACATACAGTACCTGTTTATAATAAAGGTTCTTAGGTTTGGTAAGGGAAACTGATCACGTAAAGGTCACGCCAGGACATGATTATACTTGTAGAGCAGTAATTTGAAGGTCCAATGTATCTCTATTAGTCTGTTTATGCATATACTTTTTTTCTTACTTTCTCTACAAGGAATAAAGGATATCATCAATTTGAAGCTCATGACGCGAACTTTAATTTCAGCTATCAACGTCAGGCAACTTAAGTGCATTTGAACGGAAAAGTGGAATAAAAAAAAATGTTGAACATAAGCATTTAAACGCCACGAAGTCTACTCAAAGTTGAAACGGTAAACAGCGAAAGTAAAATCAGAAATGTAATGTGGCGTTGCGAGTCCCACAAGGCTCTAAATCAGACGATCAAATTGAAGTGGAACAGCTTTTAACGCCTGATGATGAGCCTTGTCTGACTGGAAACGCCACGACTCACAATTT
>NC_051405.1:40083768-40084122 GCF_015228065.2 Penaeus monodon
AATATTCACTATATGCAATAATTGCCTCTGCAGAAAATTGCCTCCGATTTTTAACCTTGGGTTTCTACGTTTCGAACAAGGAGTCAGACATTCTTACCTTTAAGACTATATGAAGATCGGTAGAGTTACGAAGGTCGTGGCAATGATCACAAGACGACCAGGTGAGAGAATGGCCGTTTGGTCCACAAGCAAAAGTGAGCGAGTTGGTGGGACGAACAGGCACGTATAGGAGCAACAAGTGGAAGACGACACACAGCAGAGTATTAAAACATACGACTATTTTGTACTTGCCAAACTTGTCCGCGATGATGCCTGTGGATGAATCGTGTCGATAAACATGTAAGATCACAAACC
>NC_051405.1:40084178-40084626 GCF_015228065.2 Penaeus monodon
CTTATATACTTATTTACTTATATAATTAGATATTGTGATATAAAAATTCCTGGTATCTTCACTTTCATGAAGACATACTTTCGTTTATAGGCAACAATTTAGTGGACTGGAAAAAATAATGCATTACAATTAGCATATTTCGGTCAGTAAGTCCCAATTTCATATAAACGATGTTAAACCAATAAAGTATAAAGATTATGTCAATTATTTTTGTGATTTACTTAAATTTAATCGGAAATCAGAACTGCAACTAGTGTTTACCTGATATCGGTGGCCCGAGCAGAGAGGCGATCGGCAAGAAGGCATAAATGACGGCGATTTCCTTGACAGTGATGCCAAGCGTCTGCATGTGAAGCGTCAGGTATGGCAGGAAACCCGTAGCGCCTTCACGAATATACATTGTATTGTTTACTGATACATGAAGTGATGTTTGATTATGTATTATGTG
>NC_051405.1:40084719-40085820 GCF_015228065.2 Penaeus monodon
TCCTTCGTAGCTGTGCATCTATGTAGGTCTCTCTGTACATATGGCTAATAAAGCTTAAGGAAGACTTGTTCTCCTTTCATATGTAGTGAATCTCAGAAGTCAAATAGCTTAAACTTGACATTGGCCAGTTGCATTATGAAATTGGCCGATTACAATGTGAAAACGATGTAAAACTGACATAACATTTAATGGTAATGATGATAATAATGTTACTATAAAATTCCAAATACACAATTGCACTTATGACACAATAAGGATGATGTAATCGCTAGTAAAAAAAAATCATGAGTTGTCAAAACCAACAATGGAGGTACATGATATTTCCATTATCTACAAGAGTGAGAGTTGAAGTCTCCGACGTTAACCTTTTACTTAAAGTCGTGTAAACAACAAATAATAAGGATTGGGTATTCCTGAACCGTATCCCCAATCTCTCTTCCTCTTCCCCAAAACATACGGAGTAAAATCGAGACAATCTGTCGTTACGAGGACCACGTAATCCTTACATAACACCCAACGTATAACATAAATTATTTATGGGCGTCAGTGACTCGCCGCACCTTAGCCAGCGTTATGTCACTACTCGCATACTAACTCTTCCAGTTCGCCATGGTCAGTGGAACAAGAACATCACCATGATTACTTTGTAAGAGAAGTGCACACGTGATTTTCTTAAATATTTGTATTTTCACACTAAATCGGGATAACTGAAACTCTATTCTTACTGAGAAATAGAAATATGCACGTAATGCTCTCTGTATGTTATATCATATAGAACTATAACTCTCACTTTCTCTGGAAACAAAGGTAAACACGTGGACGGTATACAATACGTAACCAAAACTTGTCCCCCATCATACAGGAACCGAAATACGGAACTACTGGTGACAGACAAAATTACCATTAACATTCGAACTGTTAATTGTCGAAAGGCCTCTTGACTCACCTCCCATGAACAGGAAGTAAATAACCTTGATGGGTATCAGCTCCTTCCTCCAAGTTAAACCTTCTTTGAGTTTCGTCTTCCAGCCATTATCGCTCTTCTTTCCGGATTCCATTTTCTTACGATTTCCGAAACTGCGAAGAAAAGGAAAGGAAATT
>NC_051405.1:40086553-40087354 GCF_015228065.2 Penaeus monodon
CCGCGGGCGATACCGTATGAAAATGAAGTCGAGTGCGTGATACAAAAGAACGATACAGAATCACGGGAAAAGATGAAACAATGAGATAAGCCTTGTTTTTCCACATCGCCTCCAGGTACAAGACAAAGGATACAGACTGAGATTCTGTATCTGTAATGCCTGCTATTATGCCCCGACGCATGCCTCTGCCCCTTCGCTTCCTGAGTTAATGGCTAGGCATACTGATCATCGTAAAGCGACAGCATGTGCCTTTGTGCCGCCTCTAAAATTAGTACACGGAGGAAGTGGGTACTTTCTAATGCCCTATGCAAAAGCAGGTTTCGGGGTACCTGCGTTGAGGTTATTTTGGGGGTACTGTGGGTATTGTCGGTAGTGAGGTTATCACCCAACGATATTTTTGATAATGATGTTAGTAATGCTGACAGTTATTTACACTGGCGAATATAATGATACTAGAAAATAATGTATGAAGGCAATGATTCTGCTGATGATGCTGTTAGTAATGCTGACATTTTTTTTTACACAAGCGAATATAATGATACTAGAAAAATAAATATCTGAAGGCAATGATTGTGTTGATGATAATATCATTAGTCATATCATAGATAATGTTCATATCAGTCATGCTGACAGCAATAACGGGATGATAACAAGAATTCAACGATAATGTGACCATGAATACTGCAAACATCGTGTCATAGAATTCTTTCCATATACCTCAACCACGTCCAGGTAAGAGTAAAGGTCAATGCCATAAACCCCGAGGCGACCGGTGTGGACTAGACGTCTGCAGACAAGATC
>NC_051405.1:40087718-40087869 GCF_015228065.2 Penaeus monodon
AAAAGAAAAAAGCGAGGCAGACGACAGATAATACATAGCTCTATCCTACCGAGTTTATATTTAGTCACCTTATCCTGTGTGCTAGGGTTAGTTGTCACCCAATCACTCGAGGATACATTGAGTGATTGGGACTGTCCCCGGAGGCTTTAGC
>NC_051405.1:40088071-40088453 GCF_015228065.2 Penaeus monodon
CTGCTGGTTTGGAACATGGTACAAAAGTATTAGCAGTGAAAGCAACAGTAAAAGCTTTCTATAACACATAACACTTTTATTTAACATAACTACACAATAGAAAAGATAATAACTTTCTATAACATATAACACCTTTGTGCAACGTAACTGCATAGTAAACGAAATACTCAATTTATGATAATAAAATGACTGGAAACTTGCGTACTATAAAGCACTGCTAAGAACAAGGCCGTATTAACTGCCTTAATATTAATGATGGAGGACGCGTAACAAGGAATATCATAGCCAGGAATACTCGGGACGAATACACAGTGCTCATTAAGACATGTGTCTCGGGAGCTTACTTTTAGACGCTTCCTTCGAACAATATTTGAGAGGTGTG
>NC_051405.1:40089160-40089300 GCF_015228065.2 Penaeus monodon
TCGGTTATTCAATGGAAAAATAGAGGCATTTTATCCACTCCGAGCAGGCCCTCTAGCTCAGTGGCTCCCAACCTTTTTCATTCTGTGGCCCTCGACCAATACATGATAATCTCCATGGCCCCGTTCAGTGATTGTCATCT
>NC_051405.1:40089508-40091284 GCF_015228065.2 Penaeus monodon
TACATCAAGACCGCTAGATGTAACAAGTCCTTCAACCAAGGTCAGAACCCACGCATGGAAGGGAAGAGAAGGGGGTGGGGGGCTGTATGGTACTACTTTTCTGGGACACGGTTATCTAGGGAATCTTGTGATATTACTAAGCTTTATTAGCATCATTATAGCAATAAAATAGGAAATACTTGCCACTAGCCATCTCTCCCACCTCACCTTATTGCCATCCTTCCTCATCCTCATTCCCCTTCGCCCCCCGTCTCTGTTTTCCATAGTATTTTCATTCCTTTCATTTACTCTTACAGTGAATACAGACAAGGTAAGTAATGGAGATCGACACCCTATTACTATTCATCGTAGGCATGCATTTAGACGCTTTACAACTGCGTGAGGCCTGGGTTGGTGATATACATTTCTCAGGGGTCGAGGAAGAGTGCTTTACGAAGTACCGAAAGGGTAACGCTTAGCTGATGACCGAGGTATGGAAACTGTGGGTTTTTGTGCATGAAACGGTTTCCCGAACTTGACGGCTTCATAACTTCACATGAATATAAGATTATAAATCCAATTGTTTTCTGATACCATGACTAAATCTTTTGTGTTTTATAGCCGAATTATCGTCCTAGGAGTAAGCGTTGCGATAAAGACTTCATTTCTCTTGATTTGTGTTTTTTTATATTTAGTTCCGAAATGCTTGTGGCTTTGAAAATCAGATCAAAGTTTTAGGGGGGGAAATGATAACTGATTCTACATTTCACAGAAAGGCATTTTTCCCTCTGAATCCTTGTCTAGACCTTACATCCTGGCCAAATGGAAATTTAACGTGTCAAATATAACAGCAAATACATGAAATCACGATTGTTTAGATTTCTTTGCTTATTTCCGTCTAAAATGCCCTGCATGTCATTATACTTCCCATTTTCTATGACACATCTGAATGCACATCTTGTCTAGGAAAGAACATTATAGCTATTTCATTGTCAAAGGGGCCATTTCGCCACACTGATGACCTCTGTCATTCCTTGGATATTTTTAATCTTTGATAACGATAATCGTTTGAAAACAACGAGAATGTCAATGATATTAAACTCGAAAAAGTTTCGCAGAATTTTGCTGAAACTGAAAGGTTCAGATACGTCGGTGATACATCGCATATAAATTTCTTCAATATAAGTTTTTTTTAAGAATAAACTCAAGCAGGGAGATGCAAATAGATTTATGCAGTCGGTATAGAAAATTTTCATAAATAACAAACCTAATATTGGTATCAGTCACTGATAAAACCTATTGTATTAGATTTCAAATCTAACATGCTTCATATGGCTGATATGAGACATCATGTAATAGGCTGAACTTAATACATTATCAGCTGCACCCAAAATATAAAGTTTAAATTCTCTTTACCTATTATCAGTTCCTCAAGATCGAAAAGGAATGCACAGGCGTACATAAACAGCGCGATATCATTATTTGTTTTATCAAGCGTTTTTCCCCACAGCGGTAAAAGTTTTCGAAGTCCTACCCTAACGTTTTTCGGTCCTCACCTAAGATAATCATAAGGTGTCCCGCCGGGTTATGTTAATCTGTCATGGTGACGACGGCAGTTCGATGGTGCCCACAACTGCATTTCGTAAGAATCGAAGAACTCACAAGCGATATTTTTTTCTGATATTCAAGTAAGTATGAAGAGATAACTCGTGATACTTTCAAAATATGAGTCCGAGAAATGTTTCCAGTATTGTAATAGGGCTTGGCTAACTATTTGAAGACCCAGCGGGTATGCTT
>NC_051405.1:40091700-40091956 GCF_015228065.2 Penaeus monodon
TCACATTAGTTGGCGATAAATCTCTAAGGAAATCATAACATGTCCCTTGTTGTGCATTTCATTGTTTAGATCCAGATTGTCGGCTATGAAAACACAGATATCTACTATACCAAGTAAGTACTAAATAGATAAACAAATGGATAAACAGACAAATATGATAATGTGAGATCAATGGGTAAAGTTAGATACAAAAGAAAATTAACGAAAATTAACACATCAGAGTTCTATTTCTTCCTAAAATGGATATAATAATAAT
>NC_051405.1:40092036-40092237 GCF_015228065.2 Penaeus monodon
TATTACCTGTATCGCCGTCGCAGCCTGAGCTTGAGTTCTCGGAGGAATCTCGTGAACGAATGACACCGTACACCCCATACATTACAGTACTATACCTTCTTGGGCTGTTGTATAAGCATTACGTGTCGAGGGTCCTATGCTGCTATTGGGAAGTAAGGACGCTCGTTATTTAACCTCCGGTTTAGGGTGACACTCGCTCTT
>NC_051405.1:40093649-40093783 GCF_015228065.2 Penaeus monodon
AAGAATTATTCTACATGTAAACACTCATTTCAGGTCTATCTATATAAGTATACTTATATAGGCCTTGCTCGAGATACCCCCCAAACTTTCAAAGGTCGTACCCTTCTCATTTACGCATAGTTACAAGAATACAG
>NC_051405.1:40093829-40095217 GCF_015228065.2 Penaeus monodon
GCAGTTACTGCATATGGAATATATATCATCCGCAAAAAAGTCATTAATTCATGTATTTATTTGTAGATATTCCTTTCCCCATCCCTCGACGCCGAATCTTAGAGGATAACGTCCGATTACTTATCACTGACCATTCTATTCATATTATTTTATCTTATAACTACGACTTAATTTCACATATTTGTCCAGTCCAGAAGCTGACTGTCACTCATCTTCCCTCTATTTGCTCCGGTCCTAGCCACCGCGGCTGTGCTTATTGTACTATTTACAGGAAGGCAAGATTTGGCTTGTGCACGCTGGTATTGCCATTTATCTTATTTTATTCATATTATCATTATCATTCCTATCTGCAACTTCTAATCTTTGCCACTCGCATTAAGACGAGATTTGGAGTATACGAACAGTAACAGGTCACCAGCTCGGTCTTTTGCTCATCTTCATTATTTTTAGTACAATTATCTTTCGCGATTTATTTCTTTTGGTATCTTGTTCAGTGTGAGTATCATAACAGAGCATAATACTTAACATTCCACAAGTTCCATATCTTCATTATTTATAATAGCTATTGTTTTTTTTTTTGTTTATAATACACAATATAAAATAATATTCTTGATTGCTCACTCATTTTATGATATATGGTTATATTGATTGCTTATTTATAATATTATTACTTTATACTTACCATTCATTACTTAATGTTATTAATGTCTTTGGTTAATGGATTCACTTTTCCTATTTATTTCATATTCTTACTATAATTTTGACCGGATAAACTGAATCCATGTGATATCAATTTTCTACGCAGGTCTCATTCAGGAGTCCTTCGGCAGATGTTGGACTGGTTACGGTACTGCAATTGCATCGACGAGTTGCTCAAGAGAAGTGCAAGCTGCAATCGACATTTGTTTAATACTTATTTGTGTGAATGACTTACATCTGAGTTTTTAAGATGCAGCACTTAGTGGTATAAACCTTGCTCTTTATCGTATATCACTAATATCTTAATAATTTCCCAAGCATAGTCATTTTGATTATGATATTTATTATGGTTACCCCATGTTATACACAGGGAATACCTACTACGACCATATCCTTCAGGTATATGCAGACGGATGTAGAATGGCATTTCAGCTAGATATGTCAGCCCTGCAAGCCACGCATTCACCTCGGAGCCCATCAGTACTATGCAACCGTATGGGACTACACTGTCAATTGATCTGTTGCTTCGGTGTTGCAGTCCTCCGAATCAGTTTCCAAGACTACGGATTCCCATTTTCTGTTGAGTATCATTTCCCCAATGTTCTTATTTACTTTTACAAGCAAGGACGACTTGGGTAGCGTGGTGGAGTGATGTGAATATATACAGATTGAGAAAACACATAATTTCT
>NC_051405.1:40096197-40096460 GCF_015228065.2 Penaeus monodon
CGGTCTCTCATTCAAATATGCAACGTATCTGCATAAAACATAATAACAAATTCAAAGATGATATTTACCATCACGCCTTCACTAACTCCACCTTCCTCTCGCTACGAAAACGTTAAAGTCAAACTGGCAACCCTTTCCCGTGTTGTATGAATGGCAGCTTGGGTAGACGCGCTGGATTCGCATCACACGGCGCTCGACTTCGCACGTGAAAAGGTCACAGACGCTCCCGTTGACGGCGCTTGAGGGAGGGAGGAAGAGGGCAG
>NC_051405.1:40098345-40098742 GCF_015228065.2 Penaeus monodon
TATATTCAGTTATAACTTAAAACATATTTTCACTAAAATCAACAATATGATTAAACGAAAAGATTAACTATTCCAGACATATATGAAATAATTTGATTATGTCTAACACTACCTATTTCATGAGTAAATAATTTTGTACCTCTGAGAAACACAGATACAAGATACAAACAAAAAAATACATGGAAAAGAAACTATGCTTCGGTCTGCCCCATTAATCCTAGTAGGCTACTAGCAGTCTCGCAGTATAACAGCCTCTTGCTAACTGTAAGTGGTAACCATATGGTGTGCGTGTCGGAATCATCAAGTTTTAAATTGTGGGATTAATCATTAAGAATCAAGCTCGTCATTATACCCTTGTTGCTTACTTTCCTTCCTTTTCCGAAATTTCGTATTAGCT
>NC_051405.1:40098825-40098959 GCF_015228065.2 Penaeus monodon
GAACATGAAGCATATGCTGTGTTTTTGTTTACTTTCATGGAAATGCGTATTTTTCCTTAATTGTACCTGACGGCAACGAGTTTTCACTGGATACGTACTAATATGTACTATTCATATATGTATCATCATTTGTG
>NC_051405.1:40099276-40099543 GCF_015228065.2 Penaeus monodon
TAATAAAAATATAAAAAAAAGCCACGTACCGAAACCGTGGGCAGATTGCGTGTGATGCTGACAATGCAGTTGCAGAGATGTTGCGATACCAATATTGTCTCGGTATTACAGTTTTATGGCAATTCTTCATTTCCATCGGCGGAAGCTATAAATATCCTTGGGGTCGGGAGCCCAAAAGGGAAGAAGGAAAATTAGAATTGTCTGACACGAAAGGACTGTCTCTCTACATACGAGGTCAGGTGAGGTAGATGCATGGAGAGGTATGTC
>NC_051405.1:40100280-40100845 GCF_015228065.2 Penaeus monodon
CTTACAAACACAGTTACATCCACATTTTCGAGGCAAGAAATTAAAGAAAAAGCAGAAATGTATACTATCAGATTGTTGTATTGGTCAAAGAAACATAGTATAACAATATATATGATTCTTTGACAAGGAATGAAGTTAGTAATATATTGAACGAACTCTCTTTATTCCTCAAATATGAATGTTATCTAATCTATATAATCAGGAATAATTATCATTATTACATCTTTTCTTTTTCCAGTTTATCATTTTGCCAGAGTTTTGGCACCAAAAATATCGCGTCAAGATATATTAACATTTCAGCTATTGCCGAAAACCGGTTGTATATTCTCCGTTAAAAAATTGTGCAGCTCACCTATGCATTACTAAATTATACCCCTGTTGGTTATTGCAAATGTAACCAATTTTCATATATTCCTTTTACTGATACTATGTCGACTAACACCAGCAATAATCAAATCGTCGTTATTTGGGGGAGAGTCTAGATAATAACAACAATAACACGTATGAAATTTATGGTTAATAACACCTCGCACGGTTTCAAGACAAGCGAGTATGAATCAATAAA
>NC_051405.1:40100940-40101036 GCF_015228065.2 Penaeus monodon
AAGGGTTGGCAAAGATAAAATTCGTTGCATTATTGTGCGCTGGAGTATTGTGGAGTTCATGAATACATTATTTTGGTCGTGTGTCCTGTGAAAAAA
>NC_051405.1:40101802-40102187 GCF_015228065.2 Penaeus monodon
ACTGTGGAATCATGTTTTGGCGGCCCACAACTTTAACTACAGATTTCTTTGACTGATTTGTTAATCTAGACTTGTTTACGAAAAGAAGTGGATCTGCTCTGACAAATAAATTTCAAATTGTTACATACATGATGTTATGTACAAACGAAAGAAAGTTAATACTTTTATGCATAACAAATTAAAACGAACAACGAAGGGAATAAATAAAGTCATCTCTGGAAAGAAGCGGCTATTCCATCATTACTTCGGGTGTGTTGTTCAGTTTAAGCCTTACGATTATATTATATATGAACTGATGAAAATGTCAGCCTTATGACAGGAAATCATTAGAAGGTTTAATATCACCCCTAACATAAATTTAGTCAGTCTGTCCACTAACACCTTT
>NC_051405.1:40102256-40102548 GCF_015228065.2 Penaeus monodon
CTGAATAAAGCACTCCCTTTAGTACAATCTTTAATCCAATTTTCAATCCAATTTCTAATCCAATATTTTATCCACCACGACCTCTTCTCTCTCTCCCTAAAACCTTACACCTCCCCCACAACACGCAGAATGGGCGGAACCAAATTCAACATAGAGGAGTACCTTCTCGAGCTGCAGATGGTGAAGACGCGGAAGAAAGGATACGCTAAACCCAGGATTCCGAAGACCCGCTTCTGCAGATATTCCCAAGACCCTGTGACGGATGACCTGATCTGGTAAGGGAGGGAGTGCT
>NC_051405.1:40103543-40104260 GCF_015228065.2 Penaeus monodon
AAGCAGACAAATGGCTTGTTATATACAATATTTCATTTAACCTACTTGCTAATCTGACAACAATATCTAATTTTAACAACATAAGTCGTATTAACAACACCATTTGAAATATCACCGTGCATGGCGTATATAGACCACCACCCCTCATTGTACTGCATCAAGGTACGAACCTAAATCTTGTTTTAAAGTCAAAGCAACAACAAACCATATATTCGAGATTATGATAAAGGAGCACGCACTGTACGAGATCAGAACTTTTATTTGTACATTCGAAACCAAGGTCATTGCGTGTGTGGGTTCGTATCCTTGTGCATATTATTATTTATAGTTTGTTTCAGTTACCCTTGGCGTCCATTCCATATTAAAAACGAGTGAATGCCGTCCCCCATTTTCTTTTGTGTTTGTGGTTTAAAAAAGCGTAAATGATAAAATTATAGTAAAAATGATTTAAAAAAATGACGGGTCTGTGTGTAAACTTACTCCTCTCTCTCTAGATAAGGAGATTGATGGATTTGTATCTATAATTTTTCTCGAGTCTGTATCATTGATTTGTGACCTGGATGCTTTTAACTGATTAAGTAGAGGGGAGTCATTTTCCTTTTGTGAGGGTCAGACTGCAACATAATAGAAGATGTTGAGGGAAATGTACTCTAAAATTATTTATGTAACGTGCATTGTGGACAAAACGAAGAATCTGTGTTTCTATTGATATATACA
>NC_051405.1:40104504-40104761 GCF_015228065.2 Penaeus monodon
CAAATACTGGAATCCCTGATATGAAGAATGAAAAAGAAATTCCATCGTTTGTTTTTTATATATCTGAGTGATATTTGCATAATCAAGTTTGAGCAAATATATGACGTAATAAAATACACATACTGCTGTATCGTTGTCTTTTATCCTTAAATATAACTTGTCCATTTCCTGATTAGCGATAAGCACATATTAAATAGTAATCAATTCTGGTTATGTAAAATGGGTTGACGTAACATGTTTGGAACATGCGACAGTGT
>NC_051405.1:40106078-40106185 GCF_015228065.2 Penaeus monodon
GTTTATAGTATTTCTCCCCCTTTTGCCTCCCCTTATAAGAAAATTTGATTCCTAATTTGCATGTAACCCATATCATTGCATTTTTATTCGTTGGTTTTCACAGGTAA
>NC_051405.1:40106231-40107399 GCF_015228065.2 Penaeus monodon
GACTTTCTTTTATCACTATTATTTTCCACAAAGATAGTTTTATGGATGTACTGATTCAAGTCAGGTCAATCCGAGAAAAATGTATAGATTTAACTGTGAAATTTCCTTGGTAATATTTTGTAATTTCAGCTTTTCCTTTCAGAATTTCTGCAAAGATTGGATATGCGTTTTCTATGATGTTTTCTTGTATCTGATTTTGCTGAAACGGACTTTGACATAAACACGTGAGATATGTACCTAAAAGCAAAAACATGTATTGCCGATAATATACATAATAGATTGTCTTACACAAAAAGCATAATAGACACACACACATCCAAACGCACATACGCCCATACAGTAAGCAAGTTATGCTATGTAAGGATGAAACAGTGCAAAGACATACATAAACAACAAAAACATGCCTTGTTCATAATATAAATATAATATTTCCTTACACTGAAAACATATCACACATCCAAATGCACACACAGTGAACAAGTTATGCGATATAAGGATGAAACAATGTATGCCTTTGGCGCATGTCTCCCTTACGTATGTGCAACAGTGGCCCTGAGTAACCGGAGCCGAAAATCACATTAATCAAGATTACACCTCACGCTAAGTCCTCGTCATAACGCAATTACAAGGCTCGGCGTCTGTGCGAGTGTTCCCAGTATTCTTAACTCCTCTGGTATTTATATTGTGTCCTGGCAATCACGGTCTTCCCTCGCGAAGGAGGTCGGTGGTGCGAGGGGAAGCGAGCTCGGCGAAACGTAGGCAGGCGGACTACGGCAGTGCACAATGCGTGGTCCAGGTACAGTAGCTTGCTTTGTGATTTCTGTCTGTAGTTTAAGCCATACGATTCTCTCTTTCCATTATGATTTCTAAAGATTTCCGTTGTGCTTATATTCTTCAATGTCCTTCAGTAATATACTATAAGAAAAACAAAATCAATGAACTACATTCTAAGTTTCTTTTCTCTCTCACTTTTCTCCTTTATTTTTCCACAGTATACCTATTCCCCATCGAGTGCCTCCTCAAGCAGAAGTTCCTCAGCTGATCATAGGAGGGCCGAAGGATCAAGTCAGCTATCCAGTATCCAAGCAGGACCCCCCCTCCCCACCACCTCGGCAGGTACTCACCTCCATCACCCTTACCCCTTCTCGTGTGTGTCTTAAACATTCAT
>NC_051405.1:40107481-40108060 GCF_015228065.2 Penaeus monodon
ATGATCATCATTACCATCATATGCTATTTCCAGTTATCTATATTTTTTCATACATGTCACATTTTCCTGGAAATAGCGAATAAGGTTTGATATAATGGAAAGGTGGACGAAATTTGATATATGACTCGATCATATACTGGGAAATATTTATTGATGATATTTCAAAAGTCATCTCATCTTGCGCCACCGTGGGATATCTGAACCTTAATTCTATTTTGTATTAAAAAATCTATCGTGATTTCATTCAAATTCACTTTCTTTTTTTGTCTTTTTTCACGAATATAACGTACATATTTATTGTGTTTTTATCATTATTATAATACCATTTATTTATTTTTCTAATGAAGATGTAAAGTAAGACTGATATGTTAACACACACTGTAAAAATTAAAGGTATAATCATTACTCTCCACTTTTAAAATAAGACACGATAGGTCTCCCTACCCTTAATTACACAACATGGATTTGATATATCAGCCTAATATAAAGGAAGAAAATGGTTATATTCTTTCTCTCCTAGCTATGTTCCCTGATAAGCAACACTTAAATCATCCATTAAAATAAGTGCTCTGTTTCCAT
>NC_051405.1:40108120-40108273 GCF_015228065.2 Penaeus monodon
AACAAAACATTGCAGGTATCATAAACACGACATTACAGTGTAGACCATCTCCTTCAAACAGAAATATCTTTGATTGCATTACACTACTTGCACTTGACGTCCTAAATAGTTTCTGTTAGTTGCTGCAGCCTTCGTAATCGTTTTCTCTGTTAT
>NC_051405.1:40108594-40109062 GCF_015228065.2 Penaeus monodon
ATCCTTCTCTTTTATAAAGATTAGATATTCTAATATACTTGTAACACGACCTGAATTAAGATCATGCTAACTCCCAATAATTTCCAGCAATCGGATTTTGTCCAATGAGTGCTCGCGCGAACTGGCATTGGTCTGGAGAATGACAGAACCAAAATCAGGCAAAATATCGAACTTTTCCTGAGACATTGACAAGGGGGAGGAGGTGGGGAACGGGGGGAGGGGATGTGGGGGAGGGGGGAAGTGGGGGGGAGGGGAGGAGGGAGGGGGAGGGAGAATAGGAGGGAGAGGGGGATAGGGAGGGAAAGGGGGAGGAAGGAGATAGCCATTTTCTATTCTGAAGACGTGAGTATTTTTCTTCTTTTTCTTAAGGAATTATCTATGGTTTATGTATTGGTATGTATTGTGTATCTATTTTTTTACCATTTACCTCACGTTTCCCATTTGCAACGAAATACTATGTTTTTTTTC
>NC_051405.1:40109092-40109827 GCF_015228065.2 Penaeus monodon
TGTCCTTTTTTGATGCGTGCATATATTTACCAGGTCTTTCTTTGATTTTATGTTTTGTTTGTTTATCTATTGATTAACTATATCAGGGTCCATCGTCACATGCTTATATACCGAAAAAAATATTATCACTGTTCTTAATGTTCTTCATATACCTGTTATGAAGTTATTTACAATCGTCATTATTCCATACATTGTTTAATATTATATGATATAAAGTTAAGGTATTGAACAAATCTTATGCACTTTGAACATTTATCGACGTCACTTGCTTGCTTGTATATCCATCCTCATTATCATCGTATTTCTAATCCATACACTTGCTTGGTATATACCTGATATATCCATCCTCTTTATTGTCATTATTCCATACACTGTTTATCTTTATTCGTTAATTCCCTTTTTTTTTAGGAGTGATCGGTTGGAGATCTTCGCTTCCCGACCTTCAGCTGGAACGATTCGGAATTCGCTAGTCATTTGTTTACATCGACGCCCTTCTAATTTTCTCTTTCTACAGAAAATGGAAATTGATGATGATTTTCATTATTCTAGCGTGATCTATGTTATTTAATTAGGATCAGTTCACTCAGGGTCTGTGTTCAGTGTCCATGAGGTGGCTTGTCTACATCAAGGTGAGTTGAATTTTAGATTAAGCGAATGTTAGGTTGTTTCCATGATTCTAGAGAGGATATTCTAGGATTCTGATAGAGTATAAGTCATTTACTGTTTATCTAAAAA
>NC_051405.1:40109958-40111359 GCF_015228065.2 Penaeus monodon
TAGCTTAAGCAAGAATTAGATCTGATATCCTGACCTTACAGAACATCCTAACAAAGTGAATGAAATATTTGCAAAAGGCATTTGTAATGGCACAAAACACCATACAAAATAGCACTTTCTTGGAGGATGAGACAACAAACACGTTTATAATATAATGTTTTTTCTGTCCTCATACCAACACTATACAAAGTTTTGCCATTCATCTGTTCTGCAATGTAATGGGTGAGGCGTGAGTAATTCGTATGGTTTGGTTTATATGGGTAATTATGATGAAACGCCTGATGCACGGTTAGACATGCGAACCGCAATAGAAAAATAATAATTTGTAGATGGAACTGATGGTGACTTGCGTAATATTCGTAGATAAATCAGATACCTTTAAAAAGCTTGGAGACATATATTTCAGGACGGTATAACTGTCAAAGACAAATTGAGACAAAGCTGATATAATATAATCAAATCCTTTATATGTTAAAGATATAATATAAAGTCAATAATACATCTGCAATCGAGCATTCATATTATTACAAAAATATATATGAAAAATAAAATCATGATTTTAATGATGATGAGTATCATTAACCTTCAAAGATAGCCCATTTAACTGCCTATTATCGTTATCACAGTGACAATTATCACGATATATAATCTCTCAAATATCCTTTGTCAACAGAACACCACAGCAGCATCTACTTTTTATTATTACTATTATCAACAAACGTACTCTAACGCTTTCGTACCAAATGTCTCTTTAATGGACACAGATGCTACTGATGCCGCAACACAACAACAGAGGGCAGATGAAGACACCTCTCAAGGAATTGTTCAACGTCAACTTTCAACGTAGAGGCAAAAACAGAGCTTCAAATGATAAGAAAAAACACACAAAAATGTTTCAACAACTTATAGAACAAATAAAAACATCTCGTTTCTACAAGGAACTGTTCAACGTCAACATTTGACAAGAAACAAGAAGAGAGCTTCAAATGGTTAGAAAAAAAACTTAAATGCCTGTTTCAATCACTTATAGAAAACGAGTACACAGAACAAATAAAACCATCCCGTATCTACACCAAAATACGACTGCCCATTCATTACACCACGGCCCTCTCCCTCGACGAAACCCACAAGGAAAGAGTGAGTAAAAGATGAAGCCTATTCGTCGGTATTATAGCGTCCTAAGCCAGCATGGGAGTAACCCAGGGTGATGTTGAGGCAGTTGGCCACCAGCGCCGTCCATCCGGTCTGGTGGGAGGCGCCGCACCCTCGCCCTGTCTCGCCGTCGAAGAATTCGTAGAAAAGGAGGAGGTCCTTCCACGCTGGGTCGTCTCGGTAGGCCTTGCTCTCGCCTGGGGGAAGGGAGGGAGGGCGCGTGTGAGCGGAATGTTGGGGAGATGCACA
>NC_051405.1:40112090-40112358 GCF_015228065.2 Penaeus monodon
TACATGTTCGTGTCCATGGCATCAGCCACAGGGTACAGGTTCTCTTATTGTTTGAGAATGACATTAATAGTCGTTGGAAAGTATATCTGCGGAATAATGGCGCTGCATCGTTTACATTCTCTTGATATCGCCTTAAAAACTGAATGCATTACTTTTCTTCAAAAGGAGGCAAAATTGCGACCGTTGTGTGCTAGACCTCATAATATTCTTGGTAAACACACTAAACAATTTGATTGTGATGGTCAGCGCAGAAGTGTGTCGAAGATTC
>NC_051405.1:40112486-40112739 GCF_015228065.2 Penaeus monodon
TCGTGTTTGTGCTTCTTCTTTGTGCGTGCGCGAGTGCATGTGTGTCCCGTATTCCATACCACGATTATGCAACACGGACCATTTTGCACTAACATTAATTTTTGCGTAACGCTTCAATTCCAAATATATCGTTGTCAATAAGGTCATGAAACTAACTACGAAACTATAAAGAGTAAAATGTCACGCAAGGCCGCCGTTGCGTGCACCGAAACAACAAAACATCGGAGAGCGTACAGAAATATTTTTACCCTAA
>NC_051405.1:40112761-40112939 GCF_015228065.2 Penaeus monodon
CAAAGAAAATCTGCGACCACGTCAGAGCGAGATGAATCAAAAAAAAGAAAAAGGAATATTGGATCAATTCAACCTCACGAACCGGAGGCCATTTCACATTAAAAATTTAATCAGTTATCGAGGCGTTATGACTGATGCCAAATGGAATGACAGGGTCTTTTCACACGATATGCCTTTC
>NC_051405.1:40113363-40113858 GCF_015228065.2 Penaeus monodon
CTTATCCCATAATGCAATCACCAACGTGTCTCACTTCGACATTATACATTTTATTGCTAATAGTCCTAAACATATGCAATTAAAAAAAATAATAGTAGAGTGAAATGTCCAAGTCACGGTTAAGAATATTAACCTAATCTGTGTCGTGTTTCATGATCACATTTGCATGTTATCTTCGCAGTACGCTTGCCAGATTTCATGCATTCCTTGAATTAGGATATTGGAAAGATGTCACTAAGAATGAAAGATGTATCTCTTTGGCAACCGGTGCCATTTCATTTTTGAATTTTCGCCCCCCCCCCCCAAAAAAAAGGGGGAGGGGGGGATTATAGAATTTTTTATATTAAAACCGTCAGTTCGTTATTTTTGACAATTTGCAAAAAAAAAATGGTCTTTTTTAGGGAGGAGGATATAGTTATAAAAGATTTTTCTTCGTTTAATAGAAGGGCAGAGCGTATTTGAACGATGGCGGAATAAAGGTCTAAATTTCGGTTG
>NC_051405.1:40114125-40114477 GCF_015228065.2 Penaeus monodon
TTGTGTGCGTGCGTGTTCATCTGCGTGCGTAGGTACTAGGTAGGTGTGTTTGCGTGTAGGTGTTGTAGGAGTCACGCATGCTTTTCTTTGATACGATCCTTCTGCGTGTGTGTAATTGCAATAAACTGTATTTTATATTCAGACAGATAATCTCCTTAACACCTGCTCAGATGATCAATAATATTTCACGCTTGACCTTGTTAGCTATTGGATCATGCACCATTCGCTCTCGTGTTAATTGGATAAAAAGATGATATTATGGTCACTCAAAATGCGCATCGGCAAATCAGCTGATTTGCTTAATCCTCCTTAGCCTCTCACACAAAGATATCATCGAGTCTCTTAACACCTT
>NC_051405.1:40114496-40114817 GCF_015228065.2 Penaeus monodon
TCCTATTTTTAGTCAAAATGCTTGTTAAGCCACAACATCTCTACATAAAATAGACGAAGAGAGAAACAACTGAATTAACATAAGCGCGATATGGAATCAATACTAATTTATGCCTCGCCTGAGACAGCGCTATGGGGAGAAGGCAAAATGTATCCTGGTTGTCATTTCTTGTCACGTGACGAGTCATACACCTCACTTTTGCCAGGAGAATCTTATAGCTGTCATCCGGGGAGTCTTTAATCTCCTGTATGTGTCTTCTCAGGGGAGGGAAAGTGAGGGGCACCATGCTGCTGATACTGGTTCGTGTATTATAGTATGTTG
>NC_051405.1:40115357-40115754 GCF_015228065.2 Penaeus monodon
AATATTGATCACCAGAAGCGACTCTCCAAGGTGAAAGAAAGGAAAAAAGAAAAATTGGAAAGATGAAAGTCCTTTGTCGGCTGTATTGAGCGGGGCAGGAAACAACAGATATAACATGACACTATATTGCCTTTTGGTGTGAGCAAACAAGGTTAGGCCTTGTGAATACTTCCGTGTGTAATATTCCATAAATTTTGCGGATCTATGATGGAGATTATATATATACATACTGGTCTGTTAATAATTCCGTGTTTGAGGTAATGTGTGTAAGTTCTAGGCTTAGGTTAGGTTAGGCATATATCATCTAGGTGTAGCAAATTCGTGATTTCATTATGAATATTCACCTGATGCAGAGTCTCAAAGATTTTACGATGTCAGTGAAATGATTTAAAAAGTT
>NC_051405.1:40116103-40116280 GCF_015228065.2 Penaeus monodon
TTTGACCTTCAACCCAACCAACCTCGGTCGTAAGTCTTTTTTCGACTTCCATTTGACTTCCAAAGCTGCACTTAAACCCAACGTTATGGTTATGTTAGCCTCTGTTTACTATCTTTGTGTGCTGTGATGCAAACGTTTGTTTAACCAATGGAGAGTCCCATTACCTGTCTCCTGCGT
>NC_051405.1:40116682-40118402 GCF_015228065.2 Penaeus monodon
GTTATGTGACGATATGGTTTTTTTATTTGGTTTCAACAGTCCCCTGATGCAGAAATTCTTGGAATTTGAATAAGAAAGATAGAGAAAGAGAGAAAGAAACACAGATTATACATATGATTAATATATTACTGATAGATATATTACTTATTAATAAAATCTTTTTAACTACAGTGATGGTAGAATAAAAATGAATAAAACTTTAAATAAACAAGGAAACATAGAAGGCAATTATAGCAAAATGAGGTGAATTTATGCATTAGATCGACTCATCCTCCAAGGTTATTCCGTATCCTGGAAGATGGGAATCTAATATAAACATTCCTTGTGCGACAGTATGATACCAACAACAAATTCCTAACAGAATGGTAACGACACAACAATCAAGAACCACATCGCGATCATCCACGAAACATCAAACTTTCTCAAATTCAATATGTAAACAAATATATGTCTATAAAATCCATATTCAGAAGCAGCAAAAAGAAATAACGAGATATGTATGGGGTTTACCTGTTTAAAGGATTTAGTCTTTGCCCACCAGTGTGAATTTTAAGATAATTATTGTTATTTAAGATAATTTGGAGATACGAGAGTTTAATATCATAACGATACGGTTCCTCTGGATTACGAAGTGAAGACCTGTACGTGTTCATAATCTTCATAATGAGAAATCACGGCTGATTAAGATCTCATGATGAAATCCGTAGAAAACTTGAGGTAATATGTCAAGAAATTAGATGAAATACAATATAGAACTCTCCTTTTTCAGGTGATATATATTCCATGTGGTTACAGGACACACTCGCCTGAATCGAGACAGCTGACACACTCATACACGCAAAGAGCATCGAATCTCTTTTATGGAGATTTTCCTCGTGAGGTTACATGCCACACGCATTCCTCTTGACCTCGAAATGATAACGTTAAATACTGAGGCCAAATACTGTGCATTGGGTTCGTTGTACGGTCTCTGTGTTGGATTCCTGCTGAACAAAATGCAAGTATAACAAAGGAAGGGCAGGAAAACACGAATATATCTTTTCTTGTTCTTCCAGTCATTGTTTTACTTGTTCTTTGTTTTTCTATGTCTTGTTTGTCTGATTGTGCCTGCTTTTCCGTCTGTCTTTTCCTGTCTGTCTTTCTGTGTACGTTTGTCTGTGTATCGACATGTTTTTTTGTTTACCTGCTGATATGTATACCTACAGGTCTCTATGATAACCTCTTTATGTGTGTCTCCATGTCTAAATTCCCGTAAGTCCACTCCTCTATCTCTATTTGTTTTGTGACTACTTCTTCATCCCTCTAAATCTATGTGAGAATGGAAACGGCTGTTTATGTTTCTCGTTTACCTGTTTGCATCGGTAATTAACAAACGCTAAAAGTGAACTATCGATTCTGAACTCGTACCTCACCTCCTGAACAAATATCTCAAATTCCATATACCTTTCCTCCCGTTCTTTCTTGATCAAGTGATAGACAGTAGGCGTATCTGACATGACAATTTCCCATTAATTAAATTGTTTCACAGGAATTTGTAGTGATCGTCGCATCTGCATCTATAATTGGTTTGATGTCAGGTTGCCTGGTATTTCAATGAACCCCGAAACGAACCACAAATTATCGCGATTGCCGATCGCTGGCGAGGCACTGATAAAGTTCTGTTGAAAGTGATTGAGAGTATGGGTCGTCTAAGGAGAAAATTATTGTAAGAGGAAGCAGC
>NC_051405.1:40118500-40119316 GCF_015228065.2 Penaeus monodon
ATTTTTTTTTTTCTAAGTATGCCTGCAAACATTGCGGAAAACCAGTTAATGCTCATAAATCAGACACCGATTGCTGACATGCAGGCATTATATATAATTGTAAAACCATGACCCTGTTATTACATAAACTCTCCGCAACTGACTAACTCTTAATGTCTTTAAAGACGATGAACGTTATTATTACAGGAATTTACCTTCGTACGAGGATAAATCACCGCTTTAGCCATCACGAAGACGTCGATTCTAGCGGCGCGTGGAAATATGTCGAAAATTCCTCAGCGCTTTTAGAATTCCAGTGACCTATTTATTACCTTTTGGCAAGTTCGCACTGACGGGTTTTTACTACGAAATTGGTTACCGAGACACGAGCGAGTGGAATGAAAATTGGAGAAAATAAGGACATAAAAGTTCGTAATCCTCGCAATCTTTGGAAAGAAATCTCATGAGAAAAAAAAAAATGCGAAGCGGTTTGCGTGATAACTAAAAATAAACTCTTGACATGACACGCATTTTAAATGAAATCTGATTTAAAAAAAATACATGAATTATTAAGGTATCGTACAATATGACACTTCATTTCGTAAATTGTTGCATAATAAAAGTAAAGACAAAAGAGGAAAACGTTTTTTTACTTTTTCATTTACCTTTTTTCTCTTCTCTTTCTCTCTTTGTTGTAACTTGTCATATTTTGTGAAACGACTTGACATCCAACTGACAAATTGCTTTCCCGCACGCTAATTACTATTCATTTATTTGTATAATTTGATGCGTTCCTTCGTTCTGGTGAAAATATTGGGAAAAGACGCGCGCAGGATA
>NC_051405.1:40119664-40119823 GCF_015228065.2 Penaeus monodon
GAATACCCATTAATCATTTAGATTTTAAGAACAGGAATAAGTACAACAGATGATCTTATTGAATCCAAGAATTAATGCGCAACCATGAACTAACTTTGCCAATAACATGGAAGCATACACGATCACATTAAAACGTTTAACTAACGCTAAATTTTATAA
>NC_051405.1:40121905-40122102 GCF_015228065.2 Penaeus monodon
CGTGTGCAGTCCCCACACCCTCCCGCTCCCGACCCCGCGCACATACCGTGGCAAGGCCGCGCGCCGTCGCCGCCCGGGAGGAAGACAGTCACGAGGCGCCGGGCCAGGAACACCGCCACTTCCTCCAGCGTCATGTGATTCCCTGAGCCGACGGGACACTCCACCTTCAGCTGGTCTCCGTAGAAGAAGTGGTACCT
>NC_051405.1:40122146-40122258 GCF_015228065.2 Penaeus monodon
TTTGAGGTCTTAACTTAAATTCAGGCATGTTAATGGA
The DNA here is from genome assembly GCF_015228065.2 of Penaeus monodon. Classification (NCBI taxonomy): domain Eukaryota; kingdom Metazoa; phylum Arthropoda; class Malacostraca; order Decapoda; family Penaeidae; genus Penaeus; species Penaeus monodon. The sequence continues at coordinate 40,122,184 of NC_051405.1, forward strand.
TTTTGAATTGAAAAAAAGCGAGTTTTAGGTTTTAACTCAAATTCAGGCATATTAATAGATTGTGAATAAAAAAAA
>NC_051405.1:40122289-40122600 GCF_015228065.2 Penaeus monodon
ATAGTTTTGGCCTTTATTCTTTCACGGAAATATATGTAATGAGTAAAGAAAAAATGCGCTAAATCTAAAAGTGTTTTGTACCATCCTAAGATAATTCTGTATTCATAAAAAATGATCTAATGCGTAAATCTTTAAGACAGTATCAACGTAATTATGAAATAATGGGATAAAATTAACATGTCCGACAACACAGTTCGATGTTCCTCTTCGTAAACACGATGCAAAATCCATATTCACAAAAAAATATATATATAGCTCCAAGGCGTTTTAACAAAGCTGTACGCTTTGTGTATAGCGTTGTTTTCACCCAC
>NC_051405.1:40122661-40122842 GCF_015228065.2 Penaeus monodon
CGTACACAATCTTCATCGTTTCCCTCACCTCTTAAGCGAAGTAATAATGAGGAAATTCATGGGCAGCCAGATGGGTCCGCGCCAGTTCGAATTCCCGCCGAAGAGGTAGGTGTTCGATTCGCCGGAAACGTACGAGACTTCGTGCTTCTCTCCGCCGATGTCCAGGACGAAGGGCGACTTC
>NC_051405.1:40123181-40123478 GCF_015228065.2 Penaeus monodon
CAGCATTACTGCTATAACTATATCCATAAATAGAACAAAGAGAGATACAGATGTGGTGTACGGGTCCGTATCATGAGCGGCCCTTCACCACTGAATGAGTTGATTGTGGCGAGAGGAACTGAGAGGACCTATTTTGTACCGCTCTGCGAGATAAGTATTCGGGGATTCGTGTATTTTCATGGTTAGCCCTTTTAACCGGGGTTTAATCCGGAAAGACCACGGGATATTGTGTAGCTTTCTATAAAATAAAGGAAGATCTATTATTATTTTATTTATGTTTGTCTCGCCTACAACTCC
>NC_051405.1:40123561-40124607 GCF_015228065.2 Penaeus monodon
ATTATTTTGATAAGCTCTAGGATTATTGAAAAGGGGGGGGGGGTCGTCACAGTCAACTCATTCATTGGTGAAGGGCCGCTCATGATACGGACCCGTACACCACACAGACACACACGAACACCTAAACGATACATATAAAACAAACCGGAAGGCGGAACAGCAGAATAAATGAACCAACTTGCCTCGTGGACCTTGGAGAGTGACCTGATGCCGTGAGGAGAAAGGAATTCATCCTCGTCCAGGAGATAACGGAGGAGACGGAGGAGCTGCTCCTTGGTGGGGACAGCGAGCAGCATCCTACGGGACCCGCCCTCGCTCATGAACGTCACCTGAAGAGAGGAAGGGAAAGGTAGACCCCTTTGGTGGGCTTGCCTTGAATTTATAAGTCATGTCTTATGCAATTGATATACTTAATATATCATATTAATAATAATTGATATGCCATTTCTTAATAATAACTGATATGCCATTTCTTAATAATAATTGATATACCATATATCAATAATAATAGATGTACCATATATTAATAATAATCGATATACTATATATTAATAATATTTAATATACTATATATTAATAACATTTAATATACAATATATCAATAATGATTAATATACCTTATATTATTAACTATGAATATACCATACGTGAATAATAAATAATATACCATACGTTAATGATAAATAATATACCATACATTATTAATAATTAAAATAAATTACATTAACAATAATTAATATATCATAAAACTCTTTAAGTCACATTTATTCTATGGTCCTTTTACTCTGAAATTCTTTGTAACTCAAATGAAATTCTTTGTAACTCGTATAACCAGTATAAGTATAGACAATTCTCCATTTACACACAGATGTCTTCAACACACAAACACCAGAGGACTGTACCCTTGAGGCGAGATCTGGCCTGTTGTTTATGAGCCAGCGCGACCTCTTGTAGAAACCCGGCAGCGCCTGCAGTTCCTCCCGCACCAGCACCAGCACGGCGAACAGCGGCGTCAGGCCCACGAGGGAGCGGACCTGAGGAGAGAC
>NC_051405.1:40124919-40125329 GCF_015228065.2 Penaeus monodon
AAGGCCTCACCTTCAGCGGCATCGAAGTCCCATCGTCCTTCCTGATGAAGTCGTAGTAGAACCCGTCCTCCTCGTCCCACAGACCTCGTCCTTGACCCGAGGAGTTGATGGCGTCTACGATGAGGATGAAGTGCTCGAAATACTTGGAGGCCATGTCTTCGTACACCGGGTCACTCTCGGCCAGGGTGAGGGCCATGTCCAGCATCGTGACGCAGAAGAAGGCCATCCACGCGGTGCCGTCTGCCTGGAGGAGTAGAAGAGCAGCGTGGTTTGGATTTTGTTGGTGATGGTTATGGTCGTTTCAAATTGTGGTTGTGGGTTAGTTGTGGTCGTTTTGTCGCTGTGGTGGTAATGGCGGTGGTGTGTGTATGGTAAATTCCGGCAGACGAAAGACGTGGTGGATTTAATAC
>NC_051405.1:40125368-40125554 GCF_015228065.2 Penaeus monodon
GCTGTGGCGTTAATTCTTGCTCGATGTTGTTATAAGTGTTTGGCAGCAGTTGTAGTGGTAGCAGTGTAAGTATTAAATTAACGTAGGTGTTAAACCAGCGGTTGCCACATTTCTTGTTGTTGTGGAACAAGGCGTATGGCAAATGGTGTTAGGATAAGTTACGTTTAATATAACTTTAATTGCAGC
>NC_051405.1:40125586-40125707 GCF_015228065.2 Penaeus monodon
GCGGTCTGTACAAATAACAAAGACTAACTATCATACATTACATACATTCTCTCTTCTTTCTTCCCTATCATACCCACATAAATAGCATGAGGACTGATGACTCCAATCACCTATTTGTCTC
>NC_051405.1:40125729-40125938 GCF_015228065.2 Penaeus monodon
AAGCCACGCAACTAACCTGCTCCAGCTGGCCAGCAACGGGGAGGGGCCGAGACCTGTCAAACACTCCTATGTTATCAAGACCGAGGAATCCACCGCCGAACAGATTCCTTCCGTTGGGGTCCTTTCTGTTGACCCACCTGGTTGGAAAGGGAGATGAAAGAGCAAGGAAAGCGATTATCAAGGTTGATTTTGTTTGAGGTTGAGGGTTC
>NC_051405.1:40126332-40126575 GCF_015228065.2 Penaeus monodon
ACATACAACCCCGTTAAAAGAAACTTACCACGTAAAATTGAGAGAGAGCTTCTGGAAGGTTCTTGCCAAGAAAGCCGTGTCTCTCGCCCCTCGACGCCCACTCCCTCTGTACACGTTCATGGCCGCCCACGCGTGCACGGGCGGGTTCACGTCCCCGAGGGCGAACTCGTAGGCTAATGGGGAGAGCAGAGAGGGGGGTAGGGGTGAGGAGGCGGGCATATGGGTAGCGTGTGATTTGTGAAA
>NC_051405.1:40126849-40127721 GCF_015228065.2 Penaeus monodon
CAAAGACGCAGGACCTACCAGGTATTTGGCCGTTGGGATGCATGTACCATTCCCTGAGGAAGAGAATCAGCTGATCCTTGGCATAGTCTGCGTCGACGAAAGCCAGGGCGACGCAGTGGAAAGCGAGGTCCCACGAAGCATACTGCGGGGAGGTCATTTTAGGTCATTTCATATTGTGGGAAGTCATTTCAGGTCATTTCATATTGTGGGAAGGATGTGTTGGGTCATTTCATATTATGGGAAGGTTATTTTAGGTTATTTCATACTGTGGGAAGGTTATTTCAAGTCACTTCATACTGTAAGGTCATTTCAAGTTATTTCATAGTATGGGAAGGTCATTTCAGTGCATTTCAGGAACAGACAATAAGTTTCGTTTCGAAGGATGTTGAGGAAGATATGGGAAACATTTCAGATAGTAAAGGGTATTTTTACTAGGATGAAAATGTGAGAATAATGGAATGGAGAATAATATATTCTTATTTATTCCAGAAAGGACATTTATCTCTTACCAAATTACATCTCAGATAACCTAAAAACAATCCTCAAAAAAATACATGGGCAATATCTTCCTCACGACCTAACCAATGACAATCCTTAAAAAAAAATACATCGCTGAGAACTTCCTCGAAACCTTAACATACTATACATAAAAGTTAAAATAACACGAACCTCCACCCGGACTTACTCCAGTCCTTAAGGATACTCACCCAAGGATACTCCCACTTGTCAGGCATCGATATGACGTCCAGGTTAAAGAGGTGACCCCATTCGCTGTTACGGCCGAAGTGACGAGAAGACGGAGGGGGAGGCTGGTTCCTGTGGGAGGTTGGGAGGGGTGGGATTCATAATGGGTGTTTGGATAATTGCCTGTA
>NC_051405.1:40128015-40128924 GCF_015228065.2 Penaeus monodon
GACCTCTACAATAAATTCAGGGTTTTCTGTCAACTCACAAGTCTCCTCCGAGCCAGTCCTTAACAATGTAATGGTAAAATTGCTTGGTCCAGAGCAACCCAGCTAAGGCCTGTCTCGCTACCCGTGTTTCCTCAATCGAGAGCCGAGGACTTAACACCTGCGATTCGAAAGTTTTTTTTTTGGTATTAGTATTATGGTATTATAGTATTATCTCAGTTTTAGTCTGTGAATATTTTGATTTTCCGTAAAGAAAATGCCAACTTTTTTGTCATTATGTGAGGGAGTCTAACGTAAAATTATAAAAAATGGTTATTCAATATATATGATAGAATAAATAAAATCTTTCAGAATGTCGCCCCTAGATTTTATTTCACATCTCAATGAATTTTTCTCCCATGACATGTCCAGTACCTGGCTACTCCTATTCATATGATTGCGAGTTACAAAAAAAATCCTTATCCTATGATGATAACTGTCGCTCTTTACAATATACATCTGACATGTTAGTTTACGTAAATATAGATGACTGCGAATGTTATATAGATTAATTCAATCTTAATTTTAAAATATTCTCACCCTCTTGTAAAAAACATCTGCCTCCTGTCTCCGCCTCTCCATGATGGCTTCAAAGGCTCCTCCGAACACGTGAGCTGCCCCATCGTCGCCTTCAGGAGCCTCGTCCTTCTGCCACAGCCTCGTCCTCACCGTTGTCGACTCTCCTGGCTCCAGAGTGACGACGTAGTGGGCACTCGCCTTGGTTCCTTGCATGGCGGGGTTCACTGCGTCTTTTTCGTCTGGGGACAAAGAACAGAACGGTTTTGATCTCTTGCACTTTGTTTCTGTCTCTTGGGCTGTCTGTTTGTATGGATGTTTGTATGCTAGCATGTCTATATATCTATCTGTTCATCT
>NC_051405.1:40129028-40129555 GCF_015228065.2 Penaeus monodon
GTCTTCTTACATAATTCCCCTTCCCTGCTACTGATGCACCTTTGCCCCCCAAAAGCGGCAAATATCAACACAAAATTAACTTCCCTAATCCGGAAAACACTAGAACGTAAGCTTTGAAGGGACGGTGATATGAATATTTTTTTTAGAAACTTACTCGCGTACCTCACACTAATCAGCATAATACAAACACCCTTATATCATAAAAACTTACTACGTACTTACTCTGCACTATGTACCGGTGAAAAGCATCTTTCACATAAGGCGTGTAGTTGTCCACATTGAAGAGCTTCTTTGTATTAGTCTCGTTCTCCGTGAACAACATTTCCGCTTTGTGAACACTCTGTGGATATCAGTGATAGGATGAACGCGGGTATGCGATATCCGGGCGGTATGCAAATATTATTCGTATCTTCACTATCATGACAATAGAAAACATGAATTTTATAACTTTCTCGTGCTGGTATGAGAATAGGTTGTCAATCAACAAATAACAGTAAAAATCGTACGCATGTTACTAAATTTGACAT
>NC_051405.1:40129707-40130033 GCF_015228065.2 Penaeus monodon
TTTTTTAAGAACATACTTTCCTCTACTTTAGCAATAAGCACATTAGTCTTTTGAAGGGTTACCACGACTAAAATCTAGACCGCTAACAACAAAGCTTTAATAACGATAACCACTCCATTTTTCTTGCTCTTTACCTGATCGACCGACCATTCGTAATCCTCTAGACTCTCGTGCCAGGCGTGAACCACCCTCTGTCCCTCGCCGCCCGTTTCCTTCTGAAGTTTCATCTTGGGCTTCAGTCCGCAGCCTTCGTGAGTGCAGCCCCAGATCCATGTGTTCCGGTACCTGTGGGTTGGTCCTTGAGATTAACTGATGATGCGGACGTT
>NC_051405.1:40130242-40130306 GCF_015228065.2 Penaeus monodon
CACGTCATCTTTAACCCTCAATACATCAGTGGCGTACAGTGATTACTACTAATGATAATGAAGG
>NC_051405.1:40130378-40130816 GCF_015228065.2 Penaeus monodon
AAAGGACAACACTTTACAAAAAGTAGCCTTAATTTGCAAGTCTCTGCGACAATTTTTGTTGTTTTCTTTGACATAGAGAAAACGTACACATAATACAGGGTAAACTTTGCTAAGCAGCCCTCAAGATCTGTAAATTTGACAGTTTATTATCAGTAATTCCAGTAACTGATCATTACGTACATCTAATAAACACTATGTAATACTCCCACTCGAATACATATTAACCAGATGCTTACACAAACTGCGACGCATTTACCAGAGAGTTGGAAGGACGTGCAGTATATCAGCTTTGGGTCCGTGGTTAGTTATCTTCACTTCCGTCAATAAGCTGTTGGGAGAGTCCTTGGCGTATTCTACTTCCACGTCCCAGTATCCTGCACTCAACACGCCTGGAAGGAGAGTGCAATTGCAGTTTTTTTTTTTTAAGTGGCGGAGTCT
>NC_051405.1:40131056-40131290 GCF_015228065.2 Penaeus monodon
TCCTTCGCATCCCTTCCTCACCTGTATCCTCCAACTCAAACTCAGGATCGCTCACGCCTCTTTCCCTGTTGCCCGCCTCGATCTGCTGGTAAGGATACTCCTGCTGGGGATACTTGTACAGGAACTTCATGTAGGAGTGCGTAGGAGTCGAGTCCAGGTAGTAGTACAGTTCTTTCACGTCCTCTCCGTGGTTTCCCTGCAAGGGGAAGGGAACGATTACTTTTACGTTCTAGC
>NC_051405.1:40131661-40131883 GCF_015228065.2 Penaeus monodon
CATTCCCGGTTCCCTGACTCCTCACCTGGGGTCCCGTCAGGCCAAAGAGACGCTCCTTCAGAATGGGGTCGCGGGCGTTCCAGAGCGCGATGCTACAGCAGAGACGCCCACGCCGGTCGCACACGCCCGCGATGCCGTCCTCGCCCCAGCGGTACGCCCGTGAGCGAGCGTGGTCGTGGGGGAAGTAGTCCCAGCTGGAGTTATATATTTGTGTGATTACAG
>NC_051405.1:40132071-40132153 GCF_015228065.2 Penaeus monodon
TCATAGTTACAAAGTCCTCGAAGAAATTACCGAATGGACGGTCTGTATGACAAAATATGCGTTGATTGCAAAGTGACGCATT
>NC_051405.1:40132302-40133726 GCF_015228065.2 Penaeus monodon
GTAACGCAAGTCTTAGAAAACGGGGAAAAGACACAAACCACAGAGTTTACCGTAATAATAATCAGTGGTGGCGAATACGAATTACGTCCTTCCTTCACATTCCTATGTTGCTGCAGCCCGAGAGTTAGAACGTCGAAAGGTCTCTATGAAAATCTTTTACTCCCTACAGCAAGTGTCAATGAACTTATATTCAGTGTCCATGAACTTAGAGGCAAGCGGAAGTTTCATTGGTAGTGAAAGACACAAATTTTTTTTTTATAAAAAATAAACAATTATTGGCTTATATTCTTTTATTCCTCCGTAGGCATTTCTGGGATACCAATGGTTTATCTAAAATCGACAGTTTACCACCAAACTGCGCTACATACCGTTCACTTTGAACAGTATGTAGCACAAAAACCGTATTCAACAGCGTTTTTTTCCTGGAAGGTGGAGCATACATATATAGCTAAAAAGATGTAAAATCTTATAATATATCGTCTTATGTATACGATGAAAGTGCAACAATAAAAAATAGTTATACCAAACGCTAAGAGTGCCTTTCAATTAGCAAGAATACAACAGGTGCCAAATGAAGCTAGAATGCAACAGGTGCTAAACCCATCAGCCAGCTTGAGGTTAGTTTTGTTGCAACCCGAACACAAATTAAAGCTATTTTTTCCCCGCTTGTTAAAGTCAAGGCTCATCAGTCTTGTAAGTTTATATTTGCTGTGTGAGTTGGCAGACTTACGTAGACTTCGTAGAAAGATACTCATCGCAATGGGAACATTACAATGGTTCTAACGCACCTTATATTACAGAGCATTGCAACGACACCCCCTTCAGTTTTCAATTATATTGTTTAAATACCCTCCTGAATTAAAGGGGGAAATGTATCACAGCCCATGGTCTAAGAACAACAGGTAGATAGATCATTGCATGACAAAGTCCACATTCAGAGATAAATACAGGGATAGAAAAAAAAAAACAGCAAAACAAAAATCTAATCCAACCCATTCCCCTCTATTCCAACCAATTCCCCTCAATTTCAATCAAATCTCCTCCATTCCAAACCCATTTCAACCCATTCGCCTCCGTTCCAAACCCACTCCCCTCCATTCCAACCCATTCCCTCAATTCCAAACCCATAGCGGGACGTAACCATCAGCCTCGACCCATCAGCCGGGAATCCTCACCAGTTGCCGTCCTCCGAGTAGTCCTCCCGCACCGTCCCCCACTGGCGTTCGCTGACGTAAGGCCCCCAGCGCTTCCAGTTGGCCGCGCGTGCCCTGTCCTCCTCCAGACGTAGGGTCTCGGGGTCCTTGGAGGTCTCCGGGTCCTTCAGCGTCTCCGGGTGGGGGGAGGTGGAGCTTCCTTGGTTCGCTTGAGACATCGTGGGGTCGGTGGGCGTGTCATGCGCTGCTGGTGGGTGCAAAGGGAAGGTC
>NC_051405.1:40134148-40134429 GCF_015228065.2 Penaeus monodon
AACTTAAAATAATATCGGGTCAGTATTGTTTTTTTCTCATATAAACATAAAACATGTAATAATAGAGTTAGACGTAATAACAGTCTGAAAATTCTGCGTTTTCCTTTTCTATTTTATTTTCACTGCTTTTTTTCTTAAGTAATCATTAATGTAGGCATAACGTGAAAAAAAAACGAAGAAAAACAATATATTTCGTTATGCGGTTATAAGGACACGTTCATCTAGAATAACATAATCCTATAAATATCGGTACAAACGCAAGAATCACGACAAACTGTCCC
>NC_051405.1:40134592-40134989 GCF_015228065.2 Penaeus monodon
TATCCCCCTCGCCCCTCCTCCATTACCGTCTAATTATCCCTTTCTAAAATCCCTATACAATAATGTCCTAATGATAATCACTTTTCTCAACTACCTATTTCCTCTCCTCTCGTTCAGGAAATGGCCAGCTGGTCTATCGCGAGGAGAAAGTCCAAACCACAAGAATATTCCGTTCTACCGGCCTTATCATTATGTCAGGAGGAGAGGTACTCGCTTCGTGTTACTGTTTCGTACTGAAGAAATTAAAATGTTCGTTGAATGTTTGTTCATGTGTAGGTGAGTATGTTATATGTGTATTACAGGGGTAAAGGGGGCAGGTGCTATGTCCAAGGTAATATGTTTGCCTTTTAACTCGTCTGATGATAATTATTGTAGATCTGCGTATAAAGCATCTGTA
>NC_051405.1:40135536-40135749 GCF_015228065.2 Penaeus monodon
GACAATGATGATGGCAACCCAAAGACAGACATACAGCATAAAACGTGCCTTATGCAAAGTATATACTTATCTTCACATTAGCGTCATGCATTGCTGCAGAAAGGACAACACGTTCCTCTCTAGTTTAATTGTTATTATTCAGCGATCATTACTCTCAGTTGCATCATCTCACTGGCTGCCCATGTTACCATTACGGTCTTCATTTTTGTTATC
>NC_051405.1:40136293-40136484 GCF_015228065.2 Penaeus monodon
GGTAGCCATCATGTCCGAAGAGAAATCCTGCGAGTCGCGGAAGCCCGTTAATTATGCCATTTCGTTCCGTGCACCGCAGCCGCGACCGTACCGGCACGTAATTGCGACGGCCGCGGGAAGACGCACCTCATGGCGCAACTTTCCCCCGAATTGTCGTGTTATGGAATATATAGATGTGATTGAAATGCGTT
>NC_051405.1:40136775-40137282 GCF_015228065.2 Penaeus monodon
CTTGTCACCTGACATTTGTTTGCGTTATTAGGAAACGGCTCATATTTTCATTGGCAAAGGTTCAGTGATCGGAAATATAATTCGTTCTACAAAAATAATGCACATAACTCATCGCTAATCTTACCTATATTAAACTGCCCTGTTTTCCATTGGCTTAGAAAGCTTATGAGATGATGACAAGTCCGTCCTTTTCACCTGTTCACAAATTCCCGACTGGAGTGCGTGTGATATTTCCCCACTCTCTCTCGTCAGACCACGCACTGGCGATTACAAGTTGCCGGACGGTGTTTATATTCTTATCGGTCTATGTTAGATGACGACTTTTATTTCCGGTGTTTTATTCTTCCGAATTTTTTCTTGTAGATAGAATAAAAGAGTGTATAAGGTAAATAAAATTCTTCAAGGTAAAGAAATAAGTTGATCCTGTTGCCATCGAGAGTGGAATAACATATGTAAACTTGAGAGATGACAACATGTCTATATTCAACAATGAATCTGCAGTACGTG
>NC_051405.1:40138405-40141211 GCF_015228065.2 Penaeus monodon
TTGAAATTATGTATATCGGACAGTTTATGTTGGCCTTTTTTCTGTCAATTTGATTACTCAAGAAAGTGAAGTAAAATTTACTGTATAAAACGTGGGTCTCAGACGTGGGCGTGTAAATACTTGGTTCCTTTGAGTGCGTTTTCTGTCGGATTTTGATAAAGCAAAAGCGTTCATATTTACGTATTTGTGAATAACTGCGCAATATGGAAACACAATTGATTATCAACCCTTTCGAAAACAGACTTTTACACAAAGAGATTAAAATAAAGACAATGGGAATATCGCACGGAAAGGAAGAAAGGAAGAAAAAGACTTAAAACATACACGCAAGGAGTCGTACTAGATGTAGAAAACGCAATGTGTATTCCTTATGACCTTCAAAAGCTTACACGTCCCTTTGCTCATCACCATGACTTGCACTTCTTCACTATCCTACCCTTGGGCATTAGGAAACGAGAGAAAAGTTTGTATTAGTATTCGTCACTTTTTATTTTTAAAATTATTTAAACATTTCTATTATTTTTTTCGCGTTCGAAGTTATAGAAACGTTTCGACTCACTGTTTTGATCTAGATTCATATCTGGATCGATATCACTGGCTTGGCATTAGAATTCCAGTGGGTGAGAAGTGGTTTGTAAAGATGGTTCATTTGTGATTAGGGACTGTGGACTACTGGAATAACTCATACTAAGGGTTACATTATATTGTAAAACTTTACCTCCTCCGCAATGCTGATTAAACGTCGTGATTCTTATGAAACTTCCATGCCCTTCTTTATATAAGTCATCTTTTAGGCCTCATACGTGATATGTCAATTGTTTTAAACGTAAAAGTTATGACTATAATGAAGCGTTTTATTTTCATTATAACGGGAAACTTTTTGGCACAATGCCATATATCGCCAAACCCCTTCCTAAGCTCACTTGCCAATTTGTCATTTCAATCTTGAATCCAAAATCAGACAGTCTGCAACAGAGCTCTCAACGTTTCCAGTACACACATAGTAGTTAAAATGCCAATTATGATTTTTATAAGAGTAGCCTTTGTTTATATCTGACATTTCCTGATGTCACACCAACCCTTAAGGTTTGTTTTGGTCATGCTTAATAATCCTTAAGTCAGATCAAAGTGACTGTTATGCAGACTAAAGCATTTCATATTTAATAGTTTAATTGTTCCCCTTTCACACGTTCTTTGTCATTTTATACAAACAACTTCACTATATCAGACGTGCATGGGAAGGAAAAAAGGAATCAAGAGTTTGGACGCAAAAAATATTCCCAATAAATGTGTAGTAAGCTATGATCAGTGTGAATGACCTTGAAACACATACGAATTTCTGTAATACTCTCAAGTTATAACATGTAGATACCATTAAGTATCTTGTATATTCTCATTTTAGCTGTATCAAAGACTACGTGCCATTACTACCCAAATGAAGCTGCCATACAAGTTCCACATTACGACATCCGAACATTCGACATACAAATTTCACTAAATATGGCCTTTTGCTATGAAAACCTTCCCTAAATACAAAATACTAAAGGTGCTCTGGGTGAAAGGGACGTAGTAAACCATGTATATAATTATGCATTCATTTGAAACATACTTGAAGTACTGTGCATTATCTTAACTTATATTTTACCACATTTATTCTTGAACTGACCTATGCCGCATCAAAATCACCTAATGCCTTTCACGTATCCCCGGCATAGAATAATGTCCTGAACATAAAAGCATATAAAATTCTAAAATGCCGTTCTTGTAACAAGTCGATAGACTTTTCTATATTTCTGGAATTTCGTATTGATGGCTATATTTCAGGTACCGTTTTCTGTGATACCGCCGTTACTTTGAAGCCCCAGGCACACAAAATAGTTAGTCAAATGCAACAGCAACAACCAATGGCTTTACTTGTGTCCTTGAGCACGTGTTTATTTTGAATAATGGTTAGTCATTGGTTGTAAATGATAAAGATAACCTGTCGATTAATCACTTACAAGTAATTAATTTATACAAAACCAAAGAGAACCATACCAAAGTCATTAATTTCATTTATTTTTATTTATCACACGAAAAATCACTAGATACCCTTAGGGGTAAATTGATAACGTTCTACTAAGATTTTGTTTTGACACTACAATTCAAAGTGCATTACAGTCGTCAACCAAATACATGCATTTGGTTGACGAATGACTGGTAGCAACGTCCAAATCATCTAGCCCCTAATGACGTCACAGTTGGTTGGCGGGATAGTGACGCTATAGTTATCTGGCCAATTATGATTTAACAACCAATTACGTCACAATTACTGTTTGGTTTGAAAATGACGTCATATCCATTAGGCTGATTAATATTTCAAGGTTAGCTTGGAGAGAGGTTACTGGCGACGAACTAATAACGTTATGAGTAATTCTCAAGATGACATGTCGGTATTATATTATGTTACAGTTCCAAAGATAATTTTCCTCGGAAGGGTTAGGTATACATCATAGGAATAACGCCTAAAACTTCAGAAAAAAAAAAACAATCTGCAGTAAAAGATTTATTATAGATGTATAGTCCCTGTCTGTAAACTCCACATTTAGTTTCTGTTTATGAAGTTAACATTCATACTTTGACAAAAATTCTTTGGCGAATTTGCTTCCCCGGCTGAGTACAATGAAGCCTGGAGTTCCGCCCAACACTCGATATCTGGAAGAGAAAAAAAAAAAGAAACACTAACATTACATGAAGTTTGGGTCAACATCTCGTATGTTGGGATTCTCAAATGCTTGCAAGTTTAACCATTCATAATTTCCTCTCT
>NC_051405.1:40141456-40142685 GCF_015228065.2 Penaeus monodon
CCTTTTCCAAACGTACTTGGGATGTGCAAGCACTTGCTGAAGGGTCTGCTTGGGGTCCACCTCATACAGTTTGCTTTTTTCCTGGTCCTCGAAGTACAAAACCATATTTTGGGGAAGGTACTTTCTCTCTGTATCCCATGGCGCAGGCGGTGTGCCCTCACCAAACATTACATTAAGGTGGTCTTCGAAGCTGGGAACACAATGAACCGACAATTTAGTACAGAAAATACTTGTGTACTGATAAAATCTGGCATACTTCTTTAATGAATCTGTGGGATATATGATTTATTTTGTAGTGATCCGAATAATCAAGGTTGTATCCTCATGTATCAATGGCAAAATGGTGCAATACACAAATATGCTTATAAAACTGGTGTAACAATTTCAAAATCTAGTTTGATTTTGTTGGAGCTGAAGATGAAAACTGTTTAGATTTTTAAAGTCGTCTCCCCTTTCTTGTTTTGTTTTAATATGCTTTTTTTCTGTCAAACTGAACTTTAAATTGACCAATCTTATATTAAGATTGAGCATTTTAGAATCTACTTTCTACAATCATGTTTCATATCAAGTTTCATCTTTTAATTATTCTTTCTCTACTTCAAAGTACAAATCATTATCCATATAGAAAAAAAAAGAAATTACCTGATATGTACACCAGTCAATTTTGAAGTAAATCCGTATTTTTTACTTTCACTCTTATTTTCCAATACCTGATTTTGCCTGTCAACTACCTAACTGACGTCCAGACTTACCAATTACTTTCTGTAAATTCTTGAATGAGATCGGTTTCTTGGTATTCTGGGTAGAGAAGCATGACTGGCCATACCAGTTCACCATCTTCGTTTATGTGTACACGAGATCCCTGCAATAGAAACCTATTTTAATGTTCAGAACAGTCACTGACAAATAAACACGTTAATGCAAGAAAATGTACATATACATTTTCACATAGCCTAAATATTTTTAAACAAAGGGTATCTTCTGTCATTTACATCTATCTTACAGCAAATTATATTTTTATTGCACTAACAAGCCATTCTTTCTGCACTTAAAATTATCTGAGTAACATACTTCTACTGCAATTATTAAGATTGCAAACATAGGGTCAAGTCCAAGAATTCCACCACTGTTGCAAAAAGAAAGCTGAACATAATCTTCATATGTACATGCAGAAAAACTGACAAACATAATGCACCATGCATAAATAATCTTTCCCATAGAGAGAGAAA
>NC_051405.1:40142714-40143496 GCF_015228065.2 Penaeus monodon
AGAAATAAGCTCTTCCACCACAAAACCTAAAATCTGAAAACTCACCTGAGCTGCTGGATGACAGGGTTCCAGGTCTGACAATGTGACCGACGCAGACCCCTTCACCCCAGCACTCCCAAGCTTAACACCACGGCCTTCAATGATGTTGATCAGATTCTTCTCCTCAAACTCTTTCTTCTTCTCTTCCTGCAACTTCTTGCGTTCGTTACGTTCCGCAATTTTCTATTTGGCGAAAGGTCTGACTTAGTAAATGTGTATTTCTTGCTTACATTGTGAAAACATTTTACTGCGAGTTTTAAGCACAAAGTCAGAGAGGATATTGTACAAGGCGAAAGAAAAGGTTTCTTAACACATACATGCCACATAATTATGGCAATTATGGTTCCAGGATCAAGCCAGATTTATCCATTTGCTGTACCAAAAGAGCTTACATATTTTGATAAAATTGGAATCTACATCATAATTTTAATACTGCTGTGAGCCCTTAACAAAATGTATCTTACAACAACCTCCAATACTTGCACTTTGCTTAGCAACCACAGCAAGTGGTAAATGTAAAAAGAAGAAAAAAAAAAATGCTGGATACCCCTGGAGCTGCACTATCCATTGCAGTGAAACTACTAAACAACTGCTAGAAATTACAGCATAGAAAGGGAAGAAGGAATGAGACAGGAAGAAGTAGTAGTATAAAGATTTTAGAATCATACTTTATCAGAAAGGAAAGAGCAGAAGCTTCATCCATCAAGGTAGGTTAAGAGTTTGGTAACAGTCTTAACAAATCT
>NC_051405.1:40143542-40147789 GCF_015228065.2 Penaeus monodon
AGCCATCTCCAATAATTGCTAGTCAAAGTGACATGGCATGACCCATTACCTGACTGAGATGGGCAAGTGAGATGTACACACTCTAGAAGGCAGGCTTCTATGGTGTTTTTTTTTCACCTATGATAAGAGATATTTCCCTTGGCTCATGAATGGACAGACTTCCTTTCCCTCAGAAAATGACAACCCACAAAATACTGCAATATACTATTTCCTCTGACTCTTTAAATGACTTTCACTATTTACAGTTTACTCCTTATCAAAAAGGAGTCATGATCATACCCACATATGAAAAATCAGAAACCAAAGCCATGTGAAGAAGGACTGGGATGAGGATATTAAGCAATATTAAGGGTATGAGGTGACTGAGTGAGGAACAAAAAAAAATGTACAAGATAGATCAAGGGAAAAGGAGATGAAGTAATAGAAGGATAATAACTATAAATAGACCTCAGTTATTTGAAAACCACATTCAACGACATATTTCACTGCAAAATATACTAATCTGGTAGTCTACTACTTCAGAATAATACCTGGGTTTCTAAATAAATAACAAGGGCTATGAATATTTTCCTTTTAAATAACATAAGAATGTTTCTTTATATCAATAATCTCTATTACAGAAAAAGGTAATTGTATCTAACAAAATTTGGTTTCTTCTGGTATTACAGTAACAGTTGTTATATGAATAGCAGATATATGATCATATTCAAATGTAAAATCATTAATTTACACAAGCACAAACTATAAACACAGCTAAACTAATCATATTTCCATGAAAATGAACAATACTATACTGTATTGAACATGAAAAAATATGCAAAATCATTTAGTTTACTGTAAGAGAAAACTGTTCAATCATATAAGCAAATTTCATTTTGCTCTTTGACAACTAAAGGTTTATTTCCTATCCTATTACTCTTATGGTACTATATTATACAGCTGGCTATAGAGTAAAGAATTTATATTGAATTGAATACTCAATTAATCCATAAATCAATCTCTCTCTTTTTCTGTGTCCTATACATCATATTTTTCCTCCTTAATGCAATTTCCAAGAATCAATTACAATTGGGTAAGAAGCTTTATCAATATACAAACGGTAAGATCTAATGGTGTATTATTTTATTAAGTTTAGGTATTGCAAAAGCCGTGCATTATTCAGGATGGAGGATGCAAAAGCCGTGCATTATTCAGGATGGAGGAATATGAGGCTATACCAGCTGGAATTCTATGTCTCGTTTCTAATATACTAATATAAGAAAAGTGACACATCTGAGAATCTCAAAGGGGAAGGGAGATTAAAGATAGTAGTTCACTAAACTGAAATATCTGTTTCTGGACAATGCTGCAAAAATCAAATAATTCAGACTGATAACCAATAAAATAAAAAATTTCAGATTTTAGGCTGATATTACTCAACTCATGTGTCAATTCTGAACTTGCAATGTATAAAAAAAATATGATAACTAGCTTCAAAACTGAAATTGTGCAGGAACATGGAAACAATATACCTTTTCTTTCATAGCTGTTATTCTTGTTTTCTTGAGCTTATCACTGCCTGGCTCTAATCTGAGGCCTCGGTCACACCAAGCGATGACTTCGTCCCAGGATTTCATTCTAACCGCACAATCGACTGCCCTCATGACAGCTTTCGTGTAGTCTGGCTTTAATTTGACAGCCAATTCACAATCCCTGATAGCTGATCGATTGTTCTCTGTGTGGAAAAGAAATTAACAATGTCATGCCAATATTTCTCAATTAATTGAGACATCAAAAGGAAATATCCACCTGCTGTTTCCAAGGAGTGACTTCAGTAAGAAATGTAAATCAACATCTGGGAAATGCCTTACCAAGGTGCCACTGTGCTGCAGCACGATTGTTTAAAAGTTGTGCATTCAGTTCTCTGTCTGGACACATTTGTTTCAGCCCTTCTGAGAAATTAGCGACTGCAAGGCGATACTTCTTGTATTTGAACTGCAAGATGCCTTCCTCCTTATAGTTCATTGCCACTTCTGAAATGTTCAGTCACCAGTTGGATTTTCAAAAAATTCACTTTCATCAAAGAAGAAGTGGCTCTTCACATTCAATCCATTACAAAATGTACCAAATTAATCCTTTATATTAATCATTTCTCTCCTTCCCTTTTCCTAACCCTACCTACCAGTTGGGGTATTGTGCTCTGGGTCAAACTTGAGTTGTGCCAATCCCTCACTCAATGGATTTATTGGTGCCTCTGCCATAGCTGAACCACCTTCTTGAATATAAGGTGCAAAAAGAGGATGCTCTGCCATTTTCTTCAATAAAAATAAAATAATTAGTATCTTCCTGATAATTAAAAAGGACAACCAGTAGTGATTATAGGTATATGTATATACAGCAATTTGGAATAATTTTTACTTCCTGTCTTATTAACATGTTTAAACACAAAATACAATTGCTATCTTATGTATGACAATGAAGTGGAACTTCAAAATACACACACACAATCAAACCTGTTTAATAAATTTATACCAGTTAAAACCAAACACAAAAATAATCCTTACCTCTCTCCAGTTTTCTTCAGTCCACCCATCTTCATATTTGGACTGGCTGACTGTGTCAAGGTGTTTGTCCAAATCCTGGTCCAACTGACGACAGAGTTCCGCCCTTTCGCTGTCCGTCCAGTCCCTCTTTCCGCCTAACTTCTCTTGGATGATCTTTTCCTTCCAGTCGTCTGCCATGGCTGATCAGAAGCTACTCTGCTGGCAAGAAACTACTTATCAATACACAAATAAAGTGCTACGTAGAAAATTAAGGGGGTCATTTTTTTCATGTGAGTATATGTAAGTGTAAATAAACAAAAATGTAATTTGCTGCAGTGAAATGCTAGGTAACCATTCTACTGCACATGCTTCATGGTCTTGTTCACATTCATATTATCACAAAGTTCTCCATTTATTGTTTTGTTAATGAAATATGCATCAGTTTAAATATATATAAAAATTAGATCAAAGGAGTATAACATTCTGAGTGAGGCTCTGATAATGCAACAATTTACTTTGGGGACACCTAAAAATCATGTCAATATAACAATATTTTCCCTGTAATCTAGGAATAGTTAGTCATCCGTGGCACCAGAATGACTTGACCTCCTGAACACCAGATCAGTGCTCAGACACCTTAGCCTACTAAGTGCCTATCTAATAATGAATGAGTTCAAACTCTACTTTGCCAGATGAGAGTTATAGTTACATGATGAAGGTTTGCTGGCTTTAGCTAGGGTGCAGGTGGAACAATATTCACCATGTTAACATTCTCCTCATCTCCCTGATATAGGAAGACAGGTATGATACCATATCAAACCAAAACTGACCTAACCTTGTATTTCATGACAACAGGGACAAAAACTTGAAACAGTTATCTGAACAGCTCTTTACAGAACATATAATTTGGAGGACATGACTGTAACTGGTCCTGATCTGATGATAAATTGCCAGGGAGGTCTACACAAAGCACAGATGGTTGTAATCTAACAATTTCAACTGTTTACAACTTTACAACCTACTGCCCCCCTGACTACTGATAATGATTTCAGTTGACCCATTGGACAGATGTTGCTTTCTCACTGGCCACTATATATGAGTAATCATCCTGTTCTCACAATGAAGCTCCAGTTAGCATTAGGAAAACTTCAAGCCACCACTTGAGCTCAGTAATGAGCATGTCATTCATACCTGTCTGGGCTTTTTCTGAGTCAGATGTGGTGGAGATTTCAAGCAATCAACATGCTGTAATTAAAACTGACAAATTCTCTATGATAATTCAAGTTTTCTCCTTCTACTGGGTTTACTGGTAGTATAGTTGCCACTGTTACCTAGCAAATAAAACGACTATAAATACACACTTTCACCAGACATCACAAGAAATCTATTGATACCAAAATCAATGAATTATAAGATGGGGCCCATTCTAAAAAAGGTATAGTTTTAGTTTCATATGGTACAAGATGAATAGCATGGATACTTTTATTGAAGCACCAGGCAGGAAAATACAGTATTTGGGTGGGGCCCAGAGACAGATTTTGGTTTGGATAGGTTGCTAGGAGTGAACCCAAGGTTGTTGGTTGAAGTAGCAGGGACTGAATTTTCACCCATTTGCGATGGGTCCATTGTTGAAACTCCCAGTAAGGAAATATGGCAAATGAGTGGGGATTTTGACTTACGCCCATAGAGTCTTTTTTGACAGTGTATAGAGGTGTTGGCTAGACT
>NC_051405.1:40147915-40147981 GCF_015228065.2 Penaeus monodon
TAATAACTGCAAATCTGGATGGCTGTGTAAAACTATACCACATAATTACCCTAGAAAGAAGACGCC
>NC_051405.1:40148047-40148117 GCF_015228065.2 Penaeus monodon
CCTCTAGAATTATACACATTCTAGTATATTCTGTATAATAACAATATACAGAATAACCCAGAATATCCTA
>NC_051405.1:40148473-40148561 GCF_015228065.2 Penaeus monodon
TTACTGAGGTCACAAGCTCTATCTTGCTAAAGATATGAGATCAATAGATGAGATTTGTTTTCTGTAACTGAAATGCCAACAGGCATGG
>NC_051405.1:40148755-40149368 GCF_015228065.2 Penaeus monodon
AATTTCTCTCTCACTGTGCAGTCCTATTCTGAGCACTTACTCTTTACCCTTACAAATCTCAACAAAAAAGAATTACCACTAAAGCCTGCATGTCTTTCACTAGGCTACAAATAAAAACAAGTTGTCTTTATGCATGAATTTATCCTACATAAGTTTATAAAAGTCTAAGTAATTCACTCCAGATGAATTCTAAAAATCTACCCAATTAACATCTACAATATACGTCTTCAATGTCATTAATAGTCAAACATATTAATACAACCAATATCACCTTATCTACCATGTAGCAGTTCAACCAACCGTGTTATTTTACCTAAACCTCTAAAATACTCGTGCAATTAGATTTTTTCTCGGCGCAGAACACACGTGATGCAACTTACGTTTGTTTACATGTCAAGTTGGGCTACACGTCTTTCATATATTTCTTTTGATATTTTATGAAATTTACAATTATTTTGGAATGCAAATACGTAAAGAGATGTTTAGAGTAATAGGAATAAATAGCGACTAGATAAATTTGTTTTGATATTTCATATTATATCATATTTGTAAAGATGTATAGCTCATTCTGTCTGCGTTCGAAATATAATAGTTTCCCATAAAATATCTAACA
>NC_051405.1:40154676-40154929 GCF_015228065.2 Penaeus monodon
GACCACAACTGAGTTATGTGTTTGGGCGTCTTGAATAACCACATTCGCCTTTGGTTGCTATAATCCTAAAGGAAGCTGTGAGATATCTAAAATTCAACTAAAGATTCGTATTTGTCAAAACTACGTCCGAAATGGAATTTAGATGATACAGAATTGCCTTTAATTTGGGTTGCAAAAAGTAAGTTCATGTTGGTATAATATGTAATCAAAGGTTATAAAGAGTCATATGTTAATCAGTGCGTTGGTTGTGTAT
>NC_051405.1:40155073-40155163 GCF_015228065.2 Penaeus monodon
GTATGGGAGTTGGTGAATAGACAGACACAGACAACCAGAACAGCGATGGATTTTCTGTGACTTCCTCCTGGGTTGATATAATAAAGGTTT
>NC_051405.1:40155462-40156136 GCF_015228065.2 Penaeus monodon
CTTACCCATGGGCTTCACTGACATGGTAATTTTCTCCTGCATTTCCCATGACGCGTGGAATCTAGCTGTTTAGATATTGCATCTCTGTCAGTGTGTGTGAATGAATGTGTCTTGGTTGCGAGTCATGAGGCGTTTTTTTTTATGTGACAGAACCGAGTCTCACACAAAGGTAAAAAAAAAAGAAAAAAATGTTGTAATATTGACAAGTTCCTAAGACATTCCCAAGCGGTCTGCCTTCGAAAAGATTCTACATGTCAGCACCGGCCGCTTATACAGATAAGGCTGCCTGAATCGACTGGATGCAACATATTGCACGAAATATAGCGGGCGCAACAAGTGATTAAGCTATGAAATGAAATGGAAGATTGATAATGCGGGGGGCACACACAAACACACATATGTACTTAGCTAGTTTGTATATTTACATGCATACTAAATGGTTTGTTAAAAGGTTTGTACTGTAGTATAATTAATCTTTTAACGCTTTGTTAGGGTTTTGCCCGGTTGATATTAATGTTTGTTAAGGGGAAGTTTACTTATATAACCGGCATTTATTACCAACCTTGACCACAGGAAGGGTTGACACTGGCATCTCAGGGCATTTTTATTATTTGTTGTGAAAATGAAAAATAACAGTACGTTTCAGAGCACTTGCAGGAATTACATTTGAATGA
>NC_051405.1:40156326-40156514 GCF_015228065.2 Penaeus monodon
CGTTTGATAACTAAATGTAAACATGCTACCCATCAAAATGACTTTTTAGAACAGAAATTACTTTCAGAATCATAACTTGAACGCACTGTTTCAGCTCTGCCAATCCTATTGGGAGTGCTGAGCGATCTCCATCCGCGGCAGGCAGACGCAGACCTTCTTCAGCAGCAGAGAGAGGCTGCTGATGTTAC
>NC_051405.1:40156542-40156750 GCF_015228065.2 Penaeus monodon
GTTGCAAAAAAGGGTAATTACAAGATCTTATAAGTTACAAGAAAAAGGGAAAATAATGTTTCACACAACATACCGTTTTACTTTATAAGTGTATGCACTTGGCAAATAACTTCTTGTTTGAAATTGAATAGCTTCTATTATGACCTGAAAACAGAAAATTCACAGCGATAATTTAAGATGGAATCTGCTCGGGGCCCGCTGTGCGACG
>NC_051405.1:40156988-40157107 GCF_015228065.2 Penaeus monodon
GAGAGACTGACGGTCAAGCAAATAGATAGAGGGTAGGTGCTATTCCCTAAGTGCACTAAGGCCGAAACTACAGTTGCAGAATTTGTGGGAGCACCGTTACAGTAAAAAGGTAACAAATC
>NC_051405.1:40157328-40157398 GCF_015228065.2 Penaeus monodon
TGCATTTTTCACATTTCTAACGTACTGGTCGCTCCTCAAGAATGATGCTTCCAAGAATACACGGAAACCT
>NC_051405.1:40157464-40157806 GCF_015228065.2 Penaeus monodon
TATTCACTGAGTCCCGCGGGCATTCACCGAGCTCTAACACTATTGGAGGAGAGTAACTGGATTATTACGTAAACACAATTGGTCTCCTCTCGGCCACGCACCTCCAGTCCATGGCCAGATCTTACGGCTAAACTCATTATAAAGCTGAACTACATTCACGAAATGCATTGTCGACCCCCTCGCGCTCACTCACTCGATCTAACAACACTCCCTGTGGGGCTGGAGGGAAGGCCGTGCTTTCGTTTTTCAAAGGAAGGGAGAAAGTTGACGGGTGGAGGAGGGGGAGGGAGTGCGACAGGGGTGCAGGGGACGGAAAAGCTAAAAGGATGGGAATAAACATTG
>NC_051405.1:40158089-40159758 GCF_015228065.2 Penaeus monodon
TTTTCTCCTGAACACTGCAATATTTCGCAGTGGGCTTCTTAACTTCTTTGCTTTATGTTTTCCTGCCCGAGCACAGCACAAAATGCCAGCTCTTTAGTAAGAACAAAATACTCAGCATCCAGTGGCCTTAGCAGATCCTTGGAAAGAGTCATTTATCAGGTAATTATCACGAAACTGGTAGGAATTATATGGCAGATTATTTATGATTATTTAAGTTTATCTTGAGGACAAAGGTAATTGAATGTAGTTCGAAGAGGTTTTCTCTAGGAGGAAAGTTATGGATCATTTCCACGTATTCATGGGTGTCCTTTCCATCTTTCAAGTGAAAAACATCTTGCTCAGTTATGCAGCTGATAAAAATTTGCTAAAGTTTACAAAAGTATGACCCACAATATCCAGACTACTGTCTTTACAGGTATCATTTCCTTTCGATGACCAGTTTAATTATTGATTATAGATATAATTCAATGCAGACGTTCAGCTCAGCTCCAGAAACATTACTCAATAAAACAACAACACGAAGAAATTCTTAGAAAAAGTAACTTTTTACCAGTCTTACAGAATAGCCTATCCTATATCAGGTACTAAAATACTTGGAGCGCGTCTGACAGATGATGATGGATTTACAAAGAGACTACTACTCACCACCGCACATAGAAAGGTCAAGAATCTCGAGCGAATGCTATGAGAGCGCTGCTCAGAGCGTCCGCCTATACGTTGATCTTTTACTGTTATAAATCTTAATTTCCCGCACCGCGGAGTCTCCCTTCAGTCAACATCTGAGTGGCGGATACCGTTTAGAAGTACAAAAAAACGTACAAGTAGAATCCTTTAAACAAGACTGATGCAAGGGATGAGAGGAACTCATGGAGTAACAATATAGTGTACTGTTATCCTGTGAAAAAAGGTGGTTGTGGAGTTCTTCCTTTTACGGCAGGAAAGGAGGACGTCTTACGTTATGCTTCACCAGGCTTTCAACGATAATTCTACATTGAGAAATATTGGGGTTTGTTCTCCAGGATTTCAACGATAATTCTCCAACATAATGAGAACTATTGGGATTTGCTCTCCAGGATTTCAACGATAACTCAGCAACACAGTAAAAACCATTGTGATTTGCTCTCCAGGATTTCAATAATAATTCTACAACACAGTGAGAACCACTGGGATTTGCTCTCCAGCACTCACGATAGCAGCACGAATTACAGACACTATACAAGTATGGTCCAATCCCTACTAGATGCAAAACTTGTATAGTCAGTACTCATTAGCTGATCAGTATACCAGGTACATGAAATGCAAGTCCTTGATAGAAGAGCCAACCTTTATCTGGGTCTCATCTTATGTAAACGTCCTTGGCAATGATATGACTGACACTGGCTAGAGAATAAGCAAGGAAGAATTAGATAGTCAGTGAGTTGCCTCCTAGAGTCTCCAAAATAAGAATGTCAGTTCTAAATATCCACGACATGATTTAAACAAAAAAGGACACATACAACCTTCGTTCGCCTTAGGATGCACAATCATTACTTCTGCAAAGGACTGTTTAAGACATGGAAATTATTTTTTTTTGTAATTAGTCCGTTTATTTACAATGAAAAGTAGTGTCACTTTCAAAAGGTGATGAACTGATAATTCATGGCACACACATACGTACACAAACATAGAG
>NC_051405.1:40159940-40160292 GCF_015228065.2 Penaeus monodon
GCACGCAGATCTCGTATCTAATGGTTAAATGGAAGCGGAAGGAGTTATTGTAAAGTAGGACAGGGATGGAAAGCTGAATCAGCGTGGTGAGAGCGAAGGCATAAAACAGTAGGGAGAAGGATGTAATGCAATGAAATAAAGTAACAACGGAGAGGACTGTGAAGTAAAGGAACAGGGTAGGATTTTAAAGCAGAGGGACAAAGGGGAGGCGAGGCTTGTAAAGTAAAGTATCAGGGGAGAGGGTTGTTAAGTAAAGTAAGAGGGGAGAGTGCCGTAGCGTAAAGTAACAGAGGAAAGGGTTGTAAAGTAACAGGGGAAAGGACCGTAAAGTAATTGTAACAGTGAAAACAGT
>NC_051405.1:40160337-40160961 GCF_015228065.2 Penaeus monodon
ATTGTGAACTAAAGTATCAAGAGAGCGGGCTGTAAACTAAAGTAGCAGGAGAAAGAGATATAAAGTAAAGGAGTCGGTGAGAGGGTAAATCAGAGTAGCAAGGTAGTGAGGAAGTGGTAGTACAGTAGGTTATTATGGCAAGAGGAAATGACGCGGTGAAGCAGTAGAAGAGAAAATAATAACGCAAAACATTAAAGTAGTAAAGAGAATGAAGAGGGTTAGAGGGTGATGGGAGGAGGGGGGGGGGGAGGAGAGTCCCGGTTGAAAAGGGGGTTAGGGGGTAGGGTAGGGTTGTGTGGAGATCAAGGGAGAGGGAGGTATAAGGTTTGAGCCGCCAGCGATTATAACTTTGATATGCAAATCGAAGCGCGGGATCAAAGGTGAGGTCAATATATGCAAAACTATCGTCGTGGGAAGACCGGTGCTTGTAAATACACAGCCTGTCGTCATGCAGACTGAGGCTGTCCGCTAAATTGGACGATAATAGCACTGGGAAACGCCCCTGGGACCGCCTGAGGCAGTTCCGCTCGTCGCCAGGGCCTTCTACCTCATTCGCTGACCCTTTTGTATCTCAGGAAGTTGAGATAAGAGTGATACGAGATAAACACAGTTGTAGGTAGTGGG
>NC_051405.1:40161502-40162477 GCF_015228065.2 Penaeus monodon
CACGTGCACAACTTCAAATACGACTTTCCGTTGTGCATCAAAATGTAAAGGTTCAAGAAGATGCACAGTTGAACACATCATGATTGAGTTCATTGATAAAAATATGATTTCGGTCAATTTGCGTTCTGACGCAATTCATGGCAATATTTCCAAGAAATATTAATGATCAGTTCTTAATGGACACTAGAGCCTGCTATTTTGATAATCAACACGCCAATAAAATTAGCATAAACAGAGGTACTGATTAGTAATATGTTAATCATATCTTGAGTTAAACATAGTTTTCAGTTTCATAGATTGAGGAGGGGGGGGAAGTTTTTTCTTTGGTTTACAGTCTTTGAATTTAATTATCAAGACAAAGAAAATCTGGTTGTAACGAATTAATTCACCAACACACAGATCTGATATTTCTGTTTGCAAGTATTAATAATCTGCATTAATAATCTGCACCTGTCTGCTAATAACCGAATAATTTTCAATCTGTTTAGGTCGAAACTTCTTAGTAGGGGGATTGCATATTGGCACAAACAGAGGCAAACTGCTTATGAAATTGCCTGAAGTGCCTTGACGTAACTCCCTGTCATCCTGCTATATTAAAATTCTTAATGTCACTACTGTTTCGTTAATTTCCCATTATATCCCGTTATGTAATATGCTGTTAGGGCCTATAACCCTTTCCTTTTATCCATAAGCCTTTCAAGTTTCTTTACATTTTCACTGTATTTCATATCAAGTTTTAAAATATTACAGTAATATACATTTGATACTCCCTTAGCACCATATAAATTGTATGCGTGATTACCAACGAACCATGCTATTCTGTCTTATAATTTTTTATAAAGTCAGTGATAAATAATTTTAATAATGCAGCATATGTAATAATTTCAAGTATAGCTAGACAGTAATATGATAAGCAAGTGAAATCTCAAGAAGGAGAAATGAAAAGAAATGTCATTATTTTTTGGAATAAAATCG
>NC_051405.1:40162512-40163577 GCF_015228065.2 Penaeus monodon
TATCCAGAGATCATAATATAACTTACTGTTTATCTAAAGCAGATCTATTACATAACTGCATAATAGAAACTTTTAGTGGTATAGGAAGTGTTAAAGTAATTATGCGTACAAACATATAAATTTATTGCTATAATGCTTAGACTCAAAACATTAAATGTCTAGTTTGCCCATTTATAGAATGTGATTTTGCCTTTTTTACATAAAAAGAAAAGTTAATGCAGGACCCAACTTATTGTCAGTATTACTTTCTATAACGAAGAAAAGCGGAAAGAGGAAAAGCTCAGAATTGAACACGTTTCAGCCACTCGTATTGTCATGTGCCATTCAGAAGATCAAAGAAACAGATCATCCTGGATTATCAATTTATAAAACCGTTATATGTAGTGTTATCCATTGCATCTATTGAGGTTTATAAAAGAGAAATAGAGCTTTTAATCTGCTTATTGAAAATGCGTGACAGTAGTCGTTATAATCTGGATAACTTGGTTTTAACGTTGGTATATGACAGGATGACATCCACTGGTTCTAAACCTTACTTAAAGAATTCAGAGATATACTTCGCACATACACATTGCAACTACAAAAGTAAAACATTGGAACATTACACATATCTTAAATTTATTGTCTTATCTGAAAATACTTTCAGGTTTTATGACAAGTTGGATCGTGTTTGATTTTTTAGATATTTTAAAATAATCTTTTCGTTTCTGTTAAAATGAGATCCCAAGTATACCTTTATTATATTAGTAACTGAACAAATATATCACGTATATACTGTAACTACAATTAACATTCATAAAGACGATAATTCTTATATCAGTAATACGCTGTGCCGATATAATATTAGGGAAATAGAAGTGTTTTGTGACCTTCCAACTTGCAGAAAAAAATATTGCTAATGATATTCAACGCATTTTTGTGTGAATAATGTGTTAATAATGACTAATTATCATAAGACTCTGCATATTAATATACACATATGATGAGTAGCCTGCCTCCAGCAAAAGTCTAATTCAAATGTTATCTAAAAGAAAAGTACAGATATCCGAGGCAAATAAAACAAAT
>NC_051405.1:40164076-40164327 GCF_015228065.2 Penaeus monodon
ATATACATATACGTACATTATACATTTGCTTTATCATGTCATCTCTTATCGTTAATTTCATTGTTAAACAGCCCGTGTAGTTGATCAGTCACAGTTATATACAGATATTAAGAAGATAGCTAAAGAGGACAACAGATCTATAAGGAATTTGTAATACTTGGTCTCTGAGGAAGAATCACTACATAAATTGTTTTACGAATTGGATAAATCTGAAGTGGTTAGTGCAAGAAATTCGAAAATACGAAATAGGT
>NC_051405.1:40164447-40164866 GCF_015228065.2 Penaeus monodon
GTATAGCACGGATAAATGGGGCAATCAGAACAGTAGCCTTATATAACGGTATTGTAATAAAACAAAATCATTTTATATTATTTTGTGTAGTAGTTCAATGAAAATTAACGCTATGAGAGTGCTTGATATTAGAATTTCATATTGCTATCCTTTTAGCTTGCACTCTGAGGCAACATCGATTTTTTTGAATGAATTATATGCAATAATTCTAACCATGTCTAAAATGCTTAATTAAAATGTGAAAACTTTAAAAACAAGATAAAAAATACTGTGTACTGTAAAGAAAATTTTTAATAATAAGAACCTGGTAGCATGTTTGCAAAAGCGTTGCAATACCCTACGTCACCAATCTGCAGAAACTCAATTCAATATGATTTAGACATTCAAAGAAAGGTGTAAATATTTCTCAACATATGGCT
>NC_051405.1:40165036-40165432 GCF_015228065.2 Penaeus monodon
TATTATTATTATTATATTTTTGTAAATTCCCCCCCCCCAAAAAAAAAATCACTATTTTTCAAAGTATTTCCTAAAGAATTATCCGAATATTTTTCAAAGAATGATACAGTTATTTGCTATAATTGGCCTAATTATCTCTGGAAGAATAGCCTAAACATTTCAAGCAGATTAAATACAAATATCTTATTGCAAACGCTGATCTAACAATTTATTTGAAAATAATCTAGGCTGAATATTTCAAATACTATTTCCGTAGGCCTACTAGTCCTTAAAATATTCATAATCATCTAGTGAATATCAAATAGGTTCCTTTGAAAAAGTGGTCTCTGGAAATTGTCATTAATGTGCATTAAGATACCGATAAGAGAATTTATGCTTTTGAAAATGTTTTGGAGG
>NC_051405.1:40165821-40166023 GCF_015228065.2 Penaeus monodon
TGTTTTCTTTGGTATTTAACTCCTTTCTTCATTTCCCTTTCACTCGTTTCGACTCCTTATAGTTTTCGAACGCTCTCGAATACCCTTGATTCCTCATAATTCCTCTACGTTCTCTGTTCGCTTTTTGTCCCTTATGAATCGCGAAGCTTTGACACCTTTTGAGAATCGTCCTTGTCAACACTTTATACACCAGTCCCCTGTT
>NC_051405.1:40166361-40167161 GCF_015228065.2 Penaeus monodon
TGTAGCACGGCTCCAAACTCCCCGTGTATTTACATATCCCATTTCCATAATACCCGCTAACCTACTGTCTAATCAAACATGTCGGTCTCATCTTGCAACGACCCCCGTTACTGCGACCTGCGACGATACGCTGGCCGGCGCAGTTTAAATTAACGGGGTTCCAAGACGGCCAGTGACGCCCGCTTACGTCGGTTTTCATACTACTGTCGGCACGGGCGGAGACTCACGGCTGGCTGCGGATAATGATATGTTAATTAGTCTTTATAATCTGAGATGGGGTTTAGATAAAACATGGATGGGCGAAGAGGATAAAAAATATATATATATGAAGAAAAAAGGTAAAAAAAAAAATCCTGAATCACACCGGAGGGGAAGTTTTACGGAAAGATTTTAGGTTCGTGTCATAGAAGTTTGATGGTATTATTAGCAAGGATAATAAGATAAGTTCTCCCCTTATTATCATGTCGCACTTTCGCCTTACTCTTTGTGCTTGCCAGATAAGAGGAAAAATAGGTGTTTGGGTTAGTGAAGTGGAAAACAAAGATTATATAATTAATATATGGCAAAAATCCTGGGTCAGTTGAGTTAACTAAATTTTTTTTTTAGGCTAGTTTGAGGGAGCGTAATGATAATAACAAATTTATATCACACAATTCAAATAATATATACCAATACAATAATAAAACTTCTCTTTCTATTGTTTATATCATTAATTACAAATATGTATAGGCAGTTTGTTTTAATGTTCACTATTGGAGCATTTATAAAGATTTGGATATGTAAGAATAAAAGGATTAACT
>NC_051405.1:40169370-40169618 GCF_015228065.2 Penaeus monodon
TGCTACTAGTATTGATAACGTACTACCCTTCCACGGCAGCATTTGCATTAACAACGTTGGTACTGGCAATGCCTCATCCTCGAAGGCCTTGGCGATGTCGTGAGAGCTTGAGACAAAAGAGCCTCGTCTTGTGATCCCCCTTATGAGTCTAGCAACCACAACGTAAGTGATAATTCCCTTAAGACTCACACTTTCCTCTCCCCTTGTCTCCTCCCCGCCTGGTGTTTGTTGTCGAGTGTGTGCGAGGC
>NC_051405.1:40169643-40170451 GCF_015228065.2 Penaeus monodon
GGAAACTGAGGGTAGACCGACACTGACTTCGACTAGAGAGAATTTTCGGCCATTCCTATGCCTTCCTTAGCTGAGAGTAAGTGCTTCAATATAAACTTTGAAATTTTATCTGAGAAATAGGAAGACAAATGCCAATGCTCCGGCGCGAGAGTGTAAATCATTATCGAGAAGTTTCAGTGGGTTTCGCTCGCCTTTGAAAATTCCTCGGCGTCAAGAAATCCCGCCTCGTATGCAAGTTTTCTCCTGAACAATCACGAAGAATTCCGAGAATGTCTGAAGTTTTCCAGGAGCCGGAGAAATTGGGGTCGGGATTATGAACGAATACAAATGCCGGATGCGAGCTCGCTGGGGAGAGGCACAAGATTTCCCTAGACTCCCACTAATCATTAAAGAAAACGGGATCTCAGGGGGGTGACTGCAATAATGGTCAAAACTATGCTCTTCACTCGGAGCAGTAAAAGTGACTCCACGAAAATCGGAACCTTGATATAGTAAGTTGCGGTCTCGCCATGGGAAGTCGTTTCTTTCTTGATCTTTGAATGTTCTGTGTCGAAAACTGGGGTAAGTTTTTGCATACCGTCCACTCCCACGCTGGCAAAGATCGTACTATAGTGTTTGTTGTTCTGTTTTCCTTTCGAACGTTTACCGAGAGATGCTTGCGCCTAATACAAAACAACTGTTAACAGAACATTTTTATTCCCACGGGAAAACACGAAAAAAGTAATCATATAAGCAAATAGAGAGAATGAAATAATGAAAGTAATGATAAACAAACAAGACCTCATTTACTGTGTGTAGATAACGGCTT
>NC_051405.1:40170639-40171838 GCF_015228065.2 Penaeus monodon
GGTACTGAACGGAAACTTTCACTTCTTGTCTCGATGAACTCACATATATTTGCCTTTTCGAAGAATGTCCTGTATCAGAGTTTCTCAGATGCACACCAGGGGATAGGAAAGAAACTCCAAGGTTAGTGTAAGATCTTCCGAGGAGGCAGTATGTAGTGCATGAGTACCTTCGACGAAAATCAAACTAGAAGCGTTGCAAGTTGATGACCCTTGGCAAGCAGTATTCCTTACTTACACGCTATTTCTATGCAGTAGAGACACGATAGAAATGTTGATGTGGACTATTATAGTGTCTGTTTGTAAAAATATAGAAACACTGATGCGTGAAAATAATAGAAATTCCAAGAGCAAAGTGCAGTATTGAATTCCAAAATATGTCAATTGGCTGAAGCTGTTTGTGTGTTAGTTGTCTATCAATACTAAAATTCTAGTAAGCTATGACAGGTCTGATATTCTTATTGACATTCGATGCAGGTAACGTCAAGTAATGACGCCTTTGATGATATGACACGGAGCTAGAGGTTTTAATGTTACTTATGCATGTGATAATGGTGTCTTGTCGTTTTGATGTGCAGTCAGTTTGAACTCGTATTTTCCTATAAACGAAGTTCATGATTAATATCGGCGTAAAAAAGACTGGCACCAAAGTGCCCAGTGCTGGTTTGAATTTAAAAATTGTGCTATGTGACAGATTATAAATAAATTACTAATGTGCAGTCTAAAATTCTTGCAATATCTACTTCGAGCCTGGAAATGCGGGACATGTTCTAAACAAGTTGACCCAGACAGTGATCCATAATAAACAATATTTTCAGCTGCTTTGCCTCCGATTCCAACCCTTCTACAAGCTAATTTACATTCGTTTTAATGTCAAATGTACATCGGCTATTTAGCAAAGCACACCGTCTATATATGAGTACTATGGCTGTATATAACTGTTGGGAATTAAGTACTGTTCTATACATTGCTCTATTTAACTGCAACAATTTTCAATTCAATTAAGCGTCGCCCAGTACACAGCAGTAAGGAAGCAGAGTGTGATAATATAAAATTACGATTACAACTGTAATTACTATAATTTTCGATATTGCTGATACTTATCATTATAACGATATAGTAATCACAGTTATGATAACATAGACGATAAACACAAAGCGTGTGTGGTTGTGTTTGCAGGCTGGTCACAGCAACGTAGTAAT
>NC_051405.1:40177376-40178512 GCF_015228065.2 Penaeus monodon
TTTGGGAGAAGGTCCTCTAACCAGAAAAGCATCCCCTCTTATTACCCGAGCTAATGTCTGGCCAAACACTCAGCTTCCAGCAACACTATTTAATTTTGAATGGTTGTTTGTCTTTCAATGAGATATTTACCTTTCTTTTCTCCATTGTTCCGTGGGAGTTACTTCAACCCAGACCAGGCATGCATACAACAGCATTTTCGGTGGTGTTAGCTCTCGTCTACTTGCGTTGTTGATTCCAATGTACTAACTTGTTTAATGCATTGGGGACTTAACACACCCGGCTCTCTCTGCGATGTGTATATCATGTAGGTAGTTATTTCTTGTACAATAGACTTCAAAATCTTAATAGTTGATATATGAACATATATTTCTTACCCTCTGTTAATAATGTTTAACCTTGTCCAGGTGACACTCTCTCGCCCGTCACTAATTTGCAATCTCACTTTTCTTTTTGTATTTGCTTTATCATATTTTCTTAACTTCTTACGATTTATTCTTTAACTTCTACTTTTTATTCTTCTATCCTGACCACAATTTCCCCCTTAATTCCGCATATTCCGCATTAGTTCATAATCTTTACCATTAACTCATTTCAAACCACCAATTTTACTTCTTCGTTAAAATACCTGATTACTACCAAGTCTCTTATTTCCACTCGTTCTTCTTTATCAGTTCTCACTTTCCATTCTTCTACTGCCTTTATGAAGCCTTCGCTCTGCTCACTAACCCGCTTCCCTACCTACCCCCTTAGTACCCTCGCCTCTGTGTATCTGCGCTGAGAGCAAATATTAACCCAGAAGAGGGCGAGAGAGTGGTTCTCAAGGCACATTTAGCATTACCACGTCCCAGCAGCTGATCAGACTCGGAAATGAATTTTGATTTGCTCATCCATCAGCATAATGGCGAGAGAAGACGCCGTGTGGTAATTTGAGAGCGTGGTCGTGTAGCGCCGTGGTAGCAGGTCCTTGCGTTAATGCAGACTTGCCTAAGGGGATTTATGATATATATTTTTTTTATTTGTGTTATGTTAAAAGAAGGGTGAAGAGAGAAGTATCGTGCGAATTACTTATATAACTGCTTGTTAAGCGCTATTGTCATTTGTCAAGTATTGAATTTTTCTGTATAATAATCTGTAT
>NC_051405.1:40178823-40179022 GCF_015228065.2 Penaeus monodon
CTCCCTCCCATACATGATTCTCCACACTACGTGTAAATCTGCATTTGTGTGGGTACCGATATGTCAATGAATTATACAAGTGCCAATTAATCTTGTGAAAAAAACAACCCTAGCAATCTGTGAGCTTCTATAGAGCAGCAGGTAGGCAAAGAACGGTTAAAATAAAGTCAAAATAGAGTGAAAAAAATTATATCAATAT
>NC_051405.1:40179165-40180207 GCF_015228065.2 Penaeus monodon
AAAGGGAAGAAGAATAAGCATCCAAGAGAGAGATTACAGAAAATGTTGAGAGGAGAGTCAGCGGAAGGGCTGATCCTCAATCGGCTTTCCACCGAGCACAGTCAATTATTTTGCATTATTTATCTCACTCAAGAAGACACAGGTAAGGGGCAAGCAGGGAGTCGCAGAACTTTAGCTCCCCTGGTCACCTGGGTCATTCTCGTGGATACTAGGATATACAGGCACACGACACAAAGGTATTGCATGATACGTTGCCATGCGGACTATAGAGGACGAATGCTTAATGCTCTCGTGTATTTGGTCAATTTCCTTTTTTTTATTGTGGAGGTTTTAGGCGTATACTTAGTTATCTTTTTTGGGATTTTAACTTTATTATCTTTGAACTGCTATTTATCAACAAAGAATCTTAGACAAGGAATTTGTAAAAATCTTTGGCTATCGATTCGATCTCACGATTAGCGTAATGGACTGAAAGAACCATAATTAAAGTTTAATGCATTTGTGAACAAAAAAATTAAAAAAACCCAAACTCCCTGATAATGATTTAACAAATGAAGCCCAAAGTCTAACTATGTATAGGCATGCATATTGTTAATTAACAAGTAAGATACGCATCAAACATTAACAACTATATTGCCTGAATATATATTAGCATATATATAATAGTACAAATATAAAACAAACACGGAATAAGTAAATATCTATGACGAAGAAATATGCATTTCAAAAGTGGGTTAGAAGTCGTGCAGAATTTAGAAAGAACAAGTTACCCTCTTTTTTTTTATTCGTTGCTTTAGAATGAAAGCTCCGGGTTGCTTGTTTGTTTTACATGTTGGTAGAGAAAATTGTTTGTGTTTACTCCCGGGCATTTTACATGAGTTTCGGACTGTGGAGATCAACTACCAGGGTTAAAGCGGGGATATCTGCAGTGACGATGACGGGGGAATGGGAAACAGTAGGGTGATATTGCATGTTTTTCGAAATCTAGGTTATTTAGGGTTTTACGTGCGTATATTGGGTGTTGTAAATGAATGAAAAAAAA
>NC_051405.1:40180376-40181816 GCF_015228065.2 Penaeus monodon
GTAAGTAAGATGAAAATGTTACAAGATGGACATACAATATTGGTCAGAAAGCAATGAAACAATAACAGTGAATAATATAACAATCAAACAATCACAGCTTTATTCGTGAAAATAAAACGACAAAGGAAATGTTTTAAGAATTACAGAAAGTTAAAAAGGCCCAAACACATAATAACACGCAAATATAATTAACAAAGATATAACTTTTAACTCTATCTAGGCTACACAGACATGTTAAGAATACACCGTTTTCTCTGTAGTGAAAGAAACCGTTAGTGTTCAATTTGTGATAATAAGAAGTATTTAATTATATTTGCCTATTTATTTCCGTCGCATATTATTATATTTTATTGGGAATAACTATCTTATGTTAGCATTTCTTATATAAAATCTTCATATGAATACTCCATATGAAAAACATCCGGGTAGGATGCATCTACATCATTTGGATATTTCTTTAGAAGTATCTTTTGATCTATCCACAAAAAGTTAAAATTATTCTGTCTTTAATAAAACAATAGATCGAAAGCTAGCCACGAGATTTGAGCATATGCATGACTTAGTTCAGAGGGTAGAACTTCATTAATATATCTCAACGTACATGCCACGTACTATATAATTCATTTACTGCACCGCTCCCTTTCAGCTTAATCTCTCAGCCCTGCAACCATGTGAACCGCCAGTTTCGAGTCATGTATTCATGTTTCAGCTGATTCGGTACAAGAGTCGAAGCTGGTGGTTCACCTTGTGGCGTGGCCAAACGGTGAACTTAAAAAATGAATTGTTTAACACTTAGTATGTATATCTAAATATATCATTGGAAGCTCAGATCTCATGGATACCTTTCCATTTATTGTATTATCAAAGACAGAATGATTAACCTGGTGAATTTGGAAGAGAAAATGACTAGATAAGTGAAATGTTTTCATCAAAGCAATCACGACGTAGGTGCAGTCTCCTTTTTCCTGACCTTTTAGACTTAATAGAATTTAGACCATGTGATTTTGCCTTTTTTATAATTAGTCCAAAATGTGATTGTTCGTAATTGTTCCAATTGCACGTACAGGATATATGAATTCTTATAACACATGCAATACAGTTATGGTAATAATGATAAAACACCAACAAGGATACGAAGAAGTTAAAAAAAAAAAAAGATTAGAGAATATGCATTTACATCTTGGCGTCGCTGTTTGCATCGTCCTGCAAGCGTAACTTAACTTTTGCTTCGAAAGTGGCACAGCTCGTCTGATCAATTATATGGTAGTTGATGTTAAAGAGAAAAAAAATCGATTGAAGTAATTTTGCAACAGGACAAATTTTCTGCTACGAAATTTTCACTGTGAGAATTTGACGACTAGCAATGTAGCCTACACATAATTTTGATTTTGCGCTCTTCAAATAACAAAGCTATTTTTTGGACAATAAATGTGATGCAGA
>NC_051405.1:40182571-40182693 GCF_015228065.2 Penaeus monodon
CTTATATTTGACATGGTCCAGTTACTTGGGTAATATGCAACCACCAGATGAAAATGAATTATTTTAGTATTTTTGCCCGGTAATGGATCGTAAGATTTCTTTTCAATCCTGACGACAGCTGT
>NC_051405.1:40182718-40182975 GCF_015228065.2 Penaeus monodon
GTTTAGTGATAACATTAATGTTTTACTGCCAGTTAATGAAATACGTCAAATGATAAACATCATATAGTCATATGTAATACCATATTTCCATGCGCACAAACACATGTACGCTGCTATATATCCTTATGTTTATATTTTGTCCCAAACTTTCCGATAATTAGCAAATCATAAATGCATGAATTTATGTGTGCGATTATATGTAGCGAGATTCATGTGATATAAGGTATTACTTAGTCTAAATGCCACTTTCTATACAG
>NC_051405.1:40183031-40183880 GCF_015228065.2 Penaeus monodon
TTCACATTATATATATTCCTGAGGGAATATATATAATGCGAAGCATATGCACTGTTAGGCTTCCTGGCCTCTATTATTAATTTATAGAAAAATAGATTTGTTTCTCATTATATATTTATCCTAAAAGTAACAAGTAATTCAAATTGTGGCTACGTGAAGCCAGACAAAACATTTAGCCTGAACATAAGTATATCGAAGTATATTTACACTTACCCCAATGAAGTGAGTTATTTACAGGTTTTAATACAGGTAACTGATTTAGTAACATATTTTTCCTAAAGGAGTAATTGACATTTGCCCGGTAAATAGCTCGTAAGATTAAATCGCTTAGTAAGTTAGCAGAAACTACTTACCATCAGTATATAACCTCTGACACTTGTTGATGATTATTCAGTGTCCTACAGAAAGGACTTCAAGTAACAAAGGAGTCGCAGCGTGAATCGAACCACAGACGCCATTCCTCTTCACCGATCGCTTCATCCGAGGTGACGAAAGCGAAGCATGAAAATGAAAAGGGGCGTCTTGATTCCTTAACAACGCCACGGAAGCCGCGAGTGAGACGAGGCCCAAGTCGCGGTCAGCCATCGGGACGCCCCTGACCCGCGGCACGAGAACCAATCGTTAGAGGCCAACGCACCTGCCTCCGACCCGCACTTTCTGATCTTTGAGTCGGCTCTCGCGTGACGTCAGACGCTAACTCCTTCTGCCAGGCGATCAAACTGCGTTAGCACAGGCGGTTGGCGACTTTCTTATGCCGCTGTCGTATGTTTGGGCCGATAGGGTTTAAATTCCTACCCAAGACTGCCGAAGCACTGCGAGGAAAGGAAGGTCGACACGGAAGGTGGGAGG
>NC_051405.1:40183919-40183999 GCF_015228065.2 Penaeus monodon
GTAAATAATTGTAATTTATTTAAAGAAGATCGATATGATTATCAAACCTACTTATCTAAACGCCCGTGCATAGAATGTCA
>NC_051405.1:40184031-40184409 GCF_015228065.2 Penaeus monodon
CCAATTTCTGCGTCATCGATTTTGTGTGTTTCACCGAGACGTTAAAAAGAGTTGGGGGCAAGTTTTATTCTTCCGAAGGGAATCGTAAATATGATTATCCTGACAGTAATTTTGTCCATTGATGACTGATTAAAGGGTGTCCTGAGACGCCAAAACGTACTATTTATTGTCGTTAGTTCCAGGCTGTACACAACACGAGCTATTCATGCCCTTATTAACATACCAAAGGTCAGAGCGAGCTGAATTAACGCCTGGAAGAATGCTTTCATTTGGTACAATTCGAGTACAGGAAAAGGAAAATCGCACTCTTGCTACAGCTATCGCCCAAGATATATTGTAATCCCTTTCTTGCTTTAGATTCGATGAAACCAATGTGTG
>NC_051405.1:40184616-40184687 GCF_015228065.2 Penaeus monodon
GGCCACTCTTCTCCTGCACTAGCCTACGGGATACCTTTGGACAAGTTGGAGCAACGCTTAGTTCGTCCTAA
>NC_051405.1:40186535-40186620 GCF_015228065.2 Penaeus monodon
AGTAAAGTGTGTGTGTGTGTGATTATACAGCATCATTTTGAAAAAAAGTAATGTGAATAGATAAACAAAGATAAATGGACACATG
>NC_051405.1:40187762-40188795 GCF_015228065.2 Penaeus monodon
GCACTGTCTTTCGATAACTGTAGTGAATATTGTATAGAATAAGTAAACGGTTTAAAGATGAAATGTTCAAGGGACAAAGGTAGGATATGTAAAAGGTTGTGTAGGCATAACTCAGGAATGGGCTGGCTAGTATATACTATGATCACGTTCCTTAGTCAATAAAAATGTCCCAAGGGATGGGTACTGAGAGAAAATAGTATGGGAATTTGTGTGTAAATGGAGAGGGGACTTCGAGTGCCTACAATGTATGTGACTGAAGCGTGGTAAGTGGATACAGTACTGTTAGTAGCTACATCTAATGGTAACTGTTCGAGGCTGCATGATGATATTTGACTGAAGTGGGGTTGCTTACAGTATATAACTTACAGCTAATGGTCGGTATCAGTTAATGACTACAGTATACATAACTGCAATGTCATTCTTGAACGAAGAAATAGATAAAACATGTTATGAAAAAAAAACTAGACAATACATATATGAACGAATTGAAGTAGTAAACCAAAACAATCAAATACGATCATCTATTAAAAGTGGATAGTCCAAGACAAAAAAAAAAGAGTATAAAGATATCTTTTCCTCTTTCTGCACTAATGCATGTCTAGACGATATCAATCAAGTGTCGAGTGGACTCTTACTCTGGTGTGACCTTATTAAGCTTAATATACAACCTTCACTGTTCGATACTGTAATCAGGGGCGCTCGCGAAGCTCTACTGTTATTTATTCCTTACGGCAAAGTATCGCTAACACTGACAGTCACCGGCGAAGAGAAAGTGAAAAATAGCTATTGCGATACTTGCAAGGTGTAAATTAAACGAAAAAGATCAAAGGACGACGGACCTAATGCCAAGAGTTGATTGCAAAGGAAATTAGAAGATTTTATGCAGAATAAAAAGAAAGAAAAAGTGTATCCTGAAACAGGTACAGGTATATGAAACCAAGGGCGGATTTAAAGGACTGTGGAATAATTAGATGAATTTGGAAAGAAGGAAAAGAAGAGGTATATTTGAAGAAATCATGTCAATACAGTCGTT
>NC_051405.1:40189730-40190047 GCF_015228065.2 Penaeus monodon
AAGAGAAAATAAATAAAGAGGGGAGATATGTCAGAGCCACAGCATCCACCCCCACCCCCCATCAGAAACCAAAAACAGCATGAGCTTCTGTCGCCCGTAATTGCCTGCTGAATTTTGCAGCAATTTATGAACTTAATCATCTTAATCATTAGTGAAATAATCTAATCTGCAAGATTTTGTCGAAATGACATCTCAACTGCATCTGCAACAACACTGTGATGATAAACCACTACTAATTAATACGGGCAGCTGGGGATGATACACACACACGGCCGTAATAGGGTATGAGAAAAAGCCGAGAAAGATCTTTAAAGAGT
>NC_051405.1:40190095-40190199 GCF_015228065.2 Penaeus monodon
CCAAGGGAGAAAAATCATACGGTTTTCTGAATGATTAAAATTTCCCAGGTGTTTAAAATTTTGAACTCCTCTGTTCAGAAATGGGCTGCGACTTAATTCCTTGT
>NC_051405.1:40190599-40190912 GCF_015228065.2 Penaeus monodon
TTCTCTTTTCGTGCAAGGAATAGAACTACAGCCGACGGAGAATAATCAAAGTCTCTTTATTCATACGCAATAACGTTCCTCTTACAAAATCTTCCTGTGTAGTTATCAACGTGGTTGAAAAAGCTCATCACATTCAAATTTTGGACAATAGAAAATTTATATTGCAAAATGAGGCTAAATCGTCAATTTAGTTCAAAGGCATCGAAACGCTGAGCAGAACACTTTTTACGACTTTTCTTTTTAATACTTTCGTATTACTTTTTCCTGACTGATTTCGCTTGGCCGTTTGTGGCACTGCCTGCCCTCGGCCATG
>NC_051405.1:40191771-40192060 GCF_015228065.2 Penaeus monodon
ATGCCAGGTGAGTCAGATGTTGCGTGCCAAGCCGTGTATCACTTGCAGTATGGCCGCAGCTAGGGAAGCAGTTGTGTATTACAACTTGGTCGTGGCCACTCCCGTTACGTAGGCTACATGTTGTCTTCCATTTCACACTACCCCGGGTCTGCATCCTGGGGAAGATCCTCCTGCGCCGCTGCAAAGGGACGACACAAAACTTACGGCGAAGAGCGACTTTGGGAGAGATTGCTCAAGTGCCAATTCGTATAACATGACTCTTAAGGGCGCAGGTCAACGGGCAATCGTG
>NC_051405.1:40192314-40192436 GCF_015228065.2 Penaeus monodon
GCTTACCAGTGACTTTGCATAGTATGTTTCTATTTCAAGCACTCGTCAGGAGTTTGAATGAAGGGTGAGGGAGTATTCTGGTTGTCGGGATATGAAAGGAACGAGTAAAGTTTGGATTAACT
>NC_051405.1:40192558-40192824 GCF_015228065.2 Penaeus monodon
TGGATAATTCGAACTAATGGTAGAAACAGCCATTTCTACTTTAGTCGGGTCTCAGTGACATGTCGATATCATAAGCATAAGAGCCATATAAACGAATAGGATCACTAATTCGAGGAAATGTTGAATACGGAGGGGAAACCATGAAGATTCGGAAAGAATGATTAAGGTGAAATGCGAGAGGAGGCCCGTAATGGCTAGGAGGAAAGGAGACAAGACCAGTAAGTATATCGATCTTCGTGAGAACGACCACCTGCCCTTTTGACCTG
>NC_051405.1:40192862-40193175 GCF_015228065.2 Penaeus monodon
CTCAAAGGGGGTGCGGGCTGTTGATTCTTTCGCCGTGGAAATGAAATGGCAAAATGCAGAAACGTGCATAAGGTGACGAGTAAAGTGTATGTTTGTAGACTGAGTAAAGTGAAGCGCAGTGAGTTTGCGAATGTTTGATATCATAAGGGGTACGGCTTGAGTGGGATGCTAGCGTGCGTGTAATAAGAAGCAGAAATAGATGGTCACTATGGTCACTAACTCAAATGCGCGTGGATAGGAGAGACAAAGGAGACTTTTTTAGAAGAGGATACTAATTGTCGAAATAACAATATTTCTCTATTGTTATTCGAAT
>NC_051405.1:40193544-40193799 GCF_015228065.2 Penaeus monodon
CCGGCCCATAAAAGCTGGTCTGGGTGGACGTGGGCGTAGCCGACAGCGCGGGCGAGGCGAGGAAGGCGAGAGGAGAGCCGCTGGGCCATCTGTCACCGACTTTTATCTATGACGGTCACAGTGGCACCTGCGGAAGCGCTAATTAATCGACTTTTTTTCCAACTATTGGCATCTGTGACCGGGTTG
This sequence comes from Penaeus monodon, assembly GCF_015228065.2. Classification (NCBI taxonomy): domain Eukaryota; kingdom Metazoa; phylum Arthropoda; class Malacostraca; order Decapoda; family Penaeidae; genus Penaeus; species Penaeus monodon. The sequence goes on from NC_051405.1 coordinate 40,193,731, forward strand.
TACCTGTCGCCGGTCGCCCTCTCGGCCATAACCAGTCCCAGATGCTACGCGATGCCTTCGTCATTAATT
>NC_051405.1:40195539-40195816 GCF_015228065.2 Penaeus monodon
ATTTAGTCTTCGTCTCGGGGAATCATGTCACTGCAAATCCATACTTTTTTTGCATTAGGCTTTACTTCCATGCATTATGATGTTTCATATATTTTCTCAGGTTATGTGAGTATATGTAGTTTAATATAATTATGTATTAGAATTATATGTAGTTTGACTTCGTTTAGCTAGATTAGAATTATATGTAGATTCACTTAGTTTAGTCGGATATTAGAATTATTCCTTTCTTGTGTTATTATATTACTTTAAAGGAAATGCATAAAAAACAAGTAATGTT
>NC_051405.1:40195848-40196046 GCF_015228065.2 Penaeus monodon
CAAAACGAACCCGTTACCAACACTTTAAATACACACACACAAACACCATGAATGAATACCCATAATTCAATTATATAATACACTTAACACCATCACTAGTCTCGTTGTAAAAGTGATATTATATACTTAATGACTTTCTGTAGTAAAATACCACAAGCTTCTTGGATCACAGCTGAGCAGTAATGAGGTTAGGTGTCT
>NC_051405.1:40196280-40198212 GCF_015228065.2 Penaeus monodon
CCTCCCCCTCTAAATCCTCGGTAGCCTTGACGAACGAGGAGGTCGTCGGCGATGGCGTTATCGACTCCCTTGATGTATTTGACGACGTGGTTTTACTGTTGAAGTAGAAGAGACGTTGAAGTAGCGTTGATTTTGATTCTGCATGGGATGGATGAACACCAGAGGGTTGTGGTTTGTATACACCACCACAAGCTGATGGCATTGGAGGCAGCAGTCGAATTTCTTTAGGGCTAACACTAAACTTAAAGCTTCGCATTCTATAGTAGAGAATTGCTTCTGATGTTTCTTCAGCTTTGTCAAGAAGTACGAACAGGATGCATTGCCCGAGTATCCTCATCCTCTTGTAGTCGCACCGCTGCAACACCATGACCACTAGCGTCAATTTGCAGACTGAAAGGACGCAAGTAATCGAAAGTTTTCAGCACTGGTTCCAAAGAAATGAAGAGCTTCAGTTTATTAAAAACTTCAGCACACTCAGGACTCAACCGGAAAGGGCAATTGGAGTTGGTCATATATGTTAGAGGTGTAGCTATAGACGAGAAGTTACTGCAAAAGCGTCTGTAGAACCCCACCATACTCAAAAATCTCATGGGAGATTTCCGAGTTGTTGGAGTGGGATATGCCTGGATTGTTCTGCATTTGCCTGCTTGGGTGACGTCCCAAGTAGGTCACGGTGGCACTGCAGAATATAGATTCGGCTAAATTGATGGTGAATCTAGTTTCGTCTAAGCACGACCAGTAAGATAATCTACTTTCTTCCTCATAACAGCTTTCATCTGACTCGCAAGTTTCATGACCTATTCCCGAACTGACAAAGGAATTACAACTTGATGTACTTCTGACCATGTATCGGAGTTCAGATTAATAGTCTCATTAATAGTTCATCATGATAATAAAACCCAGGGACCTCTTGATCTTTAAGATTGTCTGAAGCAACATGTTTGCGCTTAGCAGGAGACGGATCATCATTCCGAGTGATTTCTTGTCAGAACTGAGGAAAATATTAGCTTGCTTATAAGAAATTTTTGAAGTCTCCAACAAGAACCTTTTCACCTGTATATTTTGTTTCAATTCCAGATTTATGAAGGATACTTTGAGCAGCTCCTGTGTCCCTTAGGATGAGTATGGGATATGATTTACTCACTGAATTAAGAGAGACAGTTCCCAGATATTTAAAATCACTGAAGGGATCTGGAGACTTTACATTTATCACACTTGTCACAGATTTATGAATTGTCTTACATTTATGCTAGACTTTCTACACTTTGGGTCTTTGCACTTGGTATGATCTGCTTGCTTGCAGTAAGAACAAAAGGTTAATGGTGTTATTTTGCCAGGTTTTCACAGAGGAAAAGTGTACATAAAATTTAACCCTGTTTACCTTACCTTGTCTACCCTACCTTGTCTACACTACCGTGTCTACCTTACCTTGTCTACCCTACCTTGTCTACACTACCGTGTCTACCTTACCTTGTCTACCTTACCTAGCGCAAATGAATCTGCTATTTGTGCTGCTTTAAGGAGATCGGTTTCACTTCTCTCGTCTATATGCTTGAGAATATCGAAGGGTAACTATGATGAGACTAGTAAGACCTCGAGACTTTTGTCTGTAACCGTCAAGTGTGATTGCATAAGGATCAAGAATAGACTGTTTTGCAGCTTCATAATCATCAATGCAATCAAGATTTTAAAGGTGATGGCGGTTTACCACTTAATTTAGGTTGGAGAGACCAAGTCCACTCAGTCTGGGGCCATTTGAAGTGTCCAGCAGTTTTTTCAAAGTTACGGAATGAATCATCATGATCATTTTCAGGAAATGAAGGAACAAGGGGCAAAGTTTTGTCAAATTGAACGATTCATTAATGACAAAAACATTATCGCATGTGCTACATAATTTAGCTTCTAGTTTTCTTTCTTCTAATTTTAGTTCAG
>NC_051405.1:40198266-40199777 GCF_015228065.2 Penaeus monodon
GAAGTCTTAGATCTAAAGGATACGTTTCAAATTCTAGTCGAGCCGTGGACCAAGACTCATCTTTCTGGTCAGACATAATGGAAGTGTCTCTTACTTCAAGCAGTTCGGAATCTTGAGGGTTTAAATAATCAGTGGCTTCAGGGGGGGAGTAATTCTCTTTGAATTAGATTTTCTGTTACTAGTTCCTTAATTACTTTCTTGGTTGCTAAACCTGAATGAGGTACCGTGAAGAACTGAGCAATAAAGCGCCAGGCATCTTTCTTGAAAGGTTCGGTTAACTGTTCAGGTGTAGAATTTTCGCAAAATTCTTTAGAGTTAAATGTAGACATTTTGAGTTATAATATTTGAATAGAAGTTACTGTTCGATCGACTTATAGCAGAATAGAAATTTAAATTATTGTATGAATGTTTGTTAATAATCCCTGTTTGGTATGACAGGCTAATATCGAACAATTGACTTTTAATGACGTACTAACACCCCAGTTGGGATATAGCTTACGAATGCCATGGCTGAAGCAGACGGAAACAAGAACAAATTCTCAACACTTTGACTTGCTTGGCCTCACTAGGAGAAAGCACGTGGAAACAACCCCGCGGTTTATGAACAACGAGAAAAGGGGTACGGTATCAGTGTCGCCGGATGAATCCCTAATCTTTCATAAACACTACCACAGTGACTGCTTATGACCACCGTTATCAAATAGGTGATATCAACGTGACAAGACAGAGCGAGTTTTTATTTGTACAACTCGTCCCTATGGGATATAAGGTTAGGGTATTAATGAACTTGCGAGATGAACCGGATATTTTACTTTAATGGTAAAAGTACGGCATAAGTAGATCCGGATGAATTCCTTATTCCTGGTCTGACTGACGCCGTCTGCCAAGGAGTGATTATAATTAGAGTCCTGGCTAATCTAGCCTCTATGTTTACACGGGGAATCCGCGCATTTTCTACAGCACTACAGGTAAGGCAAGACTGGAGTGGTCAATTACTCCATAACTCATTTAGCAGTAAATACTGTCTCAGTAGTAGACACTTTAAGTCTAAATGAAATTTAAAGATACGCCATCCTGTCAAACCAGCAATAATATCAACGATCATGCACACAAAGAGATATTGATGGTGTACAAGAAGTTGATAAAAGAAAAGAAATGAAAAAAAATCGCGGTCAGGCCCCCAATCATTACGGTTGTGGTTGATTGACGAGATTTAATCTTCGTCTCGGGGAATGATGTAACTACAAATCCATAATAAAATTTTATGCATTAGGCTTTACTTCCATGCATTATGATGTTTCATATATTTTTCCAGGTTATGCGAGTATATTTAGTTAATTATTGTATTAGAATTATATATAGATTCACTTAGTTTAGTCAGATATTAGAATTAATCCTGGAAATGCATAAAAAGCAAGTCATGTGTTTTTCTTATTTTCTATTTTCTATATTTATCAAAACCAACCCGTTACCAACACTTTAAATGCAAAAACAAAATTACCTTAAACCAT
>NC_051405.1:40200934-40201257 GCF_015228065.2 Penaeus monodon
ACCCGTCGGCATAACGGATTGGCTGACAGACGAACCGGTCAGCTCGGCCCGTCGGCGAGAGGAGGGCCAGTTAACGAGGAAATCCCGAGAGAATGTTGCCAGACAGGGTGGGAGCGGAGATAATTAATTATAACGTCGTGGATGGGAAGGTTATTGCCATACCTGCGTGTCAACCTGTCCAGTAGGTTTACAGCTCCGAGACCTGCGCCAAATGCAGTTTCAGGGAGGTGCCACTGGCAACACTATTCGCAGGTTGCTATTGGCTCTTGTATTAATCTTTTCGTAGCCTTGCATATCTATATTTATAACTTTTTTTCAAAAAG
>NC_051405.1:40202147-40202953 GCF_015228065.2 Penaeus monodon
TGTCATTCATCTTATACCAACATTTATATCAAAGGAGGGTCGAGCCAGGGGATCAGAGAGCGTTTCCGAATCACTTATCCGCCATTTTTGGTACAAAATTTCGATAAGACGATCAAGACATCGATACGAAGAGATCAAACACGAGGTCCCTTCCATCAAGACCTCACCTAAGAGCCGACCTAAGGCTGACACTTCCACGACTTCCCAAGCCCGAAAACGCCCTTACGGCAACGCGCGACGCAACCCCTTCTCGCCCTCACTGAAGGCTAGTGTCACGGCGAGACTACTCGATAACGAACAATACGAAGCGAGAGGCTGACAATGTTGAACTCACTCGAGGCCTCTCTGGCCTTGTTGTGTGGCGCTCGAAGGGAGAGGAGGGCGCTTGTGAAAAGGGCCCGGGGGAGGGGGAGGGGGGAGGAACGAAGTGGGGAAGACACGGAGGGGGAGGAACGAAGAGGGAGAGAGACACGGGAGGGGGGGAGACGCGGAAAGGGAAGAGACGTGGAGAGGGGGTAACGCGAAGGAAGGAAGGGAGACACGGAGGAGGAGGAACGAGGAGGGAAAAACACGAAGAGGAGAGGGGGAGACGCGAAAGGGGTTGGGAGACATAAAAGGAGGAACGAAAGAGGAGGGAGACGAACGGGGAAGAGACACGAAGAAGGGGAGAGCGAAAGGAGAGACACAAGGGGGGGGGGAGGCGCACAACGGGGGGCACAAGGAGGCAGAGAAGAATAAAAGAGCCAAAAGTAGTATATGGTAGAATTTTTGAAAAAAAAAAGTTACAAGAAAGTTATAAATAAAGA
>NC_051405.1:40203348-40203548 GCF_015228065.2 Penaeus monodon
GCAAAATTTTGGAATTTGGGAAGACAGAGAGGAGAGATAACGATGCTTTTTATCGATTATTAGTAAAATATAAATGCAAATCACCTTACTTAAATGGGACTGTAAAAATATAAACCGCCGCTGGTAAAGGATGTAATTTGATGATACTGACTTTGCGAGTTTGATGATATCGATATTAATACACACACTTACTTGCGCTA
>NC_051405.1:40203603-40203759 GCF_015228065.2 Penaeus monodon
TCATGCATTCACCAAACCAACTTCATAACAAGATAAATTATGTATAAAAAGGAACACTTCATTTTCCATTTGTTTGTGCAATGCGTGTTGCACGATTATCAAAGTCACATTTTCGAAGATACTCGAAATGCAACGCAAAGACTAAGATTTGAGTGT
>NC_051405.1:40203788-40203887 GCF_015228065.2 Penaeus monodon
TTTTGTATCAGATTTATCAGCATAAGAAAGGAAATTAACGTAAATTTTTATAAATTTATTTTTCAATGAATTGAAAGCATTCATTTCCAACAGGAAAGA
>NC_051405.1:40203912-40204971 GCF_015228065.2 Penaeus monodon
AAAAACCTATTCTTGGAACAGTTAAAGTGCAGATACTTAGGTCCTGATGAATATTGTCATATTGTAGAACCTATATATTTCTTAGATCAAAATTCTGAAAACTAGAATGTGTGAAAAGAAAAAAAAAATTGACGGCGTAAGTAATACGAGCAGAAGCAGTAGGCAGTCTAGCAGTCATGAAATAATTGATATGCAATATTCTGTCATGGTTATGAGATCAAACGCATTCCATTTTCCCTCTAGATACAAAAGAATTTTTTTTCTCGATTTTCCTGTACTAATCTCCGAATTTCCGATGATTTACAATTGAAATTCTTATTGTTAGAAAATGTCACGAGCTGTATATTGTTTTCATGGCTAGTTTGTACATTTCAGAATGTTGTAAGTTCTTTTAAGTTTCTGATTATTTCGTACCTTTCATAACGTATATCTTATCATCTCATAAAACATCGTTTATATTTTTCACAGTGTGGTAAATGTCATGTTTTCAATGAATATAATGTGTGCTTGTGTTATTTCATCATATAAATCACTATTTCTCACCAAGTGGTATTCAGCCTTTTGTAATGTATACTGTAATATCACGTAACAGTAATGTTATACGAAAGTTTAAAAAGAACATTGTTGAATTAGTTCGGTTCCGTCAATGATAAAAATATGTACTTTTTTTCTTTCTTTGTAAAAGTCAATGTATGCTAATTGTTGATATATGATCTATATAACTAACAGTAATGATAAAGGTGATAATAAAAGAGATAACTAAAAAAAAATCCTTTATTTAAAACCCAATAAATCACTACTACTCACTAGGAGTTATAATTTATTACTATCGAGGCAATACCGTTTTGCATTTGCAAACGTATACTTCGAGGTGACTACGCCGGTAGATGGGCAGTGTTTTAGATCACGTAAGCTTTACCTGTATAGGTCTCGCAAATCTCGCTAAGTTAAAAGGAATTCACGTATGGACTGCTCTGAGAAATACTTTTGAGTCTTCTGCTAAATTTATAATGGCAAATACGGTCTAATGGAAGTTACTTGGGTTATCACTGGGCAAAA
>NC_051405.1:40205298-40205589 GCF_015228065.2 Penaeus monodon
CGCAAACACTCCTTCGAATGAGGCTGTATGGACGCGTTACAAGTGCGTCCTCGCCACCCTCGTCTATTTCCTCCTAAAGCCCGTGTCATTACTCAGCCTCCCCGCTTCCCTCCAGCTCATGGCGCCCATCCATGCCTCACTGATTCTTCTCGATCTCAGCTCATGGATTCGTCTCTCCATTAAACTTCCTTTGCTCTCCTTTCCGTTGCCGATGCCTGGAGCAGTGGTGGTTCATTTCGTTTAGTCATTTGTATGTATTGGGGCGAAATGTGAAGTGATTTGAAGCTGTAG
>NC_051405.1:40205749-40206694 GCF_015228065.2 Penaeus monodon
GACGAGAGATGATGAACCAGGTGTGAGGTATGATTTACAATAGGAAGGAGTGAAAATTGATTAGGTTTCCTCCCCCCCTTGGCCTTAGCACTTGTCCTGGTCCCTCGGAGTCTTCACAGCACGCCTATTGTTTGTGCTCTGACTCACGCCCCTCTCGCACCCAGGCGGCCATCGCTGGTCTTCTGACTTTAGAATTTCGATAAGACAGATATTTTGAAGAGATATGGAAGCTGCGAAAGAGTCTGTGGTTGAGCTTGCTGTGTAGGAATGTTCTTTTTTTGGATAATACTTATATCTTCATTTTAATAGTCCCATTGAATGGATATTTATCTTAAGGATACAAATGTATTGTTGCTTGTGCTTGTAACAATCTTACCTCCCTATAGTATTAGCACATTCATATACACCCAGGTGAATGCACAAAGCTCACGAAGAACACGCGACTGCATCTAAATTCAGTACCCAAATCCAGTGCTCCTCCCTACAACAGCTTTTATACAACAGAACTCAACCTCCAATATATCTCTTTGATTCCTTTAACAATCTGCCTGGCGGCTGACTGATGCCATGACGTCAGCTCTGTAAATAAAAGAAACCTTCCTATACATATGCAACAGTATTACCAGATACAACGACTCACACAACCGGTAGTCATACATCGTTCTCGCGATATCTGACCTTTGCCCTCTCTCCCAAGGCTGTTACGAAGACTGATGTCACTCTATTTAAAAAGAAACCTTCCATAAATAAGCCAGGCTCTCTCCAGCGACTAGGTACTCCCGCAACCACTACCACGCACCGTATTCTGCGTACTACTTGCGCATGGTAGTCCGGTTGTATGGTAAGAGGAAAGGCACCACCATTACGGCAAAGGGTTTGAATGCGGTGAAAGAGTCCTGACTTCGGATTAAATTGTCTGCAACTTCTTTAAATAACCGTAACTAC
>NC_051405.1:40206821-40207147 GCF_015228065.2 Penaeus monodon
GTAGGCGCCTCCTCTGTCGCCATGGCTTCCCTTTCTTCCGCGTCCCACGAAGGCTTAACAGGCGCGACGTCCTTCACCTTTCACTCTTGACCTCCGGCGCGGCCCTTGTCCCCCTCGGTGCCTTTGGGTGCCGGGGAAATTGATGGCCGCACGCCCGCCCGACCCCCGGCGTGTCAGGGCCGGCAGGTGGGACAATGGGGCTCTGCGCGCACTCGCCAAGATGGATGGAACGAGCCGCGAAGACACGTGGGCATGAGGATGTACGCGTCCGTGCCTTAACCCTCTCCCTCCGAGTATTGTCAGAGCTAATAAAGCAATGACGGGAT
>NC_051405.1:40207792-40208038 GCF_015228065.2 Penaeus monodon
TAAAGATCAGCAACACCGTTAATGGAACAAGATGAGCAATTCCTTAGACTTATAAGAGACAGGAATGAGACGGAAGGTAAATATGACAAGATATTAAATTTTCATTAGATTTTATCTGATTATTATCTATATCTAGTGTTTTTACCATAGTTTTCAGTTACTGATACCGGAAGTGAAATAGAAAACTGTCGTGTTTTCTATTGAATGGCATCAACTTACACATAACAGAAGCGCAGATTAACAGTG
>NC_051405.1:40208733-40209047 GCF_015228065.2 Penaeus monodon
CGAACATTCCCCTAATTTCCCCTTGGCATAGGTGCCAAGTGCCACCCTTTTCCGGGCACTTCCCTCCCGCCCGGGCCTTTTCAACCGCCGATGAAAATTAGATTTTTGATTACGTGAAGATTAATTGAAGCTCTCGGTATTTTTCTTACGTGTAGACATCTAATCCTGCGGAGCCATTTTCAAGACGGCTCTCCATGGAGTGGCTCTTGTACCTCTTGATTTATTCATGATTTCAATTTGTAAATGTTGACTGTCCAACTTGCCTATGTTAATATTATTATTTTTCCTTGCAGGGATCCCGATATTGGAATCGC
>NC_051405.1:40209065-40209232 GCF_015228065.2 Penaeus monodon
TGTTCATGTTATCTCTTAAATTATACATTGTATAATTTTATTGAGGATTTACAAGCTCTAAAATAACAAGCATGTCTATTGGCCTCTGATGCATGTCTGGAGGAAGGAGAAGAAAATGTTACGTCACTTAACGCTGTCCTTCCTGAGGCCAGAAGGCGACTCCTCTG
>NC_051405.1:40209973-40210859 GCF_015228065.2 Penaeus monodon
TGGTTAAAAAACCTTCAAGACTGTTATAACAAAACCGGAAAAAACAATAGATGAATTGATAAAGAATGATAACGAATGCATTACATAAAATAAACAGTAGAGGGAGAAATGAAGATGAAGAGGGAAGAGGGTGGCACATGATAAGTCATATGGAAGTAAAACATTGCAATTAATAACGGTGAGGGTTCATAAGAATTAAGTGCAATTACACATCTGGGGAAGGTTGTTAACACGAATTAGGCTAAGCACGATATCACTATGAGTTGCTAAAATAAGGCTTAATGTATGTATATGAACCACTAGTTCGTAGGCATGACTCTGGTAAAGATTAATGTGAGCATGAGTAATAGAAACTATTTGGCTAATATATACATTATCATCTAATGACCATAGTGGATTTAGAATCGTGAATTGCTGCACAGAAAATGTCTATGAGTAGATCTGAAATCTTACTGAGGAATTACGATAACATTGCATAAATACTACAAGACCGTTATGAAAGAGGGTAGGTGTATATATATCTTCATTCCAATACGATGTTAAAGGGACAGTGATAGGCAATAGGAGTCGAAATAAGGAGAATGCTTTTTACTAAACGACAAAAAGGAAATCTTACCCTTGTAATATAGCACTATTGGTAAAAGGTCACACAGTGGTCTTGCTAAGTTTATTGCGTCATTGCCGTGGACACAGACAGTGTGAAATTTGAGTGGAGTGTGAGCGCTTGTTTGTGAAACCTTTTTACAGTCTGATACTTTGACCGTAGGAAAGCTATAACACTATTTGAATGAAGAGGTGCAAAATTCTTTGACGGCTTTATATATTATGTAAGCAACTATGAGCGTGACTAACAATTTGCAGATGTGGTTGTAAGTGTTTTAATAAC
>NC_051405.1:40211035-40211367 GCF_015228065.2 Penaeus monodon
CGCGCGTGTGTGTTACTGTAACGCAGTATAGTGTGCACAGGAAACACACAATATTTCATACACCAACACGCTGCCTTGCAAACGCCTACCCTTGCCAAAGCAGCACTGCGTGTAAAGTGTAAAGTAAGCCATAGAATCTTTATGCTGATTTAATTTTCCGCCTCGCTAGACACTCTGGCGAAGTTGATAAAAGTTTGGCCCAGATAAAAGAGGATAATTGAGCTTCATAGGAATGTATTTATCAACGAAACACAACGGGAATTCCTTCGTGTACCTTGGGGGAATTCTCGAGATGTTTTCTGCTTATATTTATGTGATCTACGATATGAATT
>NC_051405.1:40211683-40212679 GCF_015228065.2 Penaeus monodon
TCTCAGTCTCTATTTTCTTCTGATATGTACATTATAGACATAGATCAGATTAATTTTGGGTCGTTCATTTTGACTCTGATCTTCATTTTTTTAGAATTCTGCTTCTAAGTCGATCATATGTGTATCAGCTTTGTTGAAATAGGTAAATAAATTGATCATAGGAGACCTGTTTGAGCGATCGTATGAGCTTTGCGACCATTTTGCGTGGTGCTACGCAACAGAACCCATATTAATATATTTCAATGCATATATAAAGCTGACTATATTTTTATTACCAAGAAGAAACTTAACCCGACAATATATTAGTCAGAAAATAAAAACAAGAAAAAAGCAAATAAAATAGGAAAAAAAAAACGAATACAAATGATATATAATTAAAAAAAAAGAAAACAAATAATATATAATAAAAAAAAACACGAATACAAAGGATATACAATCTTTAAAAAAAATAAAAAAAACATCGAATACAAAGGATATACAATATGAAGAAAACACGAGTACGAATATATAATCTAAATAAAAGAATATATCTAAATAAAAGAAACAATATAACCAAGACTTTAGACAAAAGCTGAAAGGAAGTAGAGAGAGTGTCAAACTAGAGCAGACTCACTCTGCATCTTCCCCGCAACACACAGAAAAGGTTAAAATATCGTTGGAAAGCCAGGGTGTCCCCTTTCATAAGCCGATTGGGACAGGAGGTCGCTTATCCTAATGAATAAACATAAGATTTTTTATTTTTATCTTTTATTTCTCTATTTTATCCGTTTTTTTTTTTTCTTTTACTTCTTCGTATTTCAGTGACTCGCTTTATGTGCGGGATGTTTATTCATATGGTGAGGGACAGGAGGTAGTCGGGTAATTTGGGGAATGTATATGGCGAGATAATGTCACCTTTTTTCTTATTTAATGATGGTGACTCAGTTCTCGTGCCCGTATTACGATGCGCGTTCACTTGCACGAATTATCTTCTGCATTTTGCTTCAACTGCTCTGG
>NC_051405.1:40213039-40213959 GCF_015228065.2 Penaeus monodon
GGCGCACTTGAATTGACACATCTTCACAAATAGTGTTTGTTTACGACAGTGATTGTGCACACACACACCGTAAGATCAAATCTTGCATTTTTTGTAGGATCTACACATATTTGCAGCAATATATCTATTTCAGAGCAGTCGGACTTAATCATGATTATCATAACCCTTTTCTCTGAAAGTCCATGTTACAGTCAAGTAAAATTTCTGCTTGATAACTAACGCATGGAAACATTATTGTTGCCTTTTTTTTTTACTGAATGTGATCACAGTCAGACGATTAATTGTAAAAAGTATCGTCCATTTATCAAAGGCTCCAAGCTTAATTATCCTCGATGTTGAAACCGCACATATCACGTTTCTGGTAAAGGTATCAAGTTCTAGTGTCCATTTAACAGGCTTTAGAGTGGGGGGATTAATTCATTCCAAAACGTCATTAAAAAGTAGTGTATCGGTGTTTATACGGTGCCAGGCGCACGATATCCCGCTATCACACGATGATCTCGGACCCAAGAAGCCAAATTATCGTACATTATGGTGGAAACGAGAGCTGGGAGGCGAGCGGTTAATTAGACTGTGTTACCTGCCACGCCGATGAGAATATATCGGCTCATGTTTCAATTATAGCGTAGCGTAAATTTCGCCGCTAATTTGCATTACTGTGTCAGCCCGGCGTACGGGTCTATTAGGAGGCAAACAGACCGAGGAAGTTTAAATTGAAAACTTACTCGTTGGTTCGTAGCCAAGCGGTGGCCGGACTCATTATAGCTTCGCTTCTGCTTTCCCGTTTCCTCCGCTAAAAAGGACACGCGCGATCGGGCGTCGGCGGGAAATGGCCGGGCAACGTACGGGGCAGCGGCGCGGGATCGGGGAATCTTTTTCATATTCAGCGAAGAAAATGTATGGCAGTTATGTTCCCTTTT
>NC_051405.1:40217590-40217890 GCF_015228065.2 Penaeus monodon
TGGTCCCATTTCGAAGCCATATTTTATTCACTCATATTTAAACTTTAAGTTACATCAGCGTCATGGCGTAGTAGCTCTGCGTCTGGAGCTCCTTTTTTCTCTTTCTTTAGTGTCCATATCGTTAAAGAATCAAGTCAAGTTCGTCATGTTCGTATTTTACTGAATTAAGTATGTTCTTGAGGCAAGTGAATTAGTTAGCGAGGTTCGATGCCACCACTTAAACCTTGGAAAAATAGCGGTGGTGAATGAAGAGACACTAGTTAAATGAACAGACTAATTAGAAAAACAAGGAGCTTAGTT
>NC_051405.1:40218058-40219180 GCF_015228065.2 Penaeus monodon
CTGCAAAACTGCAAGAATGTGTATGTTTACACTGCCGAAACCTCTTCCCCTTTATCTAATGTGAAATATAGTTCCTCGTTATGTTTCCCTATTTACTTGCAACGATATAGAATCTAACCGACTGAGAATCCTCCAGTAATTGATTCTTCGAAACTCACAGAATTCTATTTTTACATAATAATAATTGTATGAACCTTGGCCAAGTGTAAGTTTCTTCACATTTAGAACTGATTGAAATTAACGAGAAAACCGCCTGTACTCATAAAGGCATAATATCCCTTCCTGTATTCTCTCTATTACCATAGCTTTAACCTTCGGCTCCCATACTGTAACCAAGTCTCAGGAAACTGGCAACTCAACCCCGGAATTTATTCTAATCAGCTGACAGCTAATACCTACATTTACATATGCTTCGTGCTTTTACATACACTATGCTTACTTTTTTCATTGAAATTTGCTGCCTTTCAGCACTTTATTTCATAAACGGTATCCAAGTCTCAGGAAACTGACAACTCAACCCCGGATTTTTTTTCTAATCGGTTGACAGTTAATACTTGTGTTTACATATGCTGCGTGCTTTTACATACACTATGCTTACTTTCTTACCGTAATTTGCCGCATTTCAACACTATTTTTTTCTCTCTCTAAAGAAGCCTGTGATTTAAAGTACTTTTGCATTCGCGTGTTACCATCTTATTCTCTCCTGAAGTTGGACGATGTCTAGTTGAAATACACACACAAAAAAATAGTGTCAGCGCTTGGTTTTAGACCTAAACCAACCTTCTCCGGACTTCAAAAGCCTGTCAGAGCCTCGTAGATGGATCGAGGCAGACAGATCTGGATGGCGGCCTCCGAGGCAAGCCCTTGGAGACCTTCTGCGCCTCCGTCTCCTACCTGGAAATCTCTTTGGCGTCACTATTGGTGTCATCAGGATCCCGGGATTTATGGCGACCTGTTTTTTCCTTCCCCTGGGCAGGTGGGAGAGGTAGGAGGACCAGGTGTCAAGCATCGATCATCAGGCTTCCGAAGACGTCCTTTCTGTTTTTCTGCCATTGTTGTTTTTATTTTCTTCTTTTTTCTTTTCGTTGTTGCTTTATCTAATTCTCGCTATTTTCTTGCATG
>NC_051405.1:40219714-40220031 GCF_015228065.2 Penaeus monodon
AAACATCAAAGTCAGGTTCTAAAGGTTTAGGCCAATACTGTCTCTCACAATTGGGAACATTTCTCGAAGACCTTTTCCGTGTGCCGTTATCTATTCTGTGCGTGGGCGTTGTCATGGCGACCCACAGTATCCTAAGGGTGGCGAAGTTCTCCCAGATGATACAGTCTATTCATAGCCTAACCCTTATAGATTAAGGTGAATGGGTAAAGGCAATTCTTGTTAATCTTAGAAAAAATGTTTTCAATAAAGAAAAGACCGCTGGGATAAGTATGCCAGAAGCCAGATGGTCTGTTCTGAAGAGGAGTAAGTTCCTTCAG
>NC_051405.1:40221240-40221487 GCF_015228065.2 Penaeus monodon
ATGCTTCCCATGGCATTATTCTCCTCTTTTCCACTCTTTCCTTCCGCACTCTTTCTTTCTCCTGAATTTTCTTGTCACTCTTTCCCTCTCCTGTTTTTTCTATTGCACTTCTCTTTCTCCTGCTCTCTGTCCCACCTTATTTATCTCCTGCGTTCCATTCTCTTCGTTTCATCTCCTGCTTTATCCTCCTTTCTTTTATTCTTCTGCTTTCTTAAATTATTATTTGCTCTTTAGCCTTTTTATCAAT
>NC_051405.1:40221544-40222197 GCF_015228065.2 Penaeus monodon
CACAGTCTTTCTTTTCTTAACTTTTCTTGACCTTATTTTCTATCAATCGTTTTTATATCTTCTCTTTTCTCTTTCTTAACGTGTCTCCCTTTTTCTACATCTCCCCTTATTCCTCTCGAACCTCCCTTCGTTATCCAATCTGCTGCTCTTTTCCTTCTGTTTTTTTCCCCCTTCTTATATTCCTTTCACTCTATCCTTCTCTCCCGACAGCTGTACCTTAACATCCACTTTCCTCATCTCTCAGATTCTCCTCTCTCCCAATTCTTCCAGAGACGCGCCCATAAATTTTGCGGGCGGATGCTGCTTTCAAGGGAGCCTCGGGTCGAACAGTTCCTACGAATTATTGAGGATCAATTTTGGTGTAAGTAAAGCTCGGTGTAGGTATGAAGAATTCAGCATCTTTGAGGTTTCTTCCGCGCGCCCGGACGAGGGAGAGGCAAACTCAACAAGGAATTTTCTCAGTCAGTTGTCAGTAGGTAAATAATTGCACCTCCATCTGGCCCCATCTTTCAGCATCCGGGAGCGTTAGTTGAGGAGGAAATATTTATCATTTCAATCTCTCTTGGAAACAGGAACCCAAAAAATCATTGTTGTTGATATAGTTTCTTTTCCTCTTTGGAATGATTAGGGAAAAAAGGTAGGAGTCCACAAGG
>NC_051405.1:40225600-40226136 GCF_015228065.2 Penaeus monodon
GTTGGATTGATAGACCATATAATAAATTATTAGGGTAAGTATACTTTTTTCAGTAAGATTATATAATGAAATAGTCCGTTTAAGCATAAGGTGTGGTTCCCATTGTAATTATAATCTACTAAAGTAAGTCACTTGTAAGAATAAGTGAATAGCACTTATTGGAAATGAAACTGGACATTAAGTTTAATGATAAAAACATGTCGACAGAGCTTATATGATATAGACTTGCAATAGTAATTATAGACATTGACGAGAAAAATATTGGAGAATTTCAGTCGCCCGTCACTTTATTGTTTGAAAAAATACGTGATGTCTTTTAAAATCCCGGAAGCTGTCATTTTCTCCAGATTATTTTTACGGTTTATTCTGATCGTGGAGTACTGAATAGTTAAAGGCAACGGATGAAGACGTTGATCGAAAACCCTTCTTTTTTCATTAGTATTTTGTGGAGGAAAGATATTGCCAATGCGTGATACAGTGTTTGGGGATCTCGAGTGGAGAATTTTACCCTTAAAAGATAATGTCTCCGCTCACCA
>NC_051405.1:40226299-40226717 GCF_015228065.2 Penaeus monodon
TTAGGTTAATCAAATTTTAAACCAAATTTATGAATTGACTGTGTATGTGTGTGTTACGTCTCTTCTGTTCTGAGATTTTTTCCCATGATTTAGGCTTCTAAAGCGTAAAACCTTGACACAAATCCCTCCCAATTTACCACTGATTATTGCATATCTTGGACAGTCTTGCACAAAGGAATGTCCCATACAGCGCGTCTGTCTAAAATGAACATTTCCACGCGACAGGTTACGCTTAGGGGGGGAGGGGAGAAGGGGTGGTAGCTGGAGCCCGGGATGGGGTGGGATGGATGGGGGGGGTTAATAAAACGAAAGTTGGGGTCTCAAAGTTGGGATCCTCTGTATTTCATTTTTAATTGAGACTTTTATGCATATTGCCGTTTGAATGTAACTACTGTAGCGATCGGTCAAACCTATTTCA
>NC_051405.1:40226736-40227518 GCF_015228065.2 Penaeus monodon
TGCTGTTGGTAGTACAAATGGTACACACTACATGTTTTATCCAAAGGTAAACCAATTTTATATATCTTAAAATACGATTTAAACACTACATTATACCCAAGACAGTCTACTAACATAATACATATTCCAAAACATCCTCTTCCCATTATAGTGATTTTCGAATAAATAAATCATACTTTTCTAACATACAGATGCAGATGGATCTACTCTAGGGATTCCGAACTCAAAAAAAAAGAAACTTTCCTCATTAAAAATTTATGTTATCTCTTAACTTTACTTCTTGAGTTAAGTGTTCAGTGACGAAGAACGTTACCTCTGGTAAACTAAATATTAGTATCCGGTTCGTTCGATGCGCAGACAGTTAACATTTAAGATGAATGAATCTATCAGTAACTTATTCTAAAGTGGAAGAGATTAGTAGCATGGACCGCGGCAGCATCATTTTTTTTTCTTATGATCTTGGGATGAAAGCTGAAATATACCGTAGACAAACTTTTCAAATTTGTCTGATTGTTGGAGGTAATTTTTCACTGATGAAACAAGGGACAGGCCCAATAACGTGCGATTTTTTTTTTCTTCGATTTTATGGATGATTTACTCGAAGAAATGAAAAATGAAATGACGAATGCTTGTTCCTTTTTCGAAAACATTTAGAGCCAGTAGATATCTGACTTTTCACCTTAGAGATATGATATTTTTCTATGAAAAAAAACACTAAATTTTTTTTATAATTCTTTGAGAAATGGAAAACCAAACAATAGGTTTAGCTGTGGTGATTTGAA
>NC_051405.1:40227683-40227827 GCF_015228065.2 Penaeus monodon
CAAATCACCACAGCTAAACCTATTGTTTGGTTTTCCATTTCTCAAAGAATTATAAAAAAAATTTAGTGTTTTTTTTCATAGAAAAATATCATATCTCTAAGGTGAAAAGTCAGATATCTACTGGCTCTAAATGTTTTCGAAAAG
>NC_051405.1:40228384-40228616 GCF_015228065.2 Penaeus monodon
TGCATTCAATCTGTTTCCATACACACTTCTTTTTTATTTTCTGTCAATGCACGGATTATTCAAAATATTGGTTATATTTTTTTCGATAATTAATACAACGTTAGTCAGAAAAAAAAACTCTTGTTCCATTTTTCTATGCAATCAGTTAGGTAGGAAATTGGCGACATGATGACTGACAATATATATATTTTTTGACGAAACAAAGTGCCGTTTTCAAACTGACAATTGAAAA
>NC_051405.1:40230801-40231418 GCF_015228065.2 Penaeus monodon
CAAAAGGAACTGGTCTCAGTGCAAAGTAAACTAATATACAAATACCAATTTCCCGGAAAAGATGATATTATCCACGACGCAAATGACTGAAATGAAAGACAACATAAGAATGAAAAGGAACATGGTTATTACTCTACCCATATAAGGTCACAGAAAATATACTCTCCATAAAAATATACGTAGGAAAAATCTATCACACATTTCTTGTGCAACAGAGAGCGCGAGGTAGAGGCATGAAAAGTCTACATTTCGAAAATTGGAAAGTAAATTCAAAAGCCGGGACAGGTTACCAGCCCAGTACACAAACACAATAAAGTCTCCATGACCTATGTAGTCCTCACTACACATTTTGCTATTGAAAGGAATGTTTTCGTACAGAGATGTGCGCATTGTGGACATATACGTACAGAGATGTGCGCATTGTGGACATATACGTACACAGAGAGAAGCATAGTGACGTTTCGTGCTTTTCTGTTCGTAGATTTAAAGTAATTGTCATTAGTGGTTGTGGATAAGGCTTATCTAACCTACTCTTATCGTTGATATTATTTTATCACCATTATTACTTTAATCAATGGTGGAGGCAGTAGTAAAATTGTGATCTGTGCTAATGCTGA
>NC_051405.1:40231714-40232031 GCF_015228065.2 Penaeus monodon
CGGTTAAATGATTTTTTTTTGGCAATTTACAATTTTTTTCCAAATATTCCTATGACTGTGTATACATACACTGTCAAAATGGGGGAAAAACCATTGCATATCTGCGCTGGCATGGTAACATAAATGTGAAAGTAACTAGTTCATGAATCCGTGCCCTTTGAGAACCTAAAGCTATTACGGCATAAAATTCCAGAATTAAAGGCACAGCACACAAAGCATTAGCTCATAAAAATGTTTTTAGCATAAATAGAGTAATATACTTACAGGTTAAGGAATACATTTCCATCTTAAGAATGAACTAGCAAGTAGGAACAGAA
>NC_051405.1:40232211-40233162 GCF_015228065.2 Penaeus monodon
CAACCTTATTTTGGTTAACTCGCAGATTGCAGACCATCGACGTGTGATGGTCTACTGAAAGGCCAATGGCTAAATAAAGAGGTTGGAAGGAGTACTGGATCTCAGTCTATAAACTTGCATTCGTGATAGACAGGGTAATTGTGAAGCAGAAAATGTCATGGTTTCACTTTAGAGCAATAACACGCCGCGCTGTTATTGCCTTAAGGTCCACACGAAGTTTAATATTTTAAAATGTTCTTATTTCTCATTTCTTTATAATTGCAGCCAAATCAAGCTCGTGATTTTAAGTTTTCACTGAAGTAGACATTTTGAAATACTTTGATTTTATATTATTACAAGAATTATATTTTAAATGCTGTACTTAGTGTCGGGTTGTCTCTCAACTTGCCTTAATAGAATAGGATTTTGAATCTGTATTTTTTTTTTCTTGTTTCTCGAAATTTCTGGAATCAAAGACATATTAAAAAAAAGAAATGTCTGGGTGATACTGTATATATTGCACCGTTATTTAACAATAGGATAGTATTTCAGATTTCATTAGGTATTATTATTTTCATCATGATCATCATTATCCTTAATTTTCTTTTGTCTTCATAATTGATATTATATTTTTTTTTATCTATTGCTTTCTCGTTATCCTACTAATATATTTAATGAGTAGGTAAAAGTATCTAAACCAATTAATGTTAAGGACGATGAAAAATATCAAGAACAAAAGGCTAAGAAAAAGTCAAAGTTATTATCATCTTTACCAAAAGAAATTATCGGTATGTCATCATATCACGATAATTTGTCCGTCACAGCTATATTCGAAAGGAGTGAAGATCTCCCACCACTAATGCAGTTTCAAAATTCATCAAAAACTGACGAACGGAGATTCGAGAGAGAAAAAAAAACATGATTCCATTAGCGTGTGTTATTCTTAAGAGATAGAGATAGTTCTTAGCACTT
>NC_051405.1:40233200-40233376 GCF_015228065.2 Penaeus monodon
GGAAAAAAATGTAAATACGATAGAGTTTCTTGACACTTTTCGTCTCAAAAAGTAGAAAAATAGAAAGACAGAGAAAGGCAACATTGAAGATGGCGCTGAGAAAATTTCTTGAAATGTATGTAAATTCGGCGGGAAATACGTTCGACACAAAACAAAGTCCGCGACGAAAACAGAAA
>NC_051405.1:40234215-40234319 GCF_015228065.2 Penaeus monodon
CTAAAGAAATGAGAACAAGCAAACTTTGCAGAGTTTTAAGTCAAGTACTGAAGGAACATTTGTTCTCGAGATATGCAATGGGCACGCACACGCTTACACATAAG
>NC_051405.1:40234386-40234792 GCF_015228065.2 Penaeus monodon
CACCACAAATGTTCCTTCAGTACCTGACTTAAAACTCTGCAATGTTTGTTTGTTCTCATTTCTTTCAAGAAGTTGTTGCATGTGATTACTATTCGGAATCTGTTATGATCACGTGTGAGATACATATTTTATTAGTATGTATCATTTGTTGTAGCCATTCATCGCTGTGAACGAAAAATTAAACTGTAGAGATTTTTTTATCTGAAGGAATTACCTGTATGATCAGGTTTAAAGCTTCATTATTGGCAATATGAAATGAAAGAATACAGGTGAACTGAAAATACAAATTAGATAGATTATGCCACCCTGTATGCCACTCATTATTCTTCGCTCTAATGAAACTTTTGGTATTATTGCTGCATGATTACCAAAGGATACATGAATTCTTATTGTGCTGGTTGATTAC
>NC_051405.1:40234951-40236112 GCF_015228065.2 Penaeus monodon
GCTACCTTAGAAGTTGTCACTGTCATCAGCAAACATGAGAGACCTTTCAATAGCTTTTATAATAAATATATCATCGATACATAACAGAAATAGCAGAGGTCCAAGGACTAATCCCTGTGGTACACCGCAGCTAAATCAGTAAAGTATTAGGGTTCTCATGATCTTTCCCAATAACGTTAGCTATTGTCTTGTTAATAGCTTTATCAACAGCTCTCTACAAAATCGAGGAATACAATAACTATATAGTCATTGTAGTCAAACTCATTTGTATCCCAGAGAAAGATAATCTTGTAGTTATAGTGCAACGCCTAAGTTTTAATCTGTATTAATTGATATGTGTATACAATTTTCTCTAGCTATGAACTCACAAACGAACAATTATAAAAACCCTTTTTATTCTAAGGCTTATCAAATTTGACACAGTGGTTCAGTTAGCATCACTACTTTTAAAAAGGAATAACTTTAGCTAGTTTTATCGACTAGGGAAACACAGCAATCAAAAAGGATAAACTGAATATATAACAAGATCTGGGCACTAATTACACAGAAGACTGTCAGTGTTGCCGGAGCGAGAATTAAAAATGTCAACATTATGATAGATGTATTAAAGAATTTTTAAACTGAATTTCTGTCAACTACGTATGGCAAACCATTTTTTTTCAGTGCTTGTCTCAGTTAAATTTCATTTTTTCTAATTCCCTTTTGTGATTTAAGTGTGATGTATTCATGAGTATTGAGCAATATGCCTGTTCATGCGTGGTGGGTTACTTATAAATACTGCATGGAAATTTGTTTCTTTAATAGAATTATTAAAAATCCTTTGAAATATTTTTAGACTTTTATTGATTCTGAACCATTTAAGCTTTGACAGGAAAATGTTCTTGTACATCGTTTTTGTACAGTGCCAAAGTGAAACGATCTTTATTCAAAGGATTTGTTCATGAGACAGTGAACCATGACCCCAGTATTGACGGACTGCATCTGTTAATACGTTCATACGAGTACAAGCGCACGGAGTTCAGTGCAGATTCATAATGTACATAGTTTGACATATTTACATACCATGGCTAAGAATGGCAGATTATTTACAAATAAGCGGATCTCCCCAGTTATACGTTTCAGTTGGACTATGTTTTAGCCAACTTGGGTTAAATGAAACAC
>NC_051405.1:40236160-40236293 GCF_015228065.2 Penaeus monodon
AATGATAGACATTATTGCCATTTTTGTCACAAGAGATATAGAATTAATATATCTGTCGGACACAGAATATTATAACATAACAAAATTCTACTGTTGTTAAAAGTGAAAAGGAAAAAAGTAATTATTAAGACAG
>NC_051405.1:40236717-40237019 GCF_015228065.2 Penaeus monodon
CACGAGAAATAGCCATCGTTCGGGTGTTTTGAGCGGCGTCGCGGGAGAGTCATCACCCTTATCTCATCTCCTTATTTATCGCTCGCCTCTCTGAAAGGTGTGAGTTCTTCCATGATTCTATCTGCATCTCATTATAAGTATAGATATATTAAAGGTGTTTTGCATCAGCGTGCCACTTTCACCTGCTTCTTGGTAATTGTGGGAGTATATGGGAGATGAGGATTTAACGCCGTGGTTCACAGGCGAGGAGGAAAAATAATAATATTTCCGACTCTGGAACTTGTTTGTCACACGATTTAGAT
>NC_051405.1:40237219-40239024 GCF_015228065.2 Penaeus monodon
TTAGCAGTAATGTACTGTGGAAACCTTCGACGCTATCTACGATCAGTACAAAACATATGGATTTATAGTACATTATTAAAACAAAATTACATGAAATTTAGAGACCCTTGGATCATACTTACCTTTGCAAGCTGCTTAAGGTTTAATTAATCAAAAGTTATGATATAAATAAGGTCAAAGGGTTGCAAATGGAGGGGGTGTTGAGGAAATGTGTACACTTTCTTGAATCATGCACTATAGTATGCCAAAGAAAACGGGTCACTGCAAATTCACTGCAGATTTTTGTTTTTCTTTTCTCTTTTAAAGCTGTGAAGTTGTCGAGTCTAATACTCAACCAAGAGCACGTGATTTCAGTGTTTTATGACGAAAACACTAAAAATCTACAAACATGCTTTCAAATCTTTACTCTATACAATCTCTATAAGTATATGTCTTTCCATAATTCAACTAATGCATTGTACTTACCTATAAAGGATTCTAACCAACCAACTTGGACCGTATTTTAACTCCCATGGCAATTTCATGATGGGAGGATGAGAGATGTTTCCCTAAACACTCATAAGTACCAAGGATGAATGACACTTTTCATGCATGGCTAGGACTCAGTCGCTATCATTTTACATTTATGCAATCTTAAATACCAGAAAGATTATATCAATACATGAAAAAAAAATTGTTCCCGTTTATTTATATGATGATTTGGATATTTCTGCCTCATTAACGTCAACGTAAATACGACACAAATAACCTTGAGTGGTGATGCAACAGTTGTAAATAATCACACAAGTAATATACGGTACAATACATTTGGTAACAGTTTAGGAGTTTATTGAAAGTAGACAACGTAAAATAAATCCATTTTATTGTGACATTTCTGAAGATGTACGAATCAGAATGAATAATTTCTCGAAGAAAGACATGCAATTGACATTTTGGTAATTAATCTTCCTGAGAATTATCAGGTGAATGGGATGTTTCAGTGAAAACGTCAATCACAGTCTTACATCGTGAAATTAGGCAGTACTAACAATACTGTACATTTCCGTAGTGTAAAATCTAATAAATACTGATAGAACTATTGGTGTCTCAATTAAAAAAGGTTGCGGTGTTAATATAGTACAGAAATATGGGAAAAGTAAGAAAAAGTAATAAAATAACTACATATATATTTCAAGAAAGTGAAAATATATCAGTAGCTTTAGTGAACAATACCACATGTACATCTTTATGCATTATATCAGCAGCCGGAAAAATGAATTAGAAAAGACATATAAGCATCAAATAAAGCTCTTACTATTAAGATAAAATGAATTTATGTGCAAGTGCATCAAGGGCGTTAAAAGACTCCTCCAGTGGTAAAAGGTATGGTTATGTTCCTAGATCATTATGTCAAATCATCTTGGATTATAAATCAAATCAAATGGACCAAATGGAAGACTACGAAACATAGAGATATAAAAACTTTTTTTGTCTATTTTTAGAGAATACATAGAATATTGTCAATAAACATAAACTCCCCTTTTCAAAGTTGGTAGAAGTAAAAATGATAAGACTGAAGATAAATATGATTTTTTTTTCCGACTGATGAAGAAACCTTTTGGATTCGAAACATCACGAGTTTTATTGCGTTTTTATTGTGGTAATATCTAAGTCTATCTGTGAATTTTCTTAACATGGAGTCTGTTGCATATGTATTTGTATGAGAATTCGATTTTCAGAGCATTTCTTCAGTTTTACTACACTGATCATCTGCAGCGTTTGCGTGCTAAAATGTGTGGTATACAATATTGCCAGTCATATTAACA
>NC_051405.1:40239786-40240047 GCF_015228065.2 Penaeus monodon
GGAAGTGAAGAAAAATGAAAATCCACATGAAAGACTGGATGAGAACCGAAGGAACAAGGAATGTGGGAGAGACGAAAAGATAATAAAAAGAGGAGAAGAAGAAAAGTGGTCGACTCGTGACGCTAGGAAACAAAGACTGTAATAAGATTTGCCTCAAGGAAAATCTGCTTATGGCTGCCGTCGGGACCAATAAACTATTTTCCTAACACTCTCTGGAATCTCGGCACCGGCTAAATCTTCCACGAAAGGTCTACTGGCTGT
>NC_051405.1:40240768-40240982 GCF_015228065.2 Penaeus monodon
GCTTTCCAGAGAGACTGCCTAGTGTAAAGTACAGTTTTTAGGAGTTCAACTCTTTGACAAAATGCGCTGGATTTGTTCCGAAGAACAGGGATGAACGGAAACAATTGTCTCTATATGGAAACCAGCCTTGTTTTATAAGAATTTCAAACCTCTCTCTCCTTTGCATCTTGCCGAATGTGTAACCTGATTTACGAAAGTAGTCTACATGTATACG
>NC_051405.1:40241286-40242142 GCF_015228065.2 Penaeus monodon
CAATTTATAATTCCCTGCTTTAAAGGGAAAGTTAAAGCTTCTTTTCGTGTTGCTGTTACAGTCTCCTTCTTAGATATCCCTTTGAGAGCTCTTTTGCAGGTGAGATATTGATAAGAAACGTAAATAACAAGACAACCCATCTGTCATTTATATAATATTGTATAGTAAGCACAACAAGTACCATTTTTATCCGCTAGGACGGTGGAAATGCAGGCCGTTTTATTCGTAATGAGTACGTTATCTCTCCTCAGACAGGTTGTAAATCCGTGTCTTTCTAGCAGACCGTGTCCCTGGTTAAAGGGACGGGTGTTATGGGTCCTTTTATAATGGATAAATGGCAGACTGCTGTTGCTATTTCAGGTGCCTTAGTGTAGTTTTCTTTTCTCTGATATCTTGTTGTCATCCATCAGATCACTGTGGTATCTGAGGTTGACATTAATCTCTATTATCCTTTGGTTATATCATGTTTAATTGTGCTCATTGGTTTCCTGGGAACTCTGGAATGATTTACTAGATTCCTCCGTTACTGCGCATGGCCCGTAGAGATTCTGGTCTGTATGTTTTAACTGCCCCACCATCTAAACTATAATTTACAATCTTTTTCATTCCTTTGCTTGTCGTGTTGCCCGTAGATGGATGGCATGAGAAAATTTTTCATTTTTTGTGGCTTCATAGTTATTCATGCATCAGATTGGTTCTTGGAGAAAGTGTACGTCTGCAGTGATCAAGCATGCAGTGTACGAATGACTGAATTTTGAGTTACAACTGTCGCGTATTGCTTTGATTTATACAAGTTTTTTCCTATGTCATGCACAGTATTAAAATCTCTAGTGCTCAGACAGATTGTAAATTATAG
>NC_051405.1:40242555-40242814 GCF_015228065.2 Penaeus monodon
GATTTGGAACCAGAAAAAATCTATAATGACTGCAAGTGAAGATACAAAAAGCAACAGCATTATTGAATCTAAAATCCGAATACAGTGTTCATTTTGTACTAAGAAACAATGGAAAAACTACAGGGAACAAGCTTTCATCTCAAGTCCCATCACTCAGATGCAGTCTTTAATCCAACTACATGCTGGACTACGTCTATATAGGTATTGTACTGTACTAAGGGGCGAAATGGTAATTTTTTTTTGCCTTTCTACTGGACTA
>NC_051405.1:40242846-40243068 GCF_015228065.2 Penaeus monodon
AGAATGTCCTATCACGGGTATCTTGCAATTACCAATGCTGTACCATGCCATGATAACAGCAGTCAAAACCACAGGAAATAATCGCAGTAAATCTATAGCAACATAGAATTCCGTCATAACAATCAAAACAACCAGAAAAAAATCTCATTCATAAGAACATGATGTAAGTTGCCCCCGGGCCCTTCTGAGCTATCAACAAACAAAACTTATCACGTCAAGGAA
>NC_051405.1:40243520-40244569 GCF_015228065.2 Penaeus monodon
ATATTAATAGCAGGCTGTAAATTAAACACACAGATTTGACTGATTAACTAACTGAGATCATGCCCCTTTGTGTGAAGCTTAATGTTCACAATAAGTTTATTTTAGTTGATTGTGTAATGTAAATTATTATTAGACCAAAGATATCGGAAATAATGTTAGGAAGAAGAGATATACAGTAGCTACGTGTTGGTGATTAAAGTTGAAATGTCAATAATGGCAAGAGAGATGACATCGGTAGTAATAGTGATAACAACAATGATTATCATTTATCCTTTAAAAGATAAAGTAAGTTATTCGAATTATTCATGTGACTCTTACTTATAAAACTAACAAGTATACAATCCGGAAAGAAATTAAGAATATGAGATAATAAGCAAAGCAAAGATAGAAAAAATATTGATAAAAAATTGAACCAAAGCAAGAATGAAAAGAAGCACAATAACAAAGAAGTGAAACAAACAAACAGTAGAAAAATTATATTAACAAAGAAAGGAAGAGGAATATTGATAAAGAAATGAACCAGAGAAAGAAAGAGAAAAAAACGTTTACAAAGAAGTGAAACAAACAAAAAGGGAAGAAAAGAAGGTAAGGAAAATATCAATAAAGAGGTAAAAAAAAAAAATCTTGATAAAGAAGTGGAGCAAAGCGAGAGAAAAAAAGACGAAGAACATTAATAAAGTGAAACAAAACGAGAAAAAAGTACGAAAAATATGAATAAAGTGAAACAGAACGAAAAAAATATATTAATAAAATGAAACAAAACGTGAAAAAAATACGAAAGAGATTAATAAAGTGAAACAAACGTGAAAAAAAATCCGAAGAATATTAATAAAGTGAAACAGAACGAGAAAAATACGAAGAAAATTAATCAAAGGAGGGAAACAGAATCTACAGTGAAACGAGGGGGGAAACCAAAAACAAAATACCTCAGAGGGAAGAGAGAAGAAGAGAGAAGTCACAAGAGAAAAAGGGGTAAAGTCGAGGAGCGAAAGAAGGGATGAGAGAAAGATCAAAAGTGAGCACGGACCACTGCCTTTTGTCAAGGGGGA
>NC_051405.1:40244598-40244738 GCF_015228065.2 Penaeus monodon
CCCCCCTCCCCCCCTCTCCCCCATTTTTTTTTTTTTTACAGCATCAGCTTGAATCTCTAAGCCTCAGCTGCGGCAACCCTTCCCTCCGCTAAGAAACGTGTTCGGCCGTTCTTTCTACCTTTCTGTAAATACTTTTTTTT
>NC_051405.1:40245498-40245573 GCF_015228065.2 Penaeus monodon
TGACGAAATATTGAGATGTACGCACAAGCGCGAGGGAGTGTGAGGGAGTTACGTGGCGAGACGGCGCGCTTCGGC
>NC_051405.1:40245605-40245894 GCF_015228065.2 Penaeus monodon
AAAGCTGCCACAATTTTCTCCAGCCGAGGCTACGTATTATTTCCCCCTTTCTCAACGCCTCTCCAAGTCTGCTCCGGAACTGTCTTCTTTTTGAAATCTGATGTAACGTTCTCTTACCCCATTTTCTGCGCCCGTGGCCGTTCACTCTGTATGAAGCACTCTGTGTTTTTGTGGTAACACTGAGTCCACTTTGCAGTTAAGACAAATTATACGACCTACTTTACGGCCAACATGAATCTTTCAGACTCACGAAGCTTTCAAGAGTGCATATCTGTGCGTCTGTGGACGG
>NC_051405.1:40247228-40247490 GCF_015228065.2 Penaeus monodon
TTGTCACAGGAGGAGCACAATCTGACGATAAAAGGTTTGACCAAGTCTTACGCAAACATTTTTATTCTCAGTCATTTCTGAAAAATAATCCCAGTCCTATAAAGAACAAAGAGAAGTCGTTTAATGCAAATACAATAGGAATAATAACTCAGTTTGTAGTAACTTTAAAATCCGAAAATAAATATGAATGTTAAAGAAGACGTTATTGTCTGTGGTCTCTCGGTTGATGCTATATTTTTATTTTCTAAGAGATTCTGATATC
>NC_051405.1:40250224-40251106 GCF_015228065.2 Penaeus monodon
GCGACTTTAAAAAAAATAAGAAGCTGCCAAGATGTTTGAGAAATTTGCAATCTAGTGTTTTATAAGCTACATATTTATTATAGAGGAGAGTTCATATGGTTTACTTCATTCCCGATATGAAAACTATTCCTGGATAAAAGTATATGATTATTTCTTCAGCAAATACACATTACCTAGTCACAGTGTAATTGTGTCCCAATTCAGACAAAGGCCGTGGAAAGGTTACATGTAGGTTACAGGTTGTGTACCATTATATAACGTGAATAAGCGTACTAAGTACTCTTTACTGAATTATCTTTTGTCTTTCATTGAGGCGGTCGAGTACGTCCACAGTAAGAAAACTATAGAAAGTTGTCAAAAAATAGAAGAAAAAATTAACTCCCGAATTGCAACGAATATATATATATTTTTTTCTCAAGTAATTACCCGATCAAGAAAAAAGTGTAGCTTACTTTTCCCTTTTTTTTCTCATACAGTTTACCAGACATATCGCCATCCTCCGGGAGAGGGATTCCTAACACACTGCCCCGTTTCTCTCATCGAAATTGCGTCAAATGTCTCCCGAGCATTAGAGATTACTGGTCCACTACTCGAATTGACCTCGAGATTGCAGACACGTAACAAATTCTATTACACGCTCACACACGAGTATAATTTACCAAAAATAGAACAAAGGATGAAACCACTCATAGCAGCTTTCATCACGACTCTTCTGTCCGCTCAATGGAGTTATTATTGGAAATCTTAAGCTGTGTATCCAGAATAAGGCAGGTAAACGTGGCTACAAAAGGCTCTTGCATCTGATATGCTTCCATTAAGTCATCCATTTCATCCACTGATTCATATTGCGGAAGGAGCATCTTTGTAACACACCCTCTCATC
>NC_051405.1:40252190-40252438 GCF_015228065.2 Penaeus monodon
ATGTGACTTATTTCATGATTTTTTTTTTATAATTACCTTCAATCCCCGAATAATCCCAGCCAGCTTTGACTTATCACCAAGGATGAACTGAAGGACCATTAACTTTGTCTGCGTTGTAAGAAGTTCGCCAACAGGGAAGAACGCGAGGGATGTGATTGGGGAAAGAGAAACCCAGACGTGAGCTCCAATTATGTCTGTAAGCCACATGCACAAATTGGTGTGTGTGTTTGAGTAAATAAATAAACATT
>NC_051405.1:40252653-40252809 GCF_015228065.2 Penaeus monodon
ATGCGTTAGTATGTATGTGTATTATTCCATTCCATCATCGAAAGTGTTTGACAAGAGCCTGATTATCCACCACTTCATGCATGACACTTTGTACCATGCGACGTTAGGATTTCAGATATCTTTTCCAGTCTTGCTTCGTGGATTTAGGGCTGAGCA
>NC_051405.1:40253508-40253647 GCF_015228065.2 Penaeus monodon
TGAATGAACGAATGAGCAGGAACCTTATATTTCTAGAGCCCCAATACCTTGCATATTCTGACAACGGGCCGTGGTAACTTTAATTTGATTAATCTCTCGACGAGAATCTCTTCGACTTGAAATAAAGAAAAATGAGGTT
>NC_051405.1:40253743-40254188 GCF_015228065.2 Penaeus monodon
AAATAAAAAAAAACGACGGGAAGAAAAAGGAGAAAAATATGGATCAACTTGAAGTCGGGAAACAAACAGAGTTCCATTACTGTAATATGATATCCGACCACTGGCGCCACCACCACCTCGGAGCCCAGCAATGTGATTGTGAGGAAACGGAATGGGGAGAGAGGGTGAGGAATATTTGTGGTTCTCAGGAATTATAGAGATCTGTGCGTGATACGTATCTTTATAGATGTTCGTGTTTGTGCTTGTGTTTAGTAAATTATTATTTGATATCTGTAGGTAGATAAAAGTTGATTAATTGATAGATGTAGAGCAGCGTGATTGCAGGAAACGGAATGGGGTGAGAGGGTTCAGGGGAAAGAGGAATATTTGTGGTTCTTAGGAATTATAGAGATCTGTGAGTGATACGTATGTCTATACAGGTTGGTGTTTGTGCTTGTGCATGTGT
>NC_051405.1:40254223-40254527 GCF_015228065.2 Penaeus monodon
ATGTTTAGTAAATTATTATTTGCTCCAGATTGGTAGATAGGAGTTGGTCGATTGATAGATATATAGCTGCGTGATTGCAGGATATTAAATAGGAAAACAAGTTAATGGGGAGTGAGGAATACATGTGGTTCTGAAAAATCACGGAGATCTACATGGTGTTACAGATCTATACGGGTGTTTTCTTGCACTAGACAAGTATTAGTAAAACACCACAACTACAGATAAATAGACAAGAAGCGGAGAGATCATCCGGCACTGATAATCATCGAAAGATACAGAATGAAAGGGCCAATAGACATAACCA
>NC_051405.1:40254749-40255067 GCF_015228065.2 Penaeus monodon
ACGAAGTCCCTCTTCGCGTGCAGTAACACACCAAAAACAATGAAAAAAAATAACAAAGAATGCACAGCGAAAGAAGCAAAGGACCAGGATTTAAACCAAGGGCATCAAGACAGCTCACGATGGGCGGGCGGAAGAGCCGGGTTTAGTTTGCAGGTTGATGGGCGTGGCTGAGTGGGCGGGACAGCTCCTAAGAGGTAGCCCGATGGAACGTTAAGTGAATCCAAGATATTTAGCCATCAGGAAGGTCGCCAGCTTGCGTCGAGTTGAGGTTCGCTGAGCTCGGAGGTCTTCGGTGCCTCCGAGTTACATTTATCTCTG
>NC_051405.1:40255849-40256362 GCF_015228065.2 Penaeus monodon
GACCTTTTTCGAGAATAACAGATGATTTAATCGCTTAATTTCTTTCAGAATGAATGCTCGATTATAGGAATCGTATTTGTCAAATTCTGACTTATATAAACAATTATAATGAGAAATGGGAAATATCGATTTTGAAGGCCCTTTTTATATCATAATCATTATTATTCTCAATTCAAGGGGGGGGGGAACAAAAAAACAAAAATTAAGAGGTTACATGACATGCAATATTTCATTTTATAGCAATTTCAGTTTAACATATATTGCATTTATTGGAGGGTGGAGGTGATTATGAGCTGATGTGATATCTGAATGATCTACAAACAACACAAAGAACGCCCTATTATTTCCGTTAATTATATCATGAATATGAAATAGAAAAAAATATTACACTGAATACAGTACCCTGTGGGAGAACGATTTTTTTTTTTTCAGGACAAAATGATAATTTATTGTTTTCTGTTTTTTGTTGGTAATATGGCTGGTAAATATATTCAAATACTGGCCTCTGATACC
>NC_051405.1:40260755-40261009 GCF_015228065.2 Penaeus monodon
TTGTATATGATATTATGAATATATTAATTAACTGACACGGTTTTTACTACGTTTTCGATTTAAAGACTTAATGTTCTGGAAAAAGAATGTTTGATTCATATGAGACGAAATATTTGATGACATTAAACCTCAATTTCTAAATACGTTTCACTATATGCAGACGAAAAAAAAACATGGAAATTTAGTAAAAAAAAAGAAAAGATTTTTTTTTTTTATTGAATTATTCAATTTATCATTATTATCAATACCTTCAT
>NC_051405.1:40261205-40261379 GCF_015228065.2 Penaeus monodon
CATTTCGTAAAATTGGTTGCATCTGTACTTGAACAATAAGCGCCAGAAGGACTGTAACTTTTCTTACTAAAGTAGATACTCTATGTCGAAATAATTTTAGATTTCCAAATAATCTACGAATAGCATAACCGCATTATCGAAAATAAATCACTATGACTACCCTACCGCCTCCAG
>NC_051405.1:40261511-40261642 GCF_015228065.2 Penaeus monodon
CCTTTTACTAATAACTTGAGCCAATGCAAATTGATGCAGAATCAACATGGCCGTCAAGACCTTCAATATGCGGATGCAATCTCAATCTAATGATACAGAAACAATACTTTCCAAATAAAGTAAGTACGATT
>NC_051405.1:40261673-40261910 GCF_015228065.2 Penaeus monodon
GGGTTGCAGTTAAATTCAAACAGAAGATATTGACTGTATCTTTACTATTTACTGAAGTTCTCTACTTGATTGAAATATGTCTAAACTTTATGCCGGGATTGAAAATAATTCAGTTCAATTATTTAAAAATATGATTCTCAACTTTTATATATATATATTTTTTTTTTCTGTCTATACTATGTTTTTTATTATCTTTTAAGTCTATGGTATGTTTTTTATTTATCTTTTAGTTAATAA
>NC_051405.1:40262198-40262402 GCF_015228065.2 Penaeus monodon
CTAAAAGCAGTTCAAACGAAAGACTTAAACCCATCACGCGGACACGACACCCTCGTGAATCCTTCTGCAGGAGCGGGTGACGGTCGCCTCCAGCAGCCTCATTCCCTCCTTGTTGTCAATTTTTCCCAAGGCGTCGAGATTGACTCGTGTGAACAAGGAGACTTTCTCAGCCTCCCTTCGCCTTTCTACATCTGCCGCCTTGTG
>NC_051405.1:40262704-40262858 GCF_015228065.2 Penaeus monodon
GTGTAAGTATGTTTGTGTGTTGAAGTGTGCGAATAGACTGATGGAAACTAATTAGCTATGCCTTTCCAACTGAGATATTCTAAGAAAATCGCTTTGCCCATTGCTGTTATTACAAACTAAAAGTAAATTTGTGGACAGAATTAATAACACATGA
>NC_051405.1:40263681-40264103 GCF_015228065.2 Penaeus monodon
ATTGGAATGTAGAAGGAAAGGTTATGTAATGGGGTCATGCGTTAGAAAAAAGAACTGGGAGAAAGAAGGGTGGGGTTACGATGGATAGATACGATCATTATGGGACGGATAATGAGGTTGAGAGGGATAAGGATGTAAAAAAAAGGGGGAGATGTAAGTATATAAGATGAGGTTGAAGGTAAGTTTATTGAGTGAAGAAAACGATCACTGGAAGAACAACTGAAAAATAGGATTCAATACGTAAAGGAGTATAGAGTTGACGGGATTAACGACCGAAAGAATAGGGTGTAGGGTGAAGAAAAGGGGTCAGAAGGGTTAAAGAGATAGAGAGAGGCGGGGAAGAACATAAAAGAACGGAATATAAGGTCAGAGAAGAGGCGTGAAGAAGGATAAGAGGTTATGGACTAAAGGCTTGGTTCAGC
>NC_051405.1:40265111-40265409 GCF_015228065.2 Penaeus monodon
CTCACTAAGCTTAGATATGAAGACCATACACTTGTCTGCACACATTTCAGCTACAGATCTTGTTGGCATTATTACTGCATAAAACACCAATTCATGACACCGAGCGCAGGTTCCTTGTTGGCTTGTTGGCAAATGAGGTCATAGGACGAACAGGCGTAACATATGCATGAAAATAGTAACTAGCATCGGCCTTTTGGAAAGCTGTAATGACTCCACAACATCGAGATCAAAAAGAAAGATATTGACGTGCAAATGTTTTTTTTTTCTGACCCTTAGAATATGCATAATACAAAAGTTC
>NC_051405.1:40265447-40265759 GCF_015228065.2 Penaeus monodon
TACCCTCATGGCTCTCAGAGTTATGAACATGTTTTCTGTTTTTCCAAGCGTTGAACAGAAGGATATATTTCCCCGGAAAATTTCAGACAAAAGTTTTTGACCCGTTTAACCTGCGAGGAGAGCAACGAGTTGTGTTTGACTTACTGATGGACTCGTGAAAGCCTATTACATGCACCGTATTTTTTACACTCAAAGACAGCCAGTATTGTTCAAACATTCAGTTGATGCGTATACCCCGTGACTTCACGTTTATTTGGCTTTCAACTTTATCTGCTTTATTTCTGTGTTAAAGGTGTGGGGTTGTTTTGTTTT
>NC_051405.1:40266421-40266704 GCF_015228065.2 Penaeus monodon
AAGCACAGTACTTCCCTCCGTGCCGACGATGTTTACCCAAACCGCCCGTTCTATATAATGGCTTAATAGGCAATTCCCGAGCCATTAATCCTGCGCGAGGTTTCGTTATGCTCATCCACACATCCAGAATTTGCTTTTAGTGGTTTCTAATGACATCTAGCTCGACATGGTCATTACGGACATCAACTTTAATTACAGTTTATCTGCACGTCAACCGAAGGGTCGTTATGTCGTGTGCTCTAGATCAAGGACATTCCAATTATTAGCAAAAATGAGTTAATTC
>NC_051405.1:40267618-40267724 GCF_015228065.2 Penaeus monodon
CGCTGCCGAAAAAGTCATTTTTTGGGGGAAGGTCATGATTTGTGAATTGTTTGATGTTTTTGTATGTGAATGAATGAAAAAGTTGTTTCTTAAGGTATGTCACAGA
>NC_051405.1:40267910-40267996 GCF_015228065.2 Penaeus monodon
TCTGTGACATACCTTAAGAAACAACTTTTTCATTCATTCACATACAAAAACATCAAACAATTCACAAATCATGACCTTCCCCCAAA
>NC_051405.1:40269001-40269263 GCF_015228065.2 Penaeus monodon
ATATAAATACTTTTACATACCAAAAGAAAAAACTTTTTACTTCATTCACATACAAAAACATCAAACAATTCACAAATCGTGACCTTCCCCTAAAAAATGACTTTGTATTTTTCAGCAGTGATGCTTACCACATTCAAACTCCAAATCGCTCGATGGGACTGGGGAAAGGGAGCCATTTATAGCTAATGAATTTTCTATAAGCTACATACAGGTTTAGGGATCTTCGTTATGCATTTTATGTGAAATAATAAACAGTACTTGG
>NC_051405.1:40269299-40269402 GCF_015228065.2 Penaeus monodon
TATGGCAGTTCCTCCTTATCAAAAACCTGTGAAATATCTCTATAGT
Organism: Penaeus monodon; assembly: GCF_015228065.2. NCBI lineage: Eukaryota > Metazoa > Arthropoda > Malacostraca > Decapoda > Penaeidae > Penaeus > Penaeus monodon. Next base: position 40,269,346 of record NC_051405.1, read on the forward strand.
CAATAAATATCGGTAAATATCGACAACCGATATCGTGACAACAAACCCAGGAGATAT
>NC_051405.1:40269716-40269873 GCF_015228065.2 Penaeus monodon
TTATTTCTTTCTTTCCCTGCGTCCCAAATTTACTATATTTTTCAATGAATGATCACTTAAATATGTTTTCCCCTTAGATATGTGGTTAGCAAACTACGAGTTTTTGTATTTACTCTATTCTTGCCCTTGTCCATACAAAGATGTGCGATGAAGAATG
>NC_051405.1:40270566-40270717 GCF_015228065.2 Penaeus monodon
ATAGGACTGCATTATGTGTTTAAAACAACTGAATGATTTGATAAAAAAAAAACATTAGAAATCCGTATATTTTTGGTATCAAACGGAAATTAAAGTACAGGAACTATATTCCATGGAATAAATATTATTTATCTAGTAATAGGAAAATTGG
>NC_051405.1:40271564-40271893 GCF_015228065.2 Penaeus monodon
CAAGGCCATGAAACCAGACACAACAAAGTATTCTTCGCTATCACTAAAGAACGATTTCAAGGTGTACCCGGTATTTAATTCTGATCTTTTGATTACAGACTAACCAAATGTTTGCTCATGAAAGAAAACGCTAACGGTGTTTTTTTTTTCTTTTTTTAAGGTGCAAAGACGTTAGTTTCGCCAAAGGAGCTCAGTGTGGGAAGAAATACGAGTTATGAAAATTCTGCGAGGCTTGATAAGAAAGAAGAGTCCCTTTTCATGCAAATTGTGAGCTCAGTGAGTGTGCAAACAAAGCTCACGATACAAGAGCATTACCGTGCATGCAGATT
>NC_051405.1:40272975-40273932 GCF_015228065.2 Penaeus monodon
TACCATGCAACCTAGAGCTAATGATTTGACAAATTGCGGCGGTAGAGTGAAAATGTTTCATCTCGTTGTATTTGCGAAAGTTATTTAGTGTTTATAACCCTAATGTAACTCCACAACTCAGGTATTGTAGTGGCCACGAAGGGGATCTTTCACGAAGAGGCCAGAGTTGTTAAGGGTCAAAATGCTTGTTCTTTAGACGGTAATTCGTGCTTATGACACTCTCAGTTCCCGTCACGTTCATCCGAGGGTCAACAGCCCAGTGGCGGCAACGCGCTCCGTTATCGCTCGACTTGACTACGAATTTTCTCCGACTTCGTCATTTTCGCCCTTGGAATCGGACGCGATAAGGGCTGAAGTGCAGCTGATACGCCGCATGACGCGTGTCCAGGGCGGTGCATTCGAGACCCTGAGTTACGCAAGGGGGCGTCGGGGTCGATATTGGCCGTCGGCTGGGCGTATGGGTTGCGCCCTTACTGTATCAATCAGAGGTGGCCCAGGGGACACATAGAGACGAGAGGGTCGTAACCCACAATGGCGACCAACGGCCATAATCACGACTGTATCAGACCAGCGTCACTTGTGTTTCATTTTTTTTTTCTTTCTATTTTCTTTAACCAGTCAGTCTTGACCTTATATATACCTGCAAATGAATCCAAACGATCTTTCAAATCTTTTCATCAGCAAGAGTCGACATTTCCGTGTATTTATACAAAACCGACAACACATTCATCTATGAACTTATCTAAATGCAATGCAATTAAGGTCACAGTAAACCTACAGTGTTGCTTTTGTTAGTATGTCACTGTACAGTAACCTACGCTACTCTACAACTGACATTTCTTTGCGTATCGTCGACAACGCTGTTACAGGCAGGAGTACAAACGAGTGCAGGCCTACTATCACAAGTGAGTTTTATCAATGTGTATGATTTATAGGTCACCCATTACACCATGGTGA
>NC_051405.1:40275066-40275180 GCF_015228065.2 Penaeus monodon
CTTAGTCTGTATTGGTGTAGTGTGATTGCGGGAGAGATTGTTTCAGCACCAACATATGAATCGCGTTTTTTTTTCCAAGGCGTAGGTCCATGACCACTCGGGAATGACGGATAT
>NC_051405.1:40275533-40275946 GCF_015228065.2 Penaeus monodon
TAACAGAGACACCGAGGTAGGCCTTTGTATGTGTGTTACCGGTACCTATGTGTAATAATTACTCGCAACTACTCATTAGTGATCTAGAATTCAGTAATTGTTATTCAAAACTTTTTTTTTCTCTCTCCCTCAGGTCCTCAGGTATTCGGGAGAGCTCTACCTGCCGAAGCCTCCTCCCTCCCAATCATGAACTGGTTATTATTGTAACTTGGATATTCATTAACGTGATAATCGAATTAACGCTGCTATTACCATCATATTCTACAATCGAAAATGAATTTCAATAATTAGATATATTTCTGTTCTCCGTTCCCAAAACATGTTTTTCTCAAAACAGCTGATGGAGTCCATAACACTATTTCAATTGTAAGTCTAGCTAAGGTATGTGCATAGTTAATGGAGTTCTCACTTTA
>NC_051405.1:40276094-40276240 GCF_015228065.2 Penaeus monodon
CTGCTTGCTTCCACCGTTGCACGTGTTTATATCTTCATGATGGACATAAAGCTTCTTCATTTTGATTCAAAACGGGCATCTGGTGCCTGGAGTCAGTTTCTTGATCTCAGTTTATTTTCGTGTAAAATGGGGTGCTAATTGACAAT
>NC_051405.1:40277885-40278174 GCF_015228065.2 Penaeus monodon
CAAACACAAACTAAATCAGAATAAACGTGTTGTAAATCTTCTTTAAAATAAAAAAAATCTTTCCGAATCGTTTAGTCGCGAACTGTGGAAAATAAAGAGTCGGTGGAGACCTCTGTATCTGATTTCTTATAGTGTTCTGTTCTCCCCAAGCCATCTCGGTCAGTAACGAATGTTATTAATTGCTTGTAAACACGAACTGCAGGAGAGCGTGTGGTCGCCAGCGCACTCCAGCGGACCCTTCCCTCCCCCCTTCCCTATGCTGTGTGGGAAGGGGTATGTATATCCAATG
>NC_051405.1:40278367-40278770 GCF_015228065.2 Penaeus monodon
GCGATGATTTTATATATTCGGATTTGTTTTAATTTCCTGTCTTCTGGTTTTTATACTCTAATTTACAATTTATTTATTTTCCATTTTGTAATGATTTGATATTTTCAGTGTCCAGCCATATTAGTTTTTTTTTTTCATTATTCATGTTATTCTCTTTCTTTTAACGTATAGCAATTCTATGTCTTAAAATTTAGATTTTTTTTTCTTATAATTACTTACTGTTTAATTTTATCCCTTTCGTGATTCCTTATGTACAAGATTCATGTCCGATTTATTGTATTTCCAATTAATTTGTGATTTATAGTATTTCTTGTACACTTATTTTTTTATGGATTTTCTGATTTATAGTCAGTGTATGTAAGCCGAAAGACAAAAAAGAAGTATAATTTTGATTTGCATTTCT
>NC_051405.1:40278844-40278941 GCF_015228065.2 Penaeus monodon
AATGCTGCATTTTTTATTGATATTACTTTTCCTTTTCTGTTTTTTTCGTTTAAGGTAAAAATGAGAGCAGGGAGAAAGGGAAAAAAGGGGGACTTTA
>NC_051405.1:40279778-40279982 GCF_015228065.2 Penaeus monodon
CGTGCCATATTCATCAGCTTTATCACTCATATTTGGAATCATATAATTTCCTGCCATTTTACACTATGCTGGATCCCATTGATTCTCTTTCTCTTATATAATATTTTCAAAAATATTTGTGGAGGTAGAATCGTGACATAGCCTCGTGATGGCGTAACCTCCTTCTGTACAGTTATAACAGCCGTGAAAATAAAGGTTCTCCCT
>NC_051405.1:40280257-40280363 GCF_015228065.2 Penaeus monodon
TTCATATACTCTGAACGCGAGGCTTTCGAAACTAGGAAAATTGGCACCTCTAATTTGCGTCGCTACCCTCCATCGCGCTCCCACCTCCCCCCCCCCTTACCCTTCA
>NC_051405.1:40280409-40281132 GCF_015228065.2 Penaeus monodon
CATGAGTTTCGTGTCCCGCTGTCGTTGTCGGGAACTGCGTCGATAAGCCCGCACAACCTTCTTAATCAGGCCGAGGAAGTGATAAGCACTCGACCGCACGCAAAGCTCACTTCCTTGCGATGGCCGAATGTCATTTTCGATCTTACGCAAGGGCTCCCTATGGCACTGTCTGGACGGCGCGTGAGGAAAGAGCGAATGACCACGTTTTTGTATTTTATTTCCCCCGCTGGAGTCGCCGGCGAGACAAGATTGGCGACGTAAGAACAGGTATGTTGAGATTTAGAGGCGCTGGAACTGTCGCTCACTAGAAACCTAGTTTTTTTTTTATAACTTTTTTCTTTCGCTTTTTTTTCTTCTTCATTTTCGAGACTATTGGACTGAAACACGTATGGGATATTCGTTATATCTAGCACTCAAAAGCATTTTTTTTTTCGGGACTATTGAACTGAGCTGTGGTTATGTTCACGAGAGAGTGTATGGCTGAAGTTATATTGGAATTGCAAAGTGAACAAATTAATACTATAAAAATCTATTGGATTAGGGAAGTTTACCAGTTTACATTAACAGTATATTTGGGTTCCACACATGTCCTTCGTAATATCTTTATGCATCAGATTAATTCATAATAACATCAAATAATATGAGAAATTAGATCTTTCTTTTTATTAGTCCCATCTCCATACTTGCTATACGCTCTTTATTTCTTTTTTTTTAAACATGCGC
>NC_051405.1:40282421-40282582 GCF_015228065.2 Penaeus monodon
CACTCCGATTCGAGCATCGTTGATGGTGTGAACTTTCACTGCAAGATTTGTGCATTATATATGTATATTGCTCCCTGCGTTTTTAATAGACAAAGGTAATGAACATATTTATAATGTACTGACCTCTCCTTACTGCCAGTGGCCCGGGCACCTAGGCTTCC
>NC_051405.1:40282643-40282798 GCF_015228065.2 Penaeus monodon
TATTGAGACCAGAATGTAAAGGTCATTTTTACTCCCTTCGTTTAATACGTGATCGCGACTTACCATCGTCTGGCCTCAAAATTATATGGTAAAAAGCATTAAGCGCATAACACAAACTGCAGTAATAAGTTTGTTTTTTTATGTATATGACTATT
>NC_051405.1:40282911-40283007 GCF_015228065.2 Penaeus monodon
CTTGGTAGTTAACTATGTAATACCGTAATTTAATTGAATGGATAAAATTGTGTGATATAAAAAGATCGTGTATACACACTATAATATTTGTGATTG
>NC_051405.1:40283055-40283359 GCF_015228065.2 Penaeus monodon
TACCTCTAGCAAATCATCTCTGACTCTATAAAATGAGAAACATCATTAATGCTACTATGACTTAAAATGTCACTCCTGTAATATTTAATATAAATATCGAACCCTACACTTTTTTTTTCTTAGTATTGTACTAACCTCAATATACTTAATAATGAAATTAAATTAGAATAATGTTGGTATCAAAGTTTTTGCTAAAAGGGAGTCTAATCGCCACTATCATAGGTAATATATCAGTATACTGTACCTATTGAAATACCTCTTTTTATCATTTATCATCGCCTTCCTTAATGTTATTTAATGAGGG
>NC_051405.1:40283527-40283888 GCF_015228065.2 Penaeus monodon
TCTCCTCTTCCCTCTTTTCCTTACACTTCCTTCTTTATCGTATTCTTTACATCCTCCTTTTAAGTCGAAATTCGGAGTAGGGTTGCGCTGACAAAATCTAGAATGTGTTTCTCTTCATAAGTGCGTGCGTGTAACTTGATATTGTGTTGCAAGTAAAAAAAAAAAAAAAAGTAACGTCAATGTAAAACTAATGTGATTCAGAAAAAAACAATATTGGAAGTTAAAGCCCCCCTTCCCCCACCCCCCCACACACTACCTTATTCCATATCCTCCCTGTTTCGAGTTAAATGAAAATGTAAATGAAAAATATGTATAAACTGACTATCTAACTACTTTCGTGCGGTGTACTTCTCACTTACTC
>NC_051405.1:40284160-40284225 GCF_015228065.2 Penaeus monodon
AGCCAATGTCAGCATTTTATATTCATGTTTTCAGCTATCACCACATTTTACATCAAACATGAATT
>NC_051405.1:40284920-40285234 GCF_015228065.2 Penaeus monodon
TAACTCCCACCTCACACACACCCTCACCCCCCCCCCCCCAAAAAAAAAAAAAAATACTAACCCAAAAACAGGCACGTTTGCCAACACCACACGAATCACAGCGCCGTCGTCACCAAAAGAGGTCGAAGGATCAATGCCATTACACGACATTACATGGAAATCTCGAAGGCAACAGTCCGTTCATGAAGTAGCATTAGTGATAATACTACTGGACACGCTATTACTTGGGGGGGAAGTGGGTCTCCTAATGCGACAAAGGCACATGGCTAAAAGCTAATGAATGAACAGAAAGAAACTAGTGTTTTTATTATTTA
>NC_051405.1:40285734-40285845 GCF_015228065.2 Penaeus monodon
GTAGCAGTATCTACTGAAAGTATTACATGAAAATATATTATATATTCAACAACTGTATATGACATCTAAATTGTGAAAATTAAGAATTGATTCCAAATAAACTGACCAGTC
>NC_051405.1:40286701-40287078 GCF_015228065.2 Penaeus monodon
AGAAATACAAAATTCATGAAGCTACAGATAAATCAAATTTATCTGACAGTTCATTGGCGAATCACCTTAAATTCACGAAGAAACGAAACAACTCACACAGAGACTAAACAGGACAGCATAGGCCTATCTCTCCTCTTATTTATTCATCCTTTTTTCTCTCTCTCTCAGGACACAAACGGAGTTCTCGTAGCCCGGCGCAATCACCCAGCACAAGAAATCGTTAACAAAACATAAAAAAAGGGGGGAAAAATCTCCCTGGGGTCATAGCGTTATCTAATTGTTTATTGGCCAATGGGCTGCACGAGACTCCGGTCACGTACCCCGCCTATACTGCCACTGCATACGAAAGCCCCTCCCCCTCCTCTTTACACCCGCAG
>NC_051405.1:40287493-40287584 GCF_015228065.2 Penaeus monodon
ACTACTCCATGGAGGTGGGGGGAGCGAAAGCCCAAAGGAAGCATATGGGAAAGACAAATAAGTCTATTGAATGTAATGGAGAAAAAAGGAA
>NC_051405.1:40287645-40287788 GCF_015228065.2 Penaeus monodon
CCGAAAACGGAAAGTAAATGGTAATTTGAATAATTTGAAGAAAGAGCGCATGCGAAAGAGGGAAGAAGGAGAGTAAAGAGAAAAGCTAAATAAAGCTAAAATAAGGAAAGAAGCAAATAGGATATTAAGTCTCCTTCGAAGCG
>NC_051405.1:40287855-40288356 GCF_015228065.2 Penaeus monodon
GGTAGATAAAACTAACTAGCAACAATGGAGAGGGATATGCATACACACGAGCTCATTGTAGGTAAAGGGAAAATTGCAGTAACAACCAATGTTCTAAAGGAATTCAAATCCAGCAAACATAGAGCACGTACATCGAAATAAAGAGCAGATTTGGACAACAGAAAAGGAGAAATGCAAAGACACGAAAACACGAAAATCAAAGTGAACATACAAAGAGAAACGGACTGTAAGAAAAGTGAAAATGCGAAGGAGTTCGGCGAGAGTTGGACACAAACACTTGGTAGCTTAAGATATTACACGCAAGGTCGATACCATGGTTTGAAAGTGTGCGGACAATTGGCTCGAGCCGCGTTTGAATACGGGAGTGTGTATAATCATCCATGTTGGTTATAACACTGAGTAGCCATTGCCTATATGTAATGGTCATACCTTCGTTGCAGACGCAAGTACGCACTAGAGTTTATTTATAAATGTAAGGAATTACGATTCTTATAGTGCTTG
>NC_051405.1:40288385-40288679 GCF_015228065.2 Penaeus monodon
TTGATGTACACATGCGCATCGGAGAATAAATTTTGGACTCACACAATATCGCCAGCTTTGGACAGAGACCTCTTGGACTCCACTTTTAGTAAGTCTGGAGCACGAACTTGGGAAAGACAAAGGTGTTTTAAACATCGCTGACTGAATAACGCTATTAGTTCCTATCCGTAGTCAAGGTACCTTACAGTGTGCGGCAACTTTGTTGTTGGGCAAAAAAAGGTTTTTTATCTCACTATTTTCTCATTTCCCTTATTCCATTTGATCTTATTAATGTCCCTTTATTTTTACACACTT
>NC_051405.1:40288728-40289228 GCF_015228065.2 Penaeus monodon
TTATTCGGATTTATGCTCACCCATTTTCCTTTATCATTATCATCCCTCTGTATATACATATTCACTTCATTGTATTGCAGGAATCAAAGACATTATGGAGATTGTTTCCGTATTTCTTCGGCTTACACGTGTCTCCATATATACAAATCTTCCATCCGCGATGTATACGTCAAGAAGTTGATTATCGACAATCCATTTCGCCCACGAGTTCAAGGAAAGGAAGGATAATACACAACCCAGATTTATTCTCACTTCGGGGATGTACATTGCCATTTTTATACCCGCCACGGCACGGCAACCTAGCGTGACATACACTTGCCATTCAAAGCTGACATAACTTCTGACGAAAGCACTCTGTAAATTGTCCCAAACACAACGACCGGAGAACTTACTGCCCTTAATTTGTGGTTGGTATCTCATCGAACTTGGCCCTAGTCCCTGCCCCTCCCTATCTGCTGGGGGCGAAAGTATATCGATCGGGGTGATTTATGTCCCTAATT
>NC_051405.1:40291370-40292081 GCF_015228065.2 Penaeus monodon
TACATTATCATCGACTTGTATCCCCCTCCCCATCCCATCCCCCCCTTCCTGCGTTCTTTTTTTTCTCTTTCTCTCTCTTTCATGTGCCCTGTTTTTCGCCTTGTTGAGGATACCCTTCAGAAACCCGTTGTTAATAACCACTTTACATCTGGTCCAGCGTGTGTAAAGCCCCGGGAAAGAGGTGATTATCCCTAATGTCCTTCTCCTCGGCCTTTCTCCACCCCTTCCCCCTCCACTGCCTAAATCTCTTTGCAAGAAGACAAGGAAGACAGAGTGCGAAAACAAATGAAGGGCGGGAGGATAGGATCGAAGGTTTAAGCTCTTGAGTGGGAATGGAATCCAGTCACCTTTTGGTTGGGATTCTGTGCTGGCGTGGGATTAATGGCCATATCGGTGTATTGTGCTTTTATAGCTAGACTGATATCGTGGTTTTCATTAGTCCTTTCAGAGACTTGTAACTTACACAAGGGAACACGTTTTGTGAGATTAAATAAATAAATAAATACGCATACACATACACACACAAGCGTTTTCTTCATCAACCGTTGAATGTGAACTTGTATGAAACATACACAAGGATAGATATTAAACAAGAGTATTGTATATAAAGAAACAAACAGCCAAAAATCAACTGATGAATAATAGTGCTAATGTTACTATAGTAGTTTATGCAAATATTAATCATTATAGGATGTTGAAAGACGGAGACGG
>NC_051405.1:40296588-40296968 GCF_015228065.2 Penaeus monodon
CCAAGCTAATCAGTTTAACATCAAATCGCACATTACTTTACATTTGTTCATTCAAGTATACATATGATATACAAAGACCGGATTTGCCTGTTAACTCTTGTACTTATATTATTCGCATCATACACACACGTTTGAAAAAATACGTATAAAAACTTATACTGGAGAAGGCACATAAGAACTCCGTTATACCTGTCATCTCATTACATTGTTTGCGAGAAGTCTTGCATAAAATTCACATTTGCATATAAAATCCTTGCTCGTTATCATAATACACCTGTCACAAATTTTCCTTCGATATGAAAATGGTATATGGTAATGTTAGCGCTGTTGTTCGCGCCTCAGACAGAGGAGACTCATACTGTGATGATATGCCCGAGGTC
>NC_051405.1:40297253-40297786 GCF_015228065.2 Penaeus monodon
GTATGCTAAATCTATATCACTACATTTGTATTTAAAAAGTGAAGATGGAACATGTCAGAGCATTACGTAATACCACGATAAAGATAAGATAAGAAATGAAGGTGTAACTAATCAAAGCCATATACATTACGTATCGACGAAGTAAATGCTTCAAGAACGAAAGACGCACCGAATCGCATCCGGAACACATCAGAGATCGGTCAGCCTCGAAAAGGACACTTGCCGGGAAAGGGAAACCCGAGAGCCAAGCACGAGGGGGGGCATTCAAAGTGTTCCTCGGCGGGTGAAGGAGGGGCCCCAGATCACGCCCTAACCCCCAGCCCTGGTCCTGCCCCGCCCCTCGCCTCCTATTAAGACTGTCCCTTGCGTGATTTTGTAGGAATGTGGGAAGCAAGACGTGCCCAAAGGCCCCAACCCTTCCTAACTGGCCACGCCCCCCATCCCGTCGTGGCCACGCCTCTACCCTACCCCCTCCACCCCCCACTCCACCCCACCTCTCCCTTCCTCGCCCCCCCCCACACCCCCACACCCCC
>NC_051405.1:40297886-40298658 GCF_015228065.2 Penaeus monodon
TTTTTTTCTATCTTTTCCACCTACTCTTTTGTCTTTTTTTCCTTCCCTCCATCCTATTTTCCCCTTCCCTTATCATCCCCCTTCCCATCACCACCCTCCCATCATCCCTTTCCTCCTCCTCCTCCTCCTTCCCCTCTCCCCTCTCTTTCTCCCATTTATCTCCTCCACCGCTCCCTCTCCCATCCACCTCCTCCCGTCTTTCCCTTCCTATCCACATCCTCCACGCTCCTCATCCCCCATCCATCTCCACATCCACGCCAACCCGTCCCTCCCCTCACTCCCCTCCCTCCCCTCACTCCCCCCTCCCCCTCCCCCTCACTCCCCCTCTCTCCCTCACTCCCCCTCTCTCTCCCTCACTCCCCCCCTCCTCCCTCCTCCCCCTCCTTCCCCTCTCTCTCCCTCACTCCCCCCCTCCTCCCTCCTCCCCCTCACTCCCCTCTCTCTCCCTCACTCCCCCTCTCTCTCCCTCACTCCCCCCCTCCTCCCTCCTCCTCCTCCTCCCTCCTCCCCCTCACCCCCCCTCTTCCCTCACTCCCTCCTCCCTCCTCCCCCTCACTCCCCCTCTCTCCCATCCCCCTCTCCCAACCGACGAACCCGGAGGCTGGTAAATAGTCCCCCAGCCCTTGAGGCAAGGTGACTGGATCCCCCCGCCTGATTTCCTACGGGACCGCTTGACCCCCGCCGCTGGGACCGAGGAATTATTGGAGCCTCTGGGTTAATCCTGACACTCTTTCCTCTCTCCCATGTGCAGTTCCCCTTAAGTGCTTAACAC
>NC_051405.1:40299425-40299837 GCF_015228065.2 Penaeus monodon
TAAGGAATTTTAAAGAGTAAGTGAAAAAGAAGTATCATCATTTTTTTTTTTATCAGTCTCTTTCATCTTCTTTGTTTAATCACCTTTATAGCCCGTTATTAACAGTTATTACGAGATTACGTAATGATGTGTCTTATTTATTCACAGGGAATAAAATCCGATTAACTTTTCCAAAGAATAACAAAGCCAAGAGGTCTTACAGAACCGCGTGTTAACTCCTTTGTTGTGAGAAAATAAATCTTTTCAAGCTAATGATGAAATAATTGTTGAACGAAAGAAAACATTATGGCTGTTGACATATGCACAACTCCTGTTTTGCGATTAGAATGGAGGTATCTGGAAGGTTGTTTAGTAAATACTAACAATATCATAAAGTTATCCATTCATGCTATGTGAATATATCTTGGCTTTC
>NC_051405.1:40299866-40299937 GCF_015228065.2 Penaeus monodon
GGCAGAAATAGCAGGATATAAAAGAATATTTTAGAATAGAGGTATATTATATATCAGATCATGTAATTATT
>NC_051405.1:40299977-40300065 GCF_015228065.2 Penaeus monodon
GATAGATAGATAGCTCCGAAATCAGTGAGAAATTATTAAAGTTTGGGAAATGTCAATTTCTTCAAGGAAATAACTGAAGCACGTGAAG
>NC_051405.1:40300280-40300466 GCF_015228065.2 Penaeus monodon
TTCCTAGACAAATAAAAGAATCAATGTCTCTTCTAATACCCAAGAAAGAGTCTTTTGAACCGTAAAAAATACAGACTAATTAGTCTCCTGTATCACACAATAAAGTAGATTAAGAGTTATCATGACACAGATCAAAAGCCATAGTCATAGTGAAATTAGTTATGAACAAGTTCAAAAAACCCTCAC
>NC_051405.1:40300599-40301154 GCF_015228065.2 Penaeus monodon
TGAAAGACCTGGAAAACTTAATGATTAACGAGAAAGATGTTCGAAAATTGTTGTTGTTGGTAGATGCTTGATGGCACTCTTAACAAATGGACAAAAATTTAACAAGAGGTACGGTAAGGTTGTTTCCTATCATCAGACTTCTTTTCCATACACGGTGAAGTGATAATGAGGAAGATCATTTCAGCTAGGAAACTGAAGTCAAATGATCATACCATTTTGAACATACGATATGCAGACGACAATGTATTGACAGCTGCCCGTTTAAGAGATCCGCAAAACATGATGGAAATTTTAAAGATTGAGAAATTCAAAGGTGAAAAGCAGAAAAAAAGAGGTTGAATAATTGATAAAAAGAAAAATAATATCATGGTATATTCCTAAAAGAGGCCCGCCCATCTGCAAGACAGAGGCAGAGAAAGATAATAGGTAGAGAAACTATAAATCAGATGCGCAGTTTTGTATATCTCGGTAGCTTGCTAACGGGAAAGGAAAAGACGAGGAAATTAAAAGAAGAATTGCCAAAAAGGAGAAATCCAGGCAATGAAAGCGCATCCT
>NC_051405.1:40301188-40301603 GCF_015228065.2 Penaeus monodon
GATATACCAATAACAAGCAAAATTAATCAAATCTTTTACCTGGTCTGTATTATTATGCGTTTGTAAGTCATTCATTAGACTAATCCAATGTTTTACCTGGTCTTATTATGCGGATGCAAGTCATGTGCAATTACTTCTCAGTTGCATAAAATACTCGCAGCTATGTAAATGTGGCGCTGCAAAAGAAGCATGAGAATATCTTGAACAGAAAAGAAAACTGATGAAGAAGCTTTACAACTTGATGGAGAAAGAAGAAATTTTCCGAAAACCATAATTCCTTTGAGAAATTGGTGATGCAAGGTAAAATTGAAGGTAGGCCAGAGGAAACTATACCTTGAAGATTTACCTATGATCACTGGTCTTGATTGGTTTGGTTTGAGAAAATTTCAAGAATGCAGTCGCTAGAATCAAATCC
>NC_051405.1:40301876-40302248 GCF_015228065.2 Penaeus monodon
TTAGTTAGTACGTATATCCATCTGTTGCTTTTTTTCCAATCTGCCTCCGCGAAAGTACCTTTAAACCAAGCCGTGTAGAGACTCAGATGGATATAGACATCTCTATAACAATCCCTTCATTATCATCATTTACCAGAATCGTTATGTAGCCTCATTGTTCTATTTGCTAAGATATGCTTGTTCATTCCTTGCCCGTGCATTGAATCAAGAACTGCCTCTTGTTCTCCTGAGTCAAAGGCCCTTTCATAGCCTACAGAAACTAGTTACAGCTGTTTATTAAACTCGGTGGCTGTCCCAGATTCGTGGGTGAATATAAAGTGAATTCTGTTTCGCTTCGTTTTCATTTATGGTTCTAGTAAATATGTTTGTAAG
>NC_051405.1:40302330-40302683 GCF_015228065.2 Penaeus monodon
AAGAACAGTCTATATATATGCAATAGTAAGTTAATGGATTGAGAGTTAATCTAATCTACAAAACTTCTGCTCTTGCAACCTTTTAGAGGTGTCACTGATATACCCTTTTTAATTAAATATAAGACACATGAGCACATTAGATCCTTTTCAATAAGCAATGGCTGCACATTCGCAGAAATTCTTGCTTTTTTCTCTCTCTCTTTTTTTCTTTTTCTTTTACATTTCTTGACTTTTTCTTGTTTGTTCTAAAGAGAAATAATTTGCTGTTTTCGTTAAGCCTATCTACGCTGAACCTTATGCAACCTTTAGCCCATGGCTTCCACTCTCGGGGGCCATGAAGTAATATGAAAATC
>NC_051405.1:40303727-40304018 GCF_015228065.2 Penaeus monodon
GAAAAGGGATATATTTTGAAGACCGTCGTGTTCTCCCCAAGCGTCGCGAGAGATTGCTCCAGGAAATATTCTGTTCTTAGCTGAGACAAATGTGATCAGTGACGCCACAACACAGGCTCTTAGCAGCGGAGAGAGGAAGTAATGGAGGCTGGGATGCTGCTGCCATGATGAGAGGAAGAGCCACATTAACTCAATAAATCTTCCAAAGCATCCCGGGATATCTTGGGATGAAGAAGCTTGGTGCGGTTAGAAATATCATCGTTAATAGTTACATTGGCACGTGTTCCTTTG
>NC_051405.1:40304297-40304734 GCF_015228065.2 Penaeus monodon
GTTCAACATCTCCCTTGTTAACGCCTAGATACATCACTATCTATAGCAAGTGATCCCTATGATTAAACTCGTTTTCTTAGTACGAGCCTGCACGCTCGCTGTCAGCTCAAACCAACAATGGAAGGCGTTGCACCCTGCAATATCCTGCCAAGGACATTAGGAGAGGTCGAATGTGGGGCCATTGCTACAAAATTATGCATAATGACTGTGTGTGGACCCGCCGCCAGACCAGCCAGTCGTAGGAAATTAACCAGCAGCTTGAGTTATTCCAGACGGTCTAGTTTGCGCTGGGTGTCAGTACGCGTCGCAGGGAAGGTGTTTCCGTGCTGTTCTGTCTACTATAAAGGTTTAGAAACAGTAGAGAAGGAGGAACGAAAGGAGGGGGTAGGGGAGGGAAATACTGAAAGTAGAGATAAAATTAGAAAGATTGAGAATCG
>NC_051405.1:40304828-40304975 GCF_015228065.2 Penaeus monodon
TATAGCGATCAACAACAACAAAAAAATCACTGAAGAACGATAGTGATATGATTCCATTTCTTACACATTTACAGCAAGACTTTCATGTCATACATCACAGCACCCATAAACATATCGCACCCCCTTTATTTCTGCACGAACGTGGTC
>NC_051405.1:40305020-40305416 GCF_015228065.2 Penaeus monodon
CTACACGGCCCAGCGTACAGCATAAAAAAAGAAAACGAACAATAAAGGCAGAATCACCCCAGGACCAAAACCTAGAGGCAGCGAGGCTTAATTAAGGTGAAGCAAACAGCAAATGTGTGACTGATTCTGGCCTTTGATTTAGCCGCCCAAGTACATGCATCGCTCGGGGCCATTATATAACAAAGAACTCGCAATTGAGACTTATGAAAGGGAAAAACGACGGGGGTGAAATTGAGGGTTGTATTATGCGGGAGGCGACTGCGGAGAAAGTGCGAGAGGAAGTGGCATTTAGCTAGCGGTATGCGCTTAAAGAGGATCGGGTGATCGACAAAAGAATAATTAAACATGGGGTGAAAGAGGTTATAAAAAAGGATACATTGGGGAAAGTGGCGGAAT
>NC_051405.1:40305742-40306116 GCF_015228065.2 Penaeus monodon
ATGCATGTATATGTTTGTGTGTTTTGTATGATAGTTTTACTACATGCTCGGTACTTCAAACTGCCTAGTGATAAAATGTGTTCTTAGATAAATACATTTTCGAGTAATATGACCATTCATTTGCTTATCCTCATAAAAAACACTGCAACAACTCTTTGAAAAAAAATAGCTCATTCATTAACAATTAACTAGACTCTTAATTACACAGTATAGCGCTTATGTTTGCGGGAGATGTATTTAGCTTGAGGAATAGTCAAGTACTTAAAACTTATATGGACACGACTGATACAGGAAAACAAAGGAAAGCCTGTTCATAGTTTAGACTAAATATTCGAAATGTTATGAATATGGTATAACTCATAGTGACAAACGGA
>NC_051405.1:40306212-40306851 GCF_015228065.2 Penaeus monodon
GCAAAACTCCGCCACTGAGATGATATATAGCCTGCAGATACTCTATCAATATAACACCGTCCTTTATTCTAACACGATAGATTTCTTAATTAAGTAAAGTTTTCATGACACATATCACTTCACTCGAGCCATGAAACCAGACGTTGGTCTACATGAAATCACCATCACGGCAACCCTCATGCTAACTCTTTTTTTCTTTAATTTTTCCTTTCTCTTTTTTTCTTTTTTTTTCTTTTCTTTTCTTCTTTTTTTTCTTTTCCTTTCTCTCTCTTTCTCTCTTTCTTTTCTTTTCAGAGTCATATAAGATCGTACGTGTGCATGTGTGGCTGGGTCCACTTCTGGTCAGTTTGATTAGTTTCCGTGAGACCTGCGCCGGGTCCTTATTAGGTAAGACCTGTAACCACTTCTCGACATGAGGGAGTGTTGCAATAAGGTCTGGAAGGCAAAAGTGCACGTGTGTCGGCATTGCAATTAGGAATAGCAGTGCAAGAGGGTCGCTCAACAAAACTTGATGTCATAAAGCTCTGTCTGCCCTCATGCACAGAGGGAAGTCACGTGAATCGTTACGATTTGAGGAAGAAACATAAGGGTCATTATCTGAGAAAGCGTCGAGATCAGGAAGTACTATTTTGATTAGGC
>NC_051405.1:40307661-40307922 GCF_015228065.2 Penaeus monodon
CAAATCAGGTCTGATAAGAATATAAAACCAAACTTATATTGTTATCTGAAATCGAATCAGGCAAGACAGTATCAAATTTGATTTTGTTTGCCTGTGTAGGCGTAAAATGCAAGAAAAGTTGTTGAATGAATATTAGAGCATAACGGACAGAGGGAACAGCTTGATAAACACTGTTGTTCCAAGATAATTACATATGAGTGTCATAATCATGGCCAGAAATTCACTGTTACGTAAGTCATTCACTTGTCGGCGCTGAAAAAA
>NC_051405.1:40308248-40308457 GCF_015228065.2 Penaeus monodon
TTCAATGTTATCATTCTAGGGCTTAAAAGTTTACTCTATATTTAGCGATTTTAAGACCTTTCTACCATCATACGAAACCTCTCACTTTTACTTGTTATCGCAGTCATCTGAATTGGAAAATTAAAATATCTTTACGAGATTTGATGATGCCATACGAAACCAAGCTCTGTATTTGCTTGTTGCAACTTTTTTTCTGGTTATCCCGACTC
>NC_051405.1:40309051-40309274 GCF_015228065.2 Penaeus monodon
TCTATCTCTCTTCCTCTCTTTACCTCCGACGCTTTCTTCTCTATGTATTGCCTAGTATTAACGCAGTTATAACACTATAAAGTATTTGTTGTTCATAAAAACAGGACCTGTGAATATTTCACTTGAGGAGCATGTTAAATTGCGCTTTATATCATTATAGATATTTACAATAGTTAGTGATTATGGCACTAATTTATTTAATAGTGTGATTTGTCTATTCGTG
>NC_051405.1:40309388-40309484 GCF_015228065.2 Penaeus monodon
AGTAATGAACTATAAAATGATTAAATAGAGTAAGTGGGTGACTTGGTTTCTAGAGTTAAATTCGGCAGTAGTTTTAAGTTGATTAACTATTAACAA
>NC_051405.1:40309804-40310423 GCF_015228065.2 Penaeus monodon
TTCGTGTATATGTGTGTGAAATTTACTCATAGAAAATTGTTATGGGTAACATGATACCGTTCGTGTTGATATCAACACTGAACCAGTAATCATTATAGATATGACAAGTGCGAGAAATTTAGCATGTCAACATATTTTTTGTTATAATTTTCATCATAACCGTAAGTAGGTCAATAGCTCTTCCTGACAGTCATAATAAGCTACCCAATAATACTAATGGTGATCTCGTATAAGGGGTCTCTTTTAACACCATATCTCTCTACCGTGTGATAACGATGACAATTCACAAAGGAATAAGAATGCAAAAAATAACACTATATATGTTATTCCAAATATTCCGATGTTTTTCATCAAACGAAGTGGAAAAATCAAGCCAAAAGGTTAGAATTTATAATGGTGCATATTCTTTTTTAATATCATGATAAGCAGGTTCAATCACACTGAATATATAATTAACTCTGTAAGTGCATTTATTGCCACATAATTAACATGATATTACACATCCACAGGAGAATACGAGTGATCCTCAGTGTATCGTCTCTCAGTTTTCGAAGGTTAAAAATGATGAAATATTTTAAGACATTCATATGTATTAATTAGATTAGAATTTATACATGTT
>NC_051405.1:40310640-40310752 GCF_015228065.2 Penaeus monodon
CACGAGTTCGAATTCTATTTTGACTGCGTGATGTGAAAAGTTCTACTTACATGTACAGGTGGACGGATATTCTGTCCTTGCTTATGGAGATTTTATGAATACTTTGTCTCCG
>NC_051405.1:40311829-40312130 GCF_015228065.2 Penaeus monodon
ACCCTGTTTCCCCGTTTTGAGTCGCCCGCGCGAAGAAAAGAGTTTGCCCTAACTCGAGGCAGGCATAAAGTGCGCCCATGCAATTTCTTTCCCAAGCGATTACAACACCATCTGCGATTTGTTCAGTAACTTTACCTTCCGCTCTCTCCCTATCGTACAAAGGAAGCAATGTCTCTAAACTTTCCCGCTTTAGGTCTCCGAGCGCTGACTGCAACACATTTCCTGGCAGATCTCTCGCTCAGGAGCACTTTCCATTCCATACAACTTGCATCGAAAGATCTAAAGAAATGAAATGTAAATA
>NC_051405.1:40313848-40314019 GCF_015228065.2 Penaeus monodon
GGTTAGCTTAGCGTGGGGTAGATTACGACAGCTTAGGATCCCTGAGGTATGGTCTCGCCTGGGCTCGAGTAGTTGACATTCCCTAGTACGACTTCGCAAGGGACACGATGCCACCGGGACGTTACTTCAGGGGAGGCCTAGTTGGCGATATTCTATATGTCTTTATAAGTA
>NC_051405.1:40314062-40314553 GCF_015228065.2 Penaeus monodon
CTGGTTGAACGATACTTTATACAACACTTTCTGTCAACCAACGAGAGCGGTTCCTCATAATAGTGTTGCTCGATGTACGATGCCTCTCCGATCTGGGAACTGTATCGGTCTTAAAATATGGCATATTATGAATGGATGTTTATCATGAAAATCATTGCTATATAATCATTAATGTTTAAAAAAGAACTATTATATTATAATATGGCGTACTGAACGTGCTTGCGAGTCACGACGTATTTATGCTTGTTCATAAAATACACGGTTTATGAACTAACATCAGTGCACACTATTTGTTATCTAGGCATTGGACAAACGTGAATTAGAGTTCATGAATGGGAAATGTGATAATTTAAGAGGATAAGTGATCATTTGTATATTATGAGAAATCAAATGTATATCAGTTGTGTTGGATACAAAATTTGAAACATTAACAAATACTCTCATTCTCAAACGCACTCTGACTGTCCCCGTCTCCGTCTCCGTAACCCCCC
>NC_051405.1:40315347-40315561 GCF_015228065.2 Penaeus monodon
CCCCCCCCCCCTTTAATCAGTTAATTAAAGCATTGCTTCAGCATTTTGAACAGAACTGTGACCATTTTCATACTGATATCTGATGAATGCCCTAAATAATTATATTATCAGCTATCATTGTTTTTATAGAGAATTACGAGGATTATACGAAATTTGGTATAAATTCGTAGAAAATACTTAACCATTTCTGAATAATAGTAAATTTGTGACAATT
>NC_051405.1:40315996-40316164 GCF_015228065.2 Penaeus monodon
TATCTCTCCCATATTTATGTTGTATAATGCAATGCAACTTCAGTAAATAAATATTGAAGGTAGCTGTAATGCGCATTAGTTCCCCCTGTGAATCTTAATTGAAATCCGAGTGCTCAGTACTACAAATATGCATAAGACTGTGTTTATATTCATCAAAAATAACAATAA
>NC_051405.1:40316403-40316731 GCF_015228065.2 Penaeus monodon
CCCGCAACATATAACAAGAACACGAAAAAGTATATTAATAATCTATATTATCATTATCCTCATTTACAGTAAAAATATGTCAATAATGATCAAAAGATAACATCGCTTTGAAGAAGACTTGCTTATCTTAACGGAATAGTTTAATTCCGAATATTGTGCAAGAATTGTCCCTTCTTATGTTCACAACATTCATCTTAAGGCAGTCTATAAAATACGATTAAACGTTTTTCACTATCGTTCTCAAGTATCTGTCAATCCCCCATTTCAGTCGATAACGATAGATGTGTTATCGACCATAAAATGAATAAATTACTAGATAAACTTTAAC
>NC_051405.1:40316835-40317156 GCF_015228065.2 Penaeus monodon
TTAAAATGCTGATATTTACCGCGGCGAATCTATAACCTCTTCATAGCAATTTATCATCACTTGATTTTTCTGTTACTTTGCGCATAAATCCTTCATATTTGTTCGTAATGTAGGATCCACCTTAACATCATAACAAGCTTGTACATCACTTTTTATAATTCTTTATTTTCTTAGTTCGTGATCATCATTTTTTTTTTTCGTCAAGAAGCAGCTAGACTTTGGTGGGCTTACTATTTTTTTCACTGTTTCGTCTACACCATAGCCGTTCTTCCGAAAATAAGATGTTGATTTACGGTTCATAAGAGGCATGTTCAAATTCGA
>NC_051405.1:40318593-40318887 GCF_015228065.2 Penaeus monodon
CAGTTGAATGAAATGATATGTATCGGGATGAATGCTTAAACTTAATCGAAAATTAACAGAAGAAAGTTCCTTAGTTATTCTAAATCACTTTGAAGATTTTTGGAATATGCAATAATAATCGAGTTGTATTAGAGCCCGATTTGCAATTAACTGCAGAAAGAACCATTTTAAACAATAGTATATTGTATTACAGACTTAGTATTCTGTGCTTTTACGAACTAATATTCGTAATAATAATATAATGATATGGAAGCACTGGTTATAATCGGTCATTAGCTGATCGAAGTTAAACGA
>NC_051405.1:40319427-40319506 GCF_015228065.2 Penaeus monodon
CCCACACGAACGGAACCTTATTGTATAGTATAACTGACATGCAAATGAAGTCACTTCCGGTTAATTCACATTACCTGTC
>NC_051405.1:40319547-40319835 GCF_015228065.2 Penaeus monodon
GGAAATTTTACCCATAAGAATGAACGTTCTCCGAGTCACAGCCTTAGAATTACATAACCGTATATGTCAATTTATGTATATGTCAGTTAATGCGTTTTTGTTCCTACTTTTCATTAACGTTATCCCTATCTATTCCCTTTTCATGTGTCCTTGCAATTTAATAAATGTGATGTCATCACTTTACACAAATCTTGCATTAGTTGTCCTGCTCTCACAAGATATAAAGTATAAGGGACTTGAAAATGGCAAATAAGACTGATATTGTTTCCTTGTTTTTTTGTTGTTGTT
>NC_051405.1:40319873-40320060 GCF_015228065.2 Penaeus monodon
CCTTTGATTTATTATAGCTTTTAATATTTGACATCGACCAGTTCAAGAGATCACTCACCACGGTCATTATCATATTAATTATTCATGTTATAATACCGCTATAATTCATATTAATGTTTCGTTTTTCTAATATCATACTATAGCAGAAAAAAGTCTCCCCGTACAAGAGATTTAATAGAAAACGAGA
>NC_051405.1:40320383-40321314 GCF_015228065.2 Penaeus monodon
ACCCTCGGACGACTCCCTTGTCCCCGATAATCAGATTCCCAGCGCTGCCCCGAGGGTAAGATTCTGATTGGCCCTCATTACCCGCCTCATCGAGCCATTACATATTCACGTCCCTCGTGCCTCGTGCGAGTTAGGAAGGGGGGGAGGAGGGGAGAGGGGGGAGGGGGGGGAAAGGAGAGGAAAGGGGGAAGGAGAAAGGGGGAGGGGAGAGGAGGAGGAAGGGAGGGAATGAAGGGGGGGAGGGGGGATGAGGGGTGAGGAAGAAGAGGAGGGAGGGGCGAGGAAGGGGTATGAGGTAGACGGGAGAAAGGGGGAGAGGGAGGCAAGAGAAAGGTGGAGGAGAAGGGGAGGGGCGTGGAAGGGGTATATGGGAGACGGGAGAAAGGGAGGAATGAGGAAGGGGGCGAGGAAAGGGTACAAGGGAGAAGGGAGAAAGGGGGAGGAGAAAGGGACGGGCGAGGAAAGAAGAAGAGAGAGAGAAATGATGAGGAAGACCAGGAGACAGGGGCAAGGAGTTAGAGGGGCGTTGAAGGGGGGGGGGGACATTAATGGGAGGGAATGAAGGGGCAAAAATCAGGAAGGGGCGAGAAGGAGAGGACGAAAGGGCAAGGAATGAGAGGCAAAGAAGGGAGAGAGAGGGGGAAGAGGACGAGGAAGAGAGAAAGAGAGAGGAGGGGGAGAGTGCATAGTGGAAGGGGATAAGAAAAAGTCAGAGGAAGGGGCAAGGAGAGAAGGAAGTGAGGAAAAGGGAGAGGGAGAGGGACGGAATAGGGCAGAGAGTGGGCCAAGTGAGTCGTAGAAGTGAAGGAAGAGGTACTGGGTACTGGGAGAGAGAGGGGAGGTGGGGGGAGTGTTGCATGGAGGAGGGGGGGGAGGAGTATTGAGGTGTATTGGTAGAAACGCAGAGGGTGTGGCAGCAGAAGTGGAGGAG
>NC_051405.1:40321484-40321851 GCF_015228065.2 Penaeus monodon
GAGTGCAAACTTTTCAACGAATGAAGTAAATAAGATTCGAAAGAGTGTCAGTTTCTTTTACTCGGTCACGCTTCTAGTTAAGCGGATGTTTTGTCTCGAAACAAAAAAAAACCTCCTCTCAATTTCTGTAAAAAAAAATATATCTTTTCAATTCAGCTGAGACAGTCAGGGCAGGTCTTAGCTGTAAACTACCCCGTTCTGCCCTGTACACTGTCGTTTGCCTTTTATTTCCAGCGTCTCCCGACTCGCCAGCCTCTGACCTCAGCAGAATTTAGCTTCCCGTCTGCCATTTTGCTCGACAGGGACTTTGTTTTGTGGAATTAGAAAGTCATATTGATGTCTCCTCGTAATCTTAGTTCAGCTTCGA
>NC_051405.1:40322172-40322417 GCF_015228065.2 Penaeus monodon
CTGTTAGAAGCTTCATATGAATCCCATTTCAATTTACAATTTCTAATAATCATGCCACTAATCCCGTTATATCATCACATATAATTCAAGAAAACCTGTAAAAGAATGTGTCTCCCAAATTCGCAAAAGGAACAGTGAATATCCATCCTCGGCGTTTTATCGTTTATCATAAGCCTTAATCTCATCGCCTTGTATAATTGTTAAGAAATACATGCTGGTCTGATTGTTCCTTGTCGCTAAAGAGG
>NC_051405.1:40322440-40322827 GCF_015228065.2 Penaeus monodon
CACGTCAAGAGTGAAGTAGGAGGAAGGAAACACCAAAACTAATTGGATACAGAAGTAATAATCTGCAGGACTTAATAATGGAAGAGTGAGTTTACCCTTGTATTATGGTCCCAGAACTTTCAAGAGGACTGAATTCCTTACGAGATGAAGTTAAATACAAGCCTACCCTACCCCTCCCCCCCCCAGTTTCTCCTAGTGCTTGGTTTAAAAAAGAAATATGAGGGGGGGGGGGGAACTCAAAAGTTGCGTAAATATCGCATGAAGGCGGTCTCTATAAATATTCAAGGTGTTTGCTCTCTTCCTCAACACAGGTCGGTACTGGGGACTGGTTTTTGGGGGTGAGTTTCGGGTACAGGAGCTCATGGGGGGGGGAGAAAATTAATTGTA
>NC_051405.1:40323292-40323449 GCF_015228065.2 Penaeus monodon
AAAGTGGTAAATGAAATAGGGGAGGAAAGAATATGCGAAGAATGAGGGAGAAGAGAGAGAAAGTAAAGGGCTTGGGAGAGAAAGGAGAAAGAAAATAATAGGTATAATTGGAGACCGGGAAATACAAATAGTAAAGTTGGAAGTGAAATGAATATGT
>NC_051405.1:40323550-40323710 GCF_015228065.2 Penaeus monodon
TATGCAAATGAGGGCGTCAGTGGAAAAGGAAATTGCACGTAATGACGCAGGCGGAAAAGGTAAATGCAAATAATCCAAGTCTACGCAAACAACTACGTAGGAGAGAATAGGAAATGCAAATAACGATGTAACAAAGGAAAAAATGCAAATAGTCATGTAG
>NC_051405.1:40323836-40323905 GCF_015228065.2 Penaeus monodon
GGAGGCGAAATGGGAAATGGAAAATAATGAAAATAAAAGGAACAAATAAAAAATTATTGTTGTTTCCAT
>NC_051405.1:40323926-40324291 GCF_015228065.2 Penaeus monodon
TTTTTTTTTCTGATTAAGGTAAGAAATAATTGCTTATTTTCAGCATTGGATTTTTCAGTTGTTTTTAGTTAGTAATTGTAACTAATCAAGCATGGAAATCGAGGTAATATCCTAGGAGCATAAACTAAAAACTAAAAAAGTAAATATTTAACTGCAGGAATAAAAAGGTTTTGCAAATTATGTATTCTAGAGTCACAAACCTATCTTTTTTTACTGTTTACTTCATTTATCGCGTACGATATCCAAGCAGACCTCAAGCAATCTTTTGATATACTCTCATTATACCATTCTCGCTACACCGTTCATGGCATCATCTGTTCATCTGTTGAATGCATAAGGAAATACTATGCTATTTATTATCGACG
>NC_051405.1:40329536-40329930 GCF_015228065.2 Penaeus monodon
TAACACCTCGGTTCCTCTATCAACATGACAAAGAGGTTTAAGTAGTAGAAAAGGGATTCCATACCAGACGGGGATGTAGGGAAATCTCTGGCACTCCCAACGGCCCTGTGACAAGCTGACCCAACCGAGTGCCGTGGCTTTAGAATCACAGCTTCCGTCACCAAGGATCTCCGGTGGCTGTACAGGTGTCGGGTCGAGTATTGGTTCGTGCTGCTTTATAGAGAAATAATTCATATCAGGCCAGCGACACGTTGAGCTCGACTGCGCAATGCTGTATGAGATCTGATGGATTCCAATACTCTTTTTTTCCAGATCAGAATACTCAAAGCTTCTTATGGCGATTTCATCCGCTTTCTTTCAATCATCTATAGATTTGATGATGCGCGGCAAAATC
>NC_051405.1:40329948-40330757 GCF_015228065.2 Penaeus monodon
AATGCAAGACTTTGTTTTAGGTTCTTATAAGTCCAGTTGCGGAATAAACATTTCTTATTTTAATTAAGTGAAAAGAGTTAGGAAAGAGAGCGAGGACAACAGTAACTTAGAGGTATTTTATTAAAGATAAAATCTAAATTGTAAAAGAAAAGAGAGGAAAAATGGTACAGAAAAGGGGAATTGAACTGTTAAACAAAAGATGAATTTAATATTAAGATTAAGTGGAGAAGGAATGTCAAAGGTAAGTTGAAAGGAACAGACAAAACTATGTGGAATTGTACAGTTAAGTGGAATTGAACATTCGAAGGTAAGTGGAACTGGAAAGTAAAGAAAACTAGTTGGAACTGTACAGTAAAGAATGGACTGATTTGTATAGATAAAGATAAGTAGAACTGAAATATTAAAAATAAGGTCAATTGAACTGTTATATAGAAGAGTAACTAAACGGTTTCAGATAAGCGTAATTGAATTCTTAAGAAAAAATGGAACTGAACTCTTAATGATAAAAACAAAACCACTTAGGAATATCACTTACTCCCCAACCATATGTGAAATCAGGCACATATATTTAACACTGTAAGAAATAAAGATTCTTCATGGTCTGAAATTCAAGATTAAAGTTGAAAACAAAAAGAGCACATGAATCAGTTTTAATGATGAAATAATGGGAATTTCCACGTGCTTTCAGCTTTCCGAGAGTGCAGGCTATCGCGTGAAATAGGTATCGCCGCTAGTTTGTGTTGTACTGAGCTAATAAAGTTTCTATTGGCCAAGACACCAAATCCGGAGCGCGCTTAGTCTGACAATTA
>NC_051405.1:40331351-40331575 GCF_015228065.2 Penaeus monodon
AACAATACCTCACACCTGAAGCGAAACATTTTGCAGATTTCTCCGCACCACTGCCGTAGACCTCCGCGCAGCGCCTTGGTCCACAGCGAGCCAAAGTCCTCGTGAATCTCTCCTAAAGGCTCGGCAATTAAGTGGAGCTCGCGAGGGAACCCGTGACTCGCCTCTCTAGCATACACAGAGGTGTCATCCCCTCGAGTTTCGCGTGACTGCTGTCTGTGGGCGGG
>NC_051405.1:40336423-40336546 GCF_015228065.2 Penaeus monodon
GCGCAGCCACTGGATCGGAACAAACCTGGCGAGACGGTGGGGGATCCCAGAGTGACACAGCGGTAATTACCTTATGCCGGGACAGGTGATTTGTATTCACGAACACAATGGTCGTGCGCGCAG
>NC_051405.1:40336835-40336913 GCF_015228065.2 Penaeus monodon
AAATGTATTTCTTCTTTCTCCTTACAAGATCTCTTTCCCCTCTCCTGTTCCCTTTCTCTTCTCCTCCCCTCCCCCCTC
>NC_051405.1:40337133-40337296 GCF_015228065.2 Penaeus monodon
AAGTTCTTTGCTTGCCTCCGTCTCTTTCATCTGTTTTGCCTTGAAAGCAATCTTTGTCTGTAATTTGACTTGCTTTGTCGAGTTGCACGAAATAATTTGTGAGGGGAAGGGAAAAAAGACGGAGGGAGGGTTGGAAATATTTGTCAGGTCAGCGCTTGGTACA
>NC_051405.1:40339563-40339896 GCF_015228065.2 Penaeus monodon
CAAAAGGTGAACCAATACAAAAGACAGAAGACAGACTCTTGCAGAATCTATAATGTTCACTCTCTATGGTAATTCCAACACTCGTTATCGCCCTACACATCCTGGCAACAAGGGGTAAGGTAAGAAAACTGTAATTATACCGACATACGTGCGTAATCTCTCCATCTGTTGGCCATTAACCCGGGTACACCGCAGTACATGGTCAATCCTCGCTATCAGCTGATCTCGAGGTACAGCACGCAAGCTAGTCTGAGGTTTGGAGGGTAGCTGAATCTCCCCTCTTTCGCTTTCATCTTTTTTCTCTATTTTGTCTTTTTTCGCGTCTTCATCTTC
>NC_051405.1:40340876-40341204 GCF_015228065.2 Penaeus monodon
TAATATATTTCGTATCCTTCCCAAGTTCCGGACGACGTAAAGCGTTTCATAAGAGACAGGAAATAGATCATCAAGGCTCTAATCAGATTATGAAACCGGAGGCAAGAATGCAAGCCTCCTATATATGACAGTGACCAAACGACTCTATAAAAAATTCATCAGTTCCGCCCCTAAGGCAGCCCAGCCATTAAACAGATCTAGATAGGTAAGCGAGGTTGCCAATACAAAAATCAAACTTGAGCTCCAGAACGAATGAATAAAGACCTGGGTAAGTGGCGCCAGGTTAAGTGGCGTGAGCTAAGCAGCATGATCAAGTTCCCGGTTTTAA
>NC_051405.1:40341244-40341575 GCF_015228065.2 Penaeus monodon
TGGGGGAGGGAGGGAGCAGTTTGAACAAGGCCTAAAACCAACACCACTTGCACCGGAGTCAATCTCTCCCGGGGCGGTCGAGTGGCAGGCAGTTTATAGCATGTAAATAGAGAAGATCGTCGGGAAGTATATCGCCAGCGAGGTCGAACCCAAAAATCAGGTGTTTAATATTTCAGTCCTGGCGGAGGTTATCTCATTGTTACTCCGAGTTTACTGTGCGAATGAGTTTAAGGTCTGCTTCTGCTTAGTGTATATTTGTTTCCAGATTCATTCGTGCGTGTTTGTGAACGTAGGATAGATGGTTTCCGGATTGTTACTTAAAGTTTATTAT
>NC_051405.1:40341839-40342000 GCF_015228065.2 Penaeus monodon
TAATGAAAAACACATATACCTATTCCCGTCTATTTTTCTAGAAATACGTCACGAAGATTCGCTCTACTCCAATCCTTTATTTATTCATCTACTTATTTCATTCATCGAGGCGGAGATGCTCCTCACAGGTAGGTGACGACTAAATGGAGTTTGGCAGGTAA
>NC_051405.1:40342031-40343421 GCF_015228065.2 Penaeus monodon
GGGAAAAAAAGGAGTTAGTTTCTTTCCTTACGTTATGCGTTACAATATGAAATGATGGTGATTTTTAAGAAACTGAATGCACAATTATTACTTCATAGCTAATGATAATCAGTAAAGATCAAATCAAAATATGAGCGTCTATTTTCTCATTATTGTATTTCAAGACAATGTCTCAACTAAAAAGCAAACGAAAAGCTAAAAAAAAAAATCAACGTTAGGAATACTGAGTACATGTTATCAAGATTCTATGACATTTTCATATTTTGTGTATTTATAAGTGCACTTTATTCTCCTAATCACACACGTAATCAAGCAGTGTCTCATCCCGTATATTTTTTCGTACGAGAATAGAAAAGTTTTGGTGTTTGAATTGCTTGGAGACGAAGGTTAGTTTTATGGCTAGACTTTTACTTTTACTATTCGCTTCAGTTAAGCTATTTTCACTTTCTTCTCTATCATACTATTAAATCATTCACGTTTTCTTTATCCCAAATATTCATTATCACTATTTGTGTTGTTTATTATTATCTGAATCATTTGCCTCTTTGTAACCATCTCCTTTTTATCATGATTTTCCCCATAATCGGTGGTTATTTGATATTTCCTTATTTTCATTTTCCTTAACTTATTATGGCACTCGTTAGCTTCTACTTTTCTTGCCCCCTATGTCGCTCTTCCTCATGCAAGTCCTCTTTGCAACTTCCTTAATTTTATCTCATTCTCCACACGCATTTTTTTTTTATTCTCACATCAAATTCCTCACTACGTTCCTCACTACCATTTATTCTATAAGGAAAATGATTTCAGTTTTCTTCACGATGATATTTATAGTCATTATGCATGTCAGGGCATTAGCAGAGGTGGTAAGTTTTATGTACACTCAATACCCAGAATTTTATTCAAATTCGATCAGATCTAATAATGCCGTTAATTAGGTAGCCAGAAAAACAATACTTCCAAAAAAAAATATTATCTACTTGTTAATTAATTAATTATCTACTTACTACAATATGATTGATCTCTATACAAGAAGAAATTTACTCTGTCGTAGGTACGTCATCTACAAGCCCTTCCATATGCTTGCTATGACCACGCGTACAAAAGAAGTAAGACAGAAAAAAGGATTAAAATTACAAGAACCTGGAATCCATTCGAATGACGAAGTATAATCAGACGGACCTTTGAAATATCATCTATCATCTCGACCTTTTTATCAACTTCACCGACAAAGGTTTCTGCAGCCCACACCTGTCGGGGGTTGTCAGCCGAGGGAGGGGAGGGAAGGGGTAGGGTGCTGAGGGAGGGGAGGCTCATAGGGTTATTAGCTTAGGGACCGGAAGGGAAGGGAGGGAGGAGGCAGGGAGGGTCATTGGGTCAGGGTTTGTCGACT
>NC_051405.1:40343499-40343693 GCF_015228065.2 Penaeus monodon
AAAAGGTTATTGGCTGAGGGTTCTCTCGGAAGGGGGTGGGGGGAGGGGGAAGTCGCAGCACGTGGTTTCAACCTTGATGAATCTAGCTAATTTGCGGTGACCAGTGGGGGGTTAAGGGGGGAGGGGCGTAGTGCGAAAGGAAGCTGAGGACGAAATGCAAATAGCAGGGGAAGGCAAAACGATTATGATATTTG
>NC_051405.1:40343719-40343787 GCF_015228065.2 Penaeus monodon
CAGGAAGATGAGAATTATGGAAACGAAAGCAAGAGTTTATTCAAAAGATGCAGAACATTTGTGTGTAT
>NC_051405.1:40344838-40345162 GCF_015228065.2 Penaeus monodon
CGATAAGCAAACAAAGACTGGAAAGTTGTGTCAACATTGATTCACATCTCTTGGGAACAAATAGAGCTAAATGTACCAGCGGACTGCTTAACAGGACCAGAACACACGGAGAAGTCTTTCTGTGTATTAACGCGATACATTAGGTCTGCTTAGTGATGTGTTATAATGCCCTGGTTGGAGTGAGACAACAAGTCGTCGGAAACAGGGCCATCCCGAAGTGTAAGCGAAATGAGTGCCAGGTTAGGGATCTCGTAGATACCTGAAGGCCCTTAAGAGAATGTGATTTTACTGCACAGTATTAAAACTAGATATACAAGAAGTATT
>NC_051405.1:40345374-40346353 GCF_015228065.2 Penaeus monodon
AGTAGTATTACACTGATAATTAATAACCATACTTACAAGTAATATCATATTGACGGGTTGGTTAAGTAATATCACAAGCTTAACCAATATTTTCAGCGTTGAATCGTATAGTGTAACCAACTAGATGATAAAATTTGGAATTTATACCCACCACGTAGCAAACCCTTTGTGGATGAATCTAATGTGAAGTCTTCCAATTAACTGTCAGTGTGGAGAAGCGTTGAATATCTAGTTTAATCATATTTTCTTGAATTATTCTTTAACTTGAATGTGATAGTGAGGATAAAGGGAAGTCGCTTACATTTTGATAGTTTATTTATGGGTAAGGTTTTGATATGGAGAACACAAGAATTTATGGCTTTCTCTACCTGTCAGTCAATCTGCCAACCTGTCTGAGTCTCTGAGTGAAGGAAATTCAGCGAATGTAGGGGTGGTGTTCATGACACTGGAATTAACATAAGAGATAGACAGATTTGTATCCATTAATACACTGAAGTGTTCGAGAAAAATAAAGTTTATAAGTCACAGATTATCCCAACCCTCGTGTTCTGTTTGTGGCAGTATGAAGTGTCTAAGGCTTGGAATTGTAGCCTGTTATAGAAAAAAAATCATAATATATTTCATAACACAGTTGGATTATTACTTAATTCGCAATAACATTTATCACACAGACAAAAAAAAAGACAACGATCCATTGGCATACATGTGTTATTTTCCAATTCACTTTCCAGTGCCAGTCTACTGTTTTATCCTCCCATAGTTAATAAAGTATCAGGGATGTAACAGTGGCTCAGGGGAACTGAGTTTGACTTGCAGTGCAGAGTTCGGGCGCTGGTGTCCCCAAGCTGGACGTCGGTTGATGTTAGGCTTGGCTTCCAATTAGACAATAGCAGTGCTGCCAAAAAAGGCACAGCAGATACCGAAATGACATTTGAACAAAGTAGCAAGCTAATAGTGAACGACTCAAGTAACCACCCCA
>NC_051405.1:40346680-40348032 GCF_015228065.2 Penaeus monodon
CTGGCCGCAGAAGTCTACGGATTTATCCCGCCATGTTTTATTTACTCCTGGGAAACTAATAACCGTCATAATCATTATATGCGCTGCAATAGACATTCTCAATACAAATCAGATAAACAAAGCTCTAACACACATAATCACATGTAAAATAAAAACCTAGCCGGGTTTTTTGTCCAATACATATCAAAAGTTTAATTCACTTCTAAGAAGGCAAACTGAAATTACTAAAAGGGCTTGTCAGTAGAGAACACAGCTTCATCATCGATCTCTATGATTTGTCTTTGCCACCATTAGTTTTTTTTTTCAAGGTTCTACCCCCCCAAAAAAAATCATAGTGGAGCCATGTGTTTATACGTTTCTCCATTTTCAAACGAAAATCTTCGGATACGCAGTGAACGATGATCTAGGAAGATATCATAACTTTGCCATACCCTACCATTAATTTCTTTTAACACCACTTTTTTTTATTAAAGTTCTATATTATATGACCTGTGAAATAATGATATAAGAATGAGTAGAGCATTATTTCGGGAACTACAAGGCAGAGTACCCTTCTTACATGATGTACCATTTCTGGACGTCTTGTAAGTCAGCTTAGATTCTCCCATACTTTACTATTGAATTCTTTAAATTGGGTTTATTTCAGTTTATTGTGTTCTAAGCTCTAAGGAAAGAACCGGTGGCTTAGTATTTTTTCACTGGAGTTACTCGGCGTTCACTATTTGCTCAGTATGTAGTACTAAATGTTACCGTTAAAGCATTACATTTTATAAGAAATTAGGTTTGCACAATGCTGTAAATATGAACCTTGATTGATTTGAGTAGAAATAAGCTACAAAAGTACCGTGGAAATAGGGAACTTATGCCTGAGCAAACAGCAACAACGAAAATGTACATATATACATCGTAGATATACAAACAGGTATACACAGTCAGTAAATAAAAGATCAGGGGTACATTTTAAGACAATCAGAAAAATAGAAATATAAAGATACACACTGCCTCTAATCAAACAACTCACAAACACGATGTTTAGACACGGGGACAGTTCGTAACGGTACTTTAAAAAAATGGAAGCCAAAAGGAAAAATTAATAAATTGCAATTGTTGGGGCCCTACTCTTAATTATGATAAATTGAGAATCATACACGTAATGAATAGGCAATTGTGCATGTGCGTGTAAAATCTACAGTTAAACACACGGAAGTAGAAGAGTAAAACAAAATATACTCCATAGTTATCAGCTAGATAACCTACAAACATTGCATATGACTGTGAAGGCAAGCGGTATAGTGTCTATGATACAACTGAAGTCAAATAAATCATACACCTAAAAACTGCAATGTTACTGT
>NC_051405.1:40348057-40348722 GCF_015228065.2 Penaeus monodon
GTTTCCAGAAAGCTTCGTGGTAATTGATTTCGGATATGTACAGCAACCTTCATTTTCCCCGTTCGTAGTTAACACGGCTGTAAAGACGGCACTGCAGCTGGCCACTACTATATTTAGCCGCTCATGAGTCAACACTTAATGCCACCTAGAGGCTACATATTCCAACTGTTGATAGTCGCTGTTTCTAAACCTGGATAAACAAGCAGCTGTAATGTTATATATCTGCAGCAGATAAAACCCGATACAAGGGGGGGTCAAGGCAAAACCCCTCCATGTGGCTACAGCTTTCGTACATGCATCCATACTTCAGCACACTGCAGTTAAGTCGTGCGTGTTTCTTTCTGAAATTTACGTTTCGAAGCCAATTCTTTCCTTTTATACTCGTCGCCTGTGTAATTGTCACGTGAAGTCGATTGTCGTGCGAAAAGTTCTTATGTTTCGCGATTATTTTGATATAGTCTTAGGAAAATCATTAACGGATTTTCTTTATACTACCCTTAGGTGTTCTTTCAAATCCACTTTCATATCACTTATTTTTGTTTTATGTTAATGTTTTCTCGATGTAATCTTTGTAAATAGTGAGAACAATTCGGATGATTTCTTGATGTTATTTTCATAGGTTTATATTTTTTGTGGTGTGCTATTTGTAGCATTTCATGTACAAG
>NC_051405.1:40349688-40350107 GCF_015228065.2 Penaeus monodon
TAGGCCAGAACACTCACAATACCACAGAACTTCTTCACTTCTCATGCTCTCACGCAGACCACGAGAGGCGAGGTAAAGAGAGATCTGGATGAGAACGTCCTCTTAACAGATCAATCGAGAGATACCTGCTTTCAGGAGGAGCATATAACCTCATTGTCTCTTTTCTATCTCGCTACACGAGCGATAAGGCGTGCATTCTCTCTATCACCCGCGCTTGCAACAGACCAATATAGCATGCGTTATGATACGTCCGTGACCCTCCCTCACCCTGCATATGTTGAGGCTGCGTTATTGTGTACATAAAATACGCTGTTGATGTAATTTGCGTCCTGTGTGGTGTTTATAAACGGAATTTTGCCGGGTCTTACATTGTAATGGTTTTATTGATTGTGATGCATTTTTTCTAGTGTGTGCATAGG
>NC_051405.1:40350142-40350288 GCF_015228065.2 Penaeus monodon
CCTCTTAGCCAAACACAGCCCCTGCTCCTGACTGAAAAGGAGCTAAATTACCCGTTTTACAAATACCCATTCAAGGCAAGCTATCATTATCTGACCCTTTCTTGATCTGTGCGTTGATAAACTACGTGCTTATTACGTAGTTTGGT
>NC_051405.1:40350461-40350528 GCF_015228065.2 Penaeus monodon
CCCAACACTTCAAATGATATTTTGGGGAGGAACTGTACGACGCAGGCAGCTTGGTGTCTCCTCCGTC
>NC_051405.1:40350550-40350995 GCF_015228065.2 Penaeus monodon
CAAGCGATGGCGAGCACTGCCAGACTCAAGGGGGCGTTTGTCTCAGGGCCAAATCACAGCGCAGCCGGAACGTCCGTCTTTAATTTGTACTCTGAAGTGTTCGAATGTTCCATAATTGACGAAGCGCTGGTCAGCCTGGCCGGGGCTGACCATTCCGTTAGACTAGGTCGTTCCAGTGGTACTCATTCCACCGGAAAAGGTTGTATTGTAGGACGTGATAGTCTGAGCAGCTGTCGAGGGTCCCACAAAGCGATCGACGCGAGGAGTATGTAAATCTGATCTGTGGCCAAAGCAAGGGGACTGTGTTCTTCTCAGACTAGTGCTGCTGCCTTCAAGTTTCGCTGCTAGTAGTCCTCTTAGCTAAAACAATAATCCGGGTGTAGTCGTCGACGTGCTAGTTCTCACCCACGCCTATTTCCCGTGAGTTATTAATCGCTTTCATGCC
>NC_051405.1:40351026-40351269 GCF_015228065.2 Penaeus monodon
AGTTCGGAGGGCGATGTAGCGCCACTTGACCTTTTGACATTCATAGTTGTGAATAATATATAACATGAGGCGCGAAAGGTCAATGATATTATTTATCAGCACGGCCAGTTATCACTCATTCACAAGGTGGCAATCTGCGCTTTTACTGGAGTGTCATACTTCGCTCTGTTTAGGTTCCATCTGTCAGATGCTCTCGTGTGGGAGATGCGTGCCTCATATGCCCTTATACGCGCATACGCGCGT
>NC_051405.1:40352162-40352431 GCF_015228065.2 Penaeus monodon
TATTGCTGCTACTAAAGCTAATCTTTCAATAGTACATTTGGCTGAAGACAGAGGCCACAGCCAGAGCTAGGGGAAGTTCTATTGATGCTCTCATCTGGAAAAATGAAGTTGTTTATCAATACGTAGAGGTTCTCGCCTGTGTAAAGGTCGGGAACAAATGGCAAAATACGTGGACACTGATTGTTGTCAATTAACTTCTGTATTAATTCTGAATTATTGAAGTGTAAATGCTTTAGTTACGAAGTTTGGGATATGTTTTTTCCAACGGG
>NC_051405.1:40352473-40352652 GCF_015228065.2 Penaeus monodon
TGATGATTAAACCTCTTTTTTTAGCAGAAATATTTATTCCTTAATGAGAATAGCAGGAGGGTGATTTACTTAGAATCACCCCCGCTCTCATTAATTTATATTAATGATCACTACAACACCACCCAGATGAACGACGAGTGCTGGGGTCCCCCTCGCCCCCCTCACTTCCCCATCCCTTC
>NC_051405.1:40353525-40353874 GCF_015228065.2 Penaeus monodon
GCTACTCTAATGCTGGGAGGACGGAACGGAACACCCCCCCCCTCCCAGCGTTAGAGTAGCAGACGTACCGCGGTATAGTGTGTGTTGTAGCGGAGAGACCAAAAACTCCCTCACTCAGTAAATGTCAGAATATGACAGCTGGTAATCATTGTAGCGTAGCCTATGAACCTCCTATGACGTGGTATGCGTTTATTGGCCAGGGGAGAATATAGAGATGAAAAGGTTTCGTTTTTTTCCATAGTGTAAGTTATATAAGATGCCGTTTTGAAGTTAGTCACCTTTCCTTTCTAAACCGGAAATCGGTGGAACAAAACTGGGGTTACCTTTAAGAAAATACATATTAGAAATT
>NC_051405.1:40354007-40354156 GCF_015228065.2 Penaeus monodon
GCTGCTATGTTCCCGCACAAGAAGTAGGTTATTTTAGACTGGAAATAGTAGTACACAATACATCATTGTTATAAGATTACCAAAATTACCGTACTTTTTATGGCGCTCCTCACCGTAATCACTGTCAGGCCTTACTTATATAATTCCAG
>NC_051405.1:40354229-40354401 GCF_015228065.2 Penaeus monodon
GTTCTCATTTTCACCAATGACTAATGCGTTTGTGATTATAATTATTTGTTGGTAATTTTATAAGTCAGTGTCTCTATGTATATATCAAACTGCAATTTTCATCTAATGTCAATGATCGTTTAGCTCCAATGCGAGGGGATGCCTGTTAAGCTTGTGGTCCTATCAGGTTGCA
>NC_051405.1:40354952-40355077 GCF_015228065.2 Penaeus monodon
GCCTTCCTGAGGAAATTCGAGCGAAGGAGGAGCGAGCGAGAGGTACCGAGTACGAAGGGTGTCTCCTGCTCAAGGTCCTCCTCGTTATTCTTATTCTGTAATGATGTATCTTGAAGGGTACATCC
>NC_051405.1:40355568-40356122 GCF_015228065.2 Penaeus monodon
TTTCTCTATAATATGAAATTCTTTCATATTAGCCGTGTGTTTTATAATTTATATGCATTTATCACTGCATATTGGTCACTTCATGACTCATTACTTTTACCTGGAGATTAATTGTTAATCATCGTTGATCTAACCACTTGATTCAATATTAACACATTCAATCGCCACCTTATTATATACGTACTCAGTCACCGATCCTGAACACATAACGTAATAATTAACACCGTCAATTGAGCGGCATTATAAAACCAGACTGCAAATTTGCATCATAAATATCAATTTGCGTAATCTGCAACAGCTCCTCCAAGCGCCTATCGTTAGTTATCGCAGTCCTTGTTTGTTCAAGGTTCCTTTCTCATACGTTATTACACCGCGAGCATGCGAGGAACTATGAAAATCCAGAAACGAGGCCACGAGTGTACTTAAGCCATGGTGCAAATCTTGACTTAAGTTTACTCAAGTTCGCATCTTTGAGACAGAGAAGGGATCAGGCGCAAGAAAAGATCCGGGATGAAATGGCAGTCCCGTGTGAATTAGTTTCCAGCGATATACGG
>NC_051405.1:40357161-40357509 GCF_015228065.2 Penaeus monodon
AACTATAAAAACGTATGACTAAAGTGTGCCTCCGACTTTCAGATCCAGACGCACGAAATCAAAATTACCACTCCTATAAACCTCGTCCATTTTGCCCCAGATCTTCATCTGCTCAACGGAGATGCAAGAACAGTCAATTCCAGTATCCACTAGAAACTCTGCTCTTCCGTCTGCGAACTCAAGGTCCACGTAAGGACATGGGGTAAACTTGCAGTAAGTGGAATAAACTACCTCCTGAGACGCCATCGATGGATTACTCACGAGATGACGCTTTTTCGAAGAAGCGCCGGGGGACTTTATGTTTTATAAGAGGCTCATCTAGGTTCGCCTTGTGTGAGTCTTAGTCTT
>NC_051405.1:40359653-40361085 GCF_015228065.2 Penaeus monodon
GTAAACTCTTATGTGGAAAAAAATCGATTACCACAGACTTAATGATTCCAATAGGAGCATGAGATAACAAGCTTTATAAACGAACAGATAGATGGATATTGAGATAAACAGATGAATGAATAGAGAAATAAGTAGTTCCCTACTCGGATTTCCGATGAACTACCAATACCAAACAGTGACATATAGGATTATTCCATGCGATAAGTTGAATGGAGCAACTAAAGTGCCAGGTATTACAAAGGCTAGAGTGCCTGCATTACCAGGAATGAACACATGGACTTATTTTCTGGACAAATGAAAAGATCAGGATGTGGGGAATTCAGTATTTTAGACAATGATACCTCAAGCTTTGTGTGGGTTAAACTTTATTTTTAAATTGTTGTAGTTACTTATAAGGAAAGATTAGCGGAAAAGAGACAATAATAATACTGCCCTTTTTTCAAACTTGAGTGCAGAAGTGTTTTATGGGGTAGTTCTTAACGGGTATTATAGTAAGAAGAGAAACGTTGTTTTTGACGAGTGCTTGGCCAGAGGACTTAGCGAGTATATAACTGTTTGTGTCAAGTGAGTTGGTAACATTAGGAATGCATGAAACTATAAAGTGGCCTTAATTAACTGTCCAGCGATATAACATACCACTCTTCTTGCAGACAGGTTTAGTTTTGCATAACTGGTAACTATCAGCTGGAAGCCATCGTGTGTTAAGTGTTTCAGATGATCCTATTGGTAAACTAATTTTGTGAAAGTTCATGAAGAAAATACTCATCATATTGACTACAGTCAAAATTTTCTGTACGTAGTATAGAAAATGACTTGATATTTCACATAGTAGAATAACGTCAACCTTGCACTACCAGTAATAAAATTTTGGGAAGAATCATTAACTTATGGTAAGTTTATAGAAATAAATATGAAAACATAACTTCAAAGAGGGTTGCCATATCCCTTACATAATGAGTGATGCCATTACTGGAAATCAGCATATCCAAAGCTACCACGTTCAGATCAACACCAAGCGAAGCAGAGCTGAGAAAAAGCTGACTACTAATGCATTAAATTCTTTTATAGAGGTAGTTATGAACGCGTCATGTATTCTGCAATGAATACTGTCATTCATACAGACAGCATAATTTCTACCTGAATCTATAAATGAGGCTAATCGACATTTGACAAATAACTCGAAATGTTACTGCCTTCATGTCACCTGAAAAAACTGTTAATAATCCGCTCGAATTATTACAAAGGTTCTTACTGGAACCGTAACATTAACTGGATAAAAACACTTGACCGTTAGAAAACCATATTCCTGCGTGGCCTCTACAACCCGATGCCCAAGTCCCATAGGCACAGTCGAAAGCTTTTAGGCAGTGATACTCAGATAGAGAGACAGTACGCTTTGATTAGTTTTGCAAAAGTCAGTTTCGCCAGGTCA
>NC_051405.1:40365596-40367477 GCF_015228065.2 Penaeus monodon
TATTGGAAGTTTTAGTACAACGTACCACGTGTGTGGTAGAACAGCACTTGGTCATCTACAAGTAAACTAGTCTTTGTAAAAGTCGAAGGAAGCCTTAGCTGGCCTCTCGCCGGGTCTTGACAAAGAGATAAATAAACAATGGAATTCTAAATGAAAAGGGGAAATGCTGGAAATAGAGAGAATCCTGATTATCGGAATCTTTGTAACTACGTTGTTATGAAAGGAAATCTCGCTGAACGCTCCCTGGCCTCTGCGGGTCGCGAACCTCGGCGAAGCTTCATTTGCGCAAACGACCGAGTCTCTGTATGTGGCGGCGGAGGTCAAGGAGAAGGTCCTGGAGGCGAGAGGGCGGGCTGTGGCTTCCGCGCGCGGGCGTGGTAAGTTAAGAAGGTGAGGCTCCGGCCAGCATCATGTGGTCGCCGCATCGGTGGCGCTGGCGACCCCCGGCAGTCCCGCCTCACCTGCTCTCATGCGCAGTCGTCCCGCGCACCTCGGCGTTCCCCCCCCCCCCTTCGCCCAACGCAAACTACATCTCGCATTACTTGTCTCTTTTCTTTTGCTCCGAACTAATGCAGTCGCAGACATTTGCTACGTGTCAGAGAATAAAAGTAATGAAGTAACGCTTAGTTTGCTGATGCTGCAGGCCACGGCAAAGTTCGGGAGGACCGGAATACAAAAAAATTCGGCGTGTGGCACCCACTTACCTGAGAGGTGGGTGGAGCTGGGGCAAAGATAAGCCGGTGTGAGTGCCAAGGTGTTATCAGTCACCCTGCGAGCGGCGAGGATGGTGTGTTGCAGGCCCGCTCTCGGACGCTACACGTGGTGACGCGAGTTATCACTGACAGCCGAGACGAACACACAACAGGATATTTAATACAGCGAAAATCTAGAGCCGCGATGGTGGAGTAAAGTGTCCCTCAGACAAACAGGCAGTTACTAAGTGATCAATGTAATGTAAAAAGTACAAAAAAAAACTTTTAGCACAGTTGTTTGATCCCGTTGCCTCTCGGAGTGTGATGATCTTGCCAAGCGCCTAAGGATGGAAACTCAGGAAATGCGAGAAGGAGCTGCTGGCCGAGGACTTAGGTTCCTGGTGAGCACGTGGCTGCTGATGCTGCTCGTGACCTCAGGTAAGTTAGAGGGTGACACGAATTCATCAGATTACCCTTTTCTGTCTTGGTTCAGACGAGGGACACGACGGCACACGAACGAAAGGGAAAATTCTTCTTGAGTCTTATATGTTATTTTAGTACGAGGACCCACCTCGCTTTCTACGTGGTTTGTGATCATAGCATTGGTGAATCGTCCTCGATGTGGGTTCTGTTTCCCTGGCATGTCAACCACACAATATCGATCTCACCCCTTTACCGTGCAGTATAATTCCAAATTCAACGTTTCACCTAATTTGCATAAAACTTAAACTCGTTCCGGATTATGACGATATGCGAATTATGATTTAAGATATTTTTATACTCTCATATATAACCATTTCTTACCGTTTCATATTGGTAATTGCTAGAGCTAGACTTAAGGTCCATATAATTCCAATTTTAATGAATAAAGTCAAAGAAAATAAGAAACACTGAGCATTAAATATATCATAAAATTCACTCAACAAAATTTAAGATTTCGAAAAAAGAAAATTACGCATTTTCACTCAAAAGATATATATTAGGGGTATTGGATCATCTATATCTTAACTGTTTTATCTCCGTTTCCTTATCATCCAAATCGAACTTTTCCAAAATATATTGATATATTGTCAAAAATACATTGATATATTGTTGAACACAAATAATAATCTTTGAAGAAAATAGATAAACACAAAAGATATACAACATTAATCATCAAAGTCGTCAGTGAATAAATAACAAACGGCGG
>NC_051405.1:40368599-40368781 GCF_015228065.2 Penaeus monodon
GAATCGTTTACCTGTGTGGCGAGGGTCAGGTGAGTCTCTGTGCCGTTGGACCGTAACTAACTTTTCGCCAAGACTCCGACACTGCCACGGGTCCGAAATGCAAATTTTGGTTTAGCTTAAACAAGGATATATTTAACGTCAAGTTTATACTTTTATATATATATTTTTTCTCGGTGGGTATT
>NC_051405.1:40368892-40369038 GCF_015228065.2 Penaeus monodon
TGGTGTTATTGGTGAAGATGACGATAATTTATGTTATAGATTTTAGTATAATTTTAGGAATCATTTTAGTTATAGCAAAAGCTATCCTCATCGTTAACACCATCATCACTTTATTATTATCTTATTGTCATTATACTATATTCCGC
>NC_051405.1:40369101-40369391 GCF_015228065.2 Penaeus monodon
TTTTTCTAGCCGACGAGAATCTTATAAGTACGCGCATGATGAGTGCCAAACATTATTCTGTAATATTGGCGAAACAGAGGTATATTTCAGAACGGAGGATTAAAAATATCACACAGGCACCATTACCTGCCAGATATACGAGTCGATTTCACGAGAACAGACTAAACCTTATGGGGGAAACTGACAAAAAAAGGTGGAGTGATATAGCAAGATCACACCAGAGCGTTCTTGATTATCACGGTATATTAATATATTCACGTATTTTACTGACGGGGCTTAATTTTTCTGGC
>NC_051405.1:40369968-40370091 GCF_015228065.2 Penaeus monodon
TGTTGTTTGCTCGTTATTTTTAATCCAACTATATTTCCGTGTTTGCCCTGATATTTGACAATAATGAAACACAGCAGTAAAATACCTTTGACAGGAAGGTCAGACAGAATCCTACTTTGCATT
>NC_051405.1:40370133-40370341 GCF_015228065.2 Penaeus monodon
ATAGCCAAAGGGGAAAGTCTGAGCACAGAGATGAGGCTAGACGTAGCGAGCCCGAGAGGTAGCCTTCCTGAGGAAATTCGAGCGAAGGAGGAGCGAGCGAGAGGTACCGAGTACGAAGGGTGTCTCCTGCTCAAGGTCCTCCTCGTTATTCTTATTCTGTAATGATGTATCTTGAAGGGTACATCCAAGGCAAAGATTCACGTGTTTT
>NC_051405.1:40373619-40374459 GCF_015228065.2 Penaeus monodon
ACACACACCTCCACCACCAGCAAGCATTGAATTAAGAATACCTATACATAACGATTCAAACGGACAAATAAACAGCATGAAAGACAATCAGGTACAGACCTCATCACAGGCTGACAGGTAGGCCGTCCTGCAGTATAGCCGCTTGAAGTTAACGTGGTAGCCTGATGTAAAGTAAAACGTGTTTGCAGTATGACTTGCAGTAAGGAATTTTTCTCTTAAAATGCTAGAAATTTTTGCTGATCCTGGTGGTGAATATGATAATTAATTTATGTCTTCATATTGCATTTCATTTATTTATCCTCTTAGTATATTTTGGGTTAATTTGGGGAAAAAGCTATATCGTATTTGGTTTTGATTTGATTTGCTCTCGAATTTCGTATCTTAATAATCGTTTGGTTTATATCACTGTTATTTGGTTTCTACTTTTACCATTACTTCTATATCAACACCATTAAGATGAACAGTACCTGTTTATTGACAGTCGACAAAATTATTACTTCCTCATTTTTAAACAACTTATACTATATCACTGTACCCTATAATTATCTAAGTAAAAAGAATATATATTATAACCAGTGAAAATATATTGTAATGAATAAGAATTTGAACTGAATTCCATCGCTGTCTATATCAGCACCCTTATCATTCTTATTCATCACCCTATATCTAAATATCGAATATACATATGCTTACTGTCACCGGATAACCCAACACGTGCTGTATATCCCTTTTTCTGTGTGTGTGAGGGGGTGGCTGTGTATGTTTATGTTAATAATGCTGGTATGAACACTGGCATTCAATAAGTCTGAATGTATGTAAAATAACGAAAAAAATATATAA
>NC_051405.1:40375025-40375499 GCF_015228065.2 Penaeus monodon
ACCTATATCTGATTTGCTAACTGGCTGATAAAAAATTCACTTGGGGAGAGACTGTAAGCACGCCGAACCCGCCTTAAAATAATAACACAATCTTGAGGCACCACGTTGAGTTAAACAAGAAGCCAATATATGAGTTCTTAACACTTTTAACCAATCATTCCTAACATCCCCCAATACGTTTCCCAGCTTTCTCCCAATACCTCATCTACCATACTCGAAGATTTAAGAAAAGAAAAGAAACAAAGCCATGAATTTAATTTTCATATTAATAATAGCCTGAAAGACACGGTATGCTAATATGTGGGGAAAGGTGGATTGTAAAAGATGTTTCACGGAAGATGGGAATAAGAATAAGCGAAGAAAACAGGGGATGAGGGGAGGTCGAATAACAATGAGGATTAGAGTAGAGAAAAGATGATGTGGCAAAGGAGGATGTTATGAAGAAAGAAATGGCTAATAACAGTGAGGGAAGAG
>NC_051405.1:40376564-40376815 GCF_015228065.2 Penaeus monodon
CAGTCACCTGGACGGAGCCCGAAGTCCCTCCTTGACATTCATCTCCGCCTCTTCAGGAAGGTCACGAGAAACGAAAATCTTCCTACATGCTGGGGAAAAGGTAGCAAAGGTTATATGATTTCGATGTAGATGCTTTCGGATATTTAGCGGGAAGTAGATACAAAAAAAGGATGATGTGAGAAAGGAAAGGATGAAAATAGTAGGGAGGGATAAGCCAAGATGGATTTTGCGTAGGAGAGAAGAGGAAATTA
>NC_051405.1:40376895-40376976 GCF_015228065.2 Penaeus monodon
CGGTGTGGCTTTATTTCGAGTCTTTGGCATGTATTCGCGTGGTATCTGTGTTTATAAGTATCATTCACAATCTTTATAAGG
>NC_051405.1:40377289-40377521 GCF_015228065.2 Penaeus monodon
AACTTATAACTTAAATGCCTGTGTCCTTCATCCTCTCACACTTCCCCCGAAGTATCCGGATTATATTAAGCTAAGACCAACACATTAAGTTTTAACCGGATTGATGAAGCCTTCACTATCCGTTCGTTTGCTCTGTTCCACTTCATCTTTTAATTCATATATTTTTCTTTTATCTAACGCTCGAGCTATAAATCATTTACAGCACACCTCGGCTTGAATGAAAATAAAACGG
>NC_051405.1:40377577-40377649 GCF_015228065.2 Penaeus monodon
TTCGTTTCCTTTATTTTCAACCTCAGCTTTTCTTCTCTTCATTACCAATTATTCTCCTTTCTTCTTCTCCCG
>NC_051405.1:40377966-40378208 GCF_015228065.2 Penaeus monodon
TTCCACTCTCCTGCATAAGAGCCCCGTCACGCGATGCTGGCCGCCTCACAACTTCTGTAAAGGTAATTATTTACGTAATGATTTCGCTGGACGGTGGAGTGCCTGATCTTTGATTCTCATTTTCTTATCGTAACTTGGATTGTGATCCTCTGACGTCGCTGGCTTTGGACAGGCGATTTCCGAACGGGTGTGTGTGTTTTTTTGCCGGTTTTCCGGTTTCATTCGCTGGTCTGTGGGTAGAG
>NC_051405.1:40378895-40379055 GCF_015228065.2 Penaeus monodon
TGCAATCAGTAAAGGATAAGAGGCGGGGCGATGTCTTCTGCACCTGATGAAAAGTGGTCGACAAACCCGAAACGTTGTGTTTTATTTCGCTATCCCTGTGGTCGTGCTTTATTTTACTGATGCATTCAAGTTACAGTGTTTGCGTTCTTGTTCGTTGGTT
>NC_051405.1:40379930-40380288 GCF_015228065.2 Penaeus monodon
ATGTACAAAATAATAAAAAAGGAAAATGAAACTGATCAAACATCAAGAAAAGAAATCTGGGGAGAAGAAATAAGAAGTTTCAAAAGAAAAATACAAACGAGGGTGTATATAGGCGGGCGAAAAAAGGCATGAACCAGACAATAAATTCCATAAAAAAGAAGAAGAGTAAGAAAAAAGAGAATCGAATACTCTAAAGGAAAGGGGTTCGAGGAAGTCCAAGACTCTATAAGAAAATGCAGTGGTCTCCGCCTGACAAACAGCGGAGTTGATCCCACTGGAAGTATCGAATTCTACAAACACTCGAAGGTTCTTGGGGTCACGCTATCCCCTCGTTACACCCGGAGTGGGGGGGTGGGGT
>NC_051405.1:40382310-40382935 GCF_015228065.2 Penaeus monodon
ATTAGACAAAAGTAATTAGAAAAAACGAATAAATAAAGGTGAGACAAGAACAAAACAGAAGGGCGAGACCAAGCGAATAACATGCATTCAAAGTGCTCAAAGAAAACGAGAAAAACAACAAAGTGGGAAAGCCAAGGTGGAAAAAGAAAACGGGAACAGAGAAAATTAATGATAGGAAAATACGAACAGAGGAAAAAAGGAAGAAACAAATTAGGAAAACGGTAAATGCAATAATAGGGTAAAGAAAAAAGTGAGAAATGAGGGGAATGATAATAGGATAAAGGAGATATAGAGCGATAAGAAAATACAGAAGTGGTAGAAAACGTTATAATAAAGTAAAAAAAATAAAACACTCTAAATGGATTAAAATAATTAGTGTTATAAAGAAAGCAATCCACTAATAAATTGGGGTGAAATAGAAAAATACAAAAACTGTAACTAAGATAAACGAATGAAATGACGAAAGCGAAGAGAAAATGTAAAGAGGAATAAAAATAAAAGATAAGAGAAGAGAAAAAACGCATTCGAAAACGCGTGAAAAAAAGATATTGAAATGAAAAGAAAAAAGAAAAAGAAATGAT
The DNA here is from genome assembly GCF_015228065.2 of Penaeus monodon. Taxonomy (NCBI): domain Eukaryota; kingdom Metazoa; phylum Arthropoda; class Malacostraca; order Decapoda; family Penaeidae; genus Penaeus; species Penaeus monodon. Next base: position 40,382,892 of record NC_051405.1, read on the forward strand.
AAGAAAATAACCAAGGAAATTGTCAAAGCCTAGAATAATTGTAC
>NC_051405.1:40383352-40383467 GCF_015228065.2 Penaeus monodon
GGCAAAAAGGGATTAGCCTTACTTGTTACCGCCGCCGCAAGGGAAGGCAAATGTACGTTATGAATTTGGGGACGAGGCGCGTTAATAAGAAACTTGATGGGATGAACTTTGCCTT
>NC_051405.1:40383901-40384301 GCF_015228065.2 Penaeus monodon
TCATATATGTGTTTATACATATCAGTAAATATACTTAAATACTTTTGCTATTGCATCTAATCTTTAACTTGACCATCTTATATCTAGTCCGCTTAGCAAGAAATAGCATATGTATAAGCCACTACATATATTTACGGCTCCATGTGCCTTGTGTTCACGTGAAGCATTTTCTTCCCCCGAAGGACTAGGCAGCTCAGAGGTATCTTAAATGCGTTATTATGTTTCCTTTGACTATTTTTTATTATTATGCCGCCTCATTTCTCCTTTTATTGGTCTCTCTTTGATTCCCATTTATGGTTGATGGATATCACTTTTCATATATATTTTTTTCTTCGTTTTTCTTTTTTTTCTTTTTCATTTTTTATGTGTATGTTTTGTTTTTATTGTGTTTTAGGTTGAT
>NC_051405.1:40384627-40385727 GCF_015228065.2 Penaeus monodon
TTCCATAGTTTATATCGTTCCGGACTGAGGTCATTAATATTTACCACAAAATAATCATTCAAATAGGACGTAAATCTACTATGAAAACCCTTTCTAAAACAAAGTATCTTTTATAAATACCTTCAAAGGATTAGCTGCTATCAGAGATCGTTAGTATATCATCAACTTATTCCAAGCTTCGTTGCGAATAAGTGATTATGTTACAAGTGAAATTAAGTTTTTAAGTACTGATTCCTGGCTCTGTGTAGGATTTTTCCACACGTCAATAGAACAGTGCTTATAACTATTCTCTTGTGTTATTTAAGTAATCGAAAGGCTATTGTTGTCAGTAGTGATTTTGTGATTATGATCTTGTCGACTTAGAAATGTCGCCATGAGCACCTGTGCCATATAGTATATTTTTTATCATGCTAGCCAGTCTTGAGGGAAAAGTTTCAAAATATTTTCTTGTTTGGTGATGAGCGTAGATCTCTTGATACCTGTACGTCGATTTATTTAAACGATAAGGGTTTTGTGATTGTTTTTATATTGCTTTAGCCTCCGTGGAGCTCCTGTTCAATTCGTATTTTTAGAATTATCATTTGGATATTGCAACAATATTTATTGCTTTAGTCTCTGTTGAGCTGCTGTTGAATTCGTATTTTCAAAACGTATCCTTTGGATTATATTTAACTCTCAATTAAATCAAATAAATGCTCATCTTTCTTGAGAGTTTACAGTATGTTCCATCTCAGTTCTTTTAGAATTCTGTCTACACATTATTTTCATTTTAATTTTTCTCTTTTCCTCACTCACCGCAAGTACTGTTACAACGAATTTCATTTCTTTTTCGCTTTTACAATTTTTTTCCTAATTAATATTCTAAGTTTTCAGTTTGTGTGCAGTTTCCCCGCGTGCTTTGACTGAATTTACTTTTTTTACATGTAGTTGACGGAAAACATTGTACACAGCAGTGAATATTTCATAAAAATTACTGAAAGCTACATTCACGTGCTGGGATGCATAATTTGAGTCCCATGGAATTCCCAAAGCAGGATTTATAAATGTGTTCATTTTTTCAGGAGTGTGATTCCTATAGTTTAATATACTATTAGATTCTG
>NC_051405.1:40386706-40386992 GCF_015228065.2 Penaeus monodon
GGTTTCCACTCGGCATTCCGTATTATTTATTTACCGTCTGGCATTTTTTCCCTCCACTTCTATTTTTTCTCGTACATGAGTTAGAGCTCGTGGGCGAGTGCGCAACGCGATCACACCGTCTGGTCTCTCGGTGGCCGCGGCATAAGGGCGAAAGTCCCCTGACCGCAGTGAGAACCAAGTCGAACGCTCATAAACCTCTCCAGCATAAGTCCAGATCGGGTTCTTGTACATGAAGTCAATAAATGATTATGCAAATAACGCGCTAGACCGTACTCGGGGATGCTTG
>NC_051405.1:40387718-40387846 GCF_015228065.2 Penaeus monodon
CGTCACGCGGATTATAAAATTACGATTGCTTTTGCTATAATAAGACCCACAATATGAGTTATAAAGGCAGATAACGTTCCATTTAAATCTTAAAATTCAGATGTAGATAAAAAAACACGAATCCCCAT
>NC_051405.1:40387957-40390012 GCF_015228065.2 Penaeus monodon
TTTTTTTTTACAGAAGCGTTCTCAAACACTGAAATTTGTATCAAAGATCCATAAAAATTGGGTGGTTTCACCAATGTCAAGCAAACATATGTTTTACTATGACGTTAATCCATTTTATGATATATGTGTAAAAAAAGGTTGCAGATTTCAGCAGTATTGCAACAGGAAGGAAATGTAATACTTAAATACCAGAAAAGTTGTCTTTAGCAAGGCAATTATCGGGTTTAAAATGTTCATCTTCTGAAATTACCTGGAAACCAATTGATTTCTTTAATGTCTTAAGAATGTATGTCTTAATTGTTGTGTGGATTACCAACAAAGCTTAGGAAGGGTGTCAAAAATCGTATTTCTTGTACTTTCATTATTTATTCCTAAACTATATTCATCGCAATTTCCAATTTTGCCTCCAAAACACGGGACTTACAAAATTCTTTTAGTTTCTGAAACTAAGCATTGCCTCTTACTTATTCTGAGTGATTGGCTTTGACGTTGCATACTCTTTCTATCTCTTCAAAGGGCCAACCTGTGGTATTAGGGGGAAAAATACCCTAGCCTGTAAAGAAACATAATTCAATTAGAGTTTTGTATGCTACAGTTAATATTACTTTAAATCAGATTATCTTCTTACAAAGCCCACTCTCTTATCAAAATCTATGTGGCTTTCTGCAGTTTAATTTGACTCTGGTACAGTTGTGTGTGTTTTTATGGATAGCAGTTCTAATATCAACTAGCTGTGGATTAGTCTAAAAGACTCACTTTTCTTTGAAAGACTGAGTTCATTAAGTCTATAAATCAAGTTAATCTCTCCAGATATCTATAATGAAATCTAAGTAGAGATTAGCGTAACATCCGCTGTTCAGATAATGTGTTGCAATTTTAGTTACAGAGAATTGGCCTTTATTATTTTTCACGTAAAATTAAATCACCAGGAATCAGCTCAGCAGACCATATGTTAAATATATATCGAGTTTCGCTTAAACAAATCTCTTATTTTTAAATACTGTAAACGTAACATAATGAAGAGGGCTACATATACCATTGACATTTCATAAATCTCTGTTACATTCATTTTTGTACACAGGTAACTGCGTTTATGTTTACTCCGGAGGCAACGCACATACAGCATTTCAACACGCTTGTTAGGTCGTAATATGCACCTAATAAGCTATAAGAACACTTGATGTGGAGTTCAAACACAAAGAGCTCGGTCAGGACAATCAGTTATAAATCTTGCATTAGAAAAAAAGAAAAAGAAAATGTTGTACTGGTATATATAGTCTTTTTCACTATGTTCCGTTTACTGCATTTGAAAACAAGACATTTGTTTAAGAACCAGAATGTAAATGTACATTTACTAAAGGAAAATCGAAAACTAATATTTAGTAAAACATAATTCATGAGAAAAAAATCAGACATACGTTTTCATTCACTGCTATATTTTCACATAAAGTTAAATTACCAAGATTTAGCCCACCACATGTTAAATATTCATTGAGTTTCTTTTAAAATGAAAAAGGCTAAATCCTTGTAAGTAGAAGACAACTGCTAAATACCATAACACTTGTTTTATAACTGGTGGAAGTATATAATTTGTTAACAACGATTTCTGTTGCATTCGTGAATATATGAAATGTTTATTCTGTAGCACTTTGGTCTTTATTTAGAAATGTGTTTATTTACATGTGGACTATATCATAATTTAAACTGCATTTGGATTTATCCATTTGATTACTCTTCAACATGTTGCAAATAGTATAAACAGTGTGTAGCGCAAAATTGAATAAACATGCTTTATTTGAGCGGAATCTGTGAAAAATATATAATAAAAATACAAATATATTAATAGCAGATGGATTCTAATCAATAAACAAAACTGTCATGACATTTGCATAACTTTATTGCCTCATCCATAATTATCACAAAACTACTTGACTTTCTGTTATTATATATGTTCTGTGTCTAGAAAACAGGGAGATTAATAATTTAATGACTGCCTTTCAAGAAGAAATGAAATTGGTTTTGTGATTATTACTCAGCTTACGGAAATATACCCAC
>NC_051405.1:40390097-40390363 GCF_015228065.2 Penaeus monodon
TTATTTGCTTGTTTGTTTGTTACACAGGTGCCAAAATTTACATACGCTAGACATTGCTTCAAATGTCTGTTGCATGTAATTATCATTAATTTCTGCGAAACATATACTGAGGTTAGATACATACATCATCTGCTTCCTAATTGCAATAATGAAAAATGTTGATACACGGGGTCATTTTGCATTGTTAGTAACATTCAGCAGATATGAAATAATATGCATTTATATAAAATCTATTTTAAGTGTTAGTTAATGTAAATCTTCTGGAG
>NC_051405.1:40390397-40390641 GCF_015228065.2 Penaeus monodon
CAGTGATGTATCATTTCCAGTTTACTATCACATTATATAATGTATTCATTCACCTATCAAAATTAGCGTCTTTTTCGTCCATTCATGTACGTGTTTGTTTCTTCTTACATGCCAAATCTTACCCAGTCTCGAGAAATACATGCCTCTATCTTTATATGTACAATCCCCGTATCTACGAAGTATACACAGATATCAAGAACAGTAATAATATGTGCAATCCCTGTGTCTGCGAAGTATACACAGA
>NC_051405.1:40390701-40391239 GCF_015228065.2 Penaeus monodon
CCCCACAAAATATGCAAAGAGATCAAGAACAAAGACTGAGAAATCATGTGTTCTTGGTTGAGAGCATTAAACCCAAGCAATTCATAACTCGGGAAAAAATATATATGAACTTACTCATAAAGGGAGATTTGATTAGATTCGAGCTTCTGAAATTGAAAAAATAGCGAGCAACTAGGTGAAGACTATTCCATTCTTATTGTTGTTTTCTCCCCGTAATTAACCTAGACTAGTATTTCCTTAAGACCTGGTTATTTGTGACGTCGTTTTTTTGTTGTTGTTGTTTTTTTCAAGATTATATTGTTAATTAAATCTGCTCTTTTACGATTAACACTTTACAAACGCCAAAATTATTTGCTAACTATGCCATCGAAGTGAAAAAAGCAGTTACACTTAAGTATAGTGAATGATACCTTTAAGTCAGACAGATACTATGAAACGAATAAGAGGATTAGGGCATCGTCACTTGAAATACCTGTTGGGTATTCTGCTAGCAACACCAGAAATGCTATTATTGGAGAGTATTGGGAATTCAGTTGCA
>NC_051405.1:40391292-40391957 GCF_015228065.2 Penaeus monodon
GAATAGCGACCCTATATGAAGAAGATGGTTGGGAGTTGAGTAATGTCTTGGCACACGGAGTATTCGATGTACAGATGAATCGTAGTGGGTTTCAAGTTCATGTTATTACTATGCACGTAACATTACGAATGGAAAGTTTTTGCACATGATGGAGAAAGTGACTTTTATCCCAGTGGCAGGAGAAAAGGACGCCCTTCATATGACTTCCAGACATGGCGTACCTTTTATTAAGCAAGGTACACGGTACACGGCACAAATGGCACATATGACAACTTTGCTGAGCTCGTCGTACCTTACCACTTGACACATATGATCATTATCTATGCCCGTTAACAAATATTTAAAATCTAATCACATTTTTTTCTTCTTCTTTTTTTCTCATTATCAACTGTAGTAAATCAACTACATAGTGAATTGGGGGATACAATATAATTCAGGATATCACAATTGCTATGTCATTCCCTGATAGGTTTCTCATTTTGGAAACGTAGGGTTTAGATACTATGGAAATCGGTATACCACGTTTCAGATGAATTGGAATAGTGGCAGTGCCAGCTACTACTTGTCCCAGAAGCAGAAGCTTGTTATATTTGCGCTTTCAAGGAATTTAGCGTGCTCCTTGTACTAGTGTTGAGATCTTTTGAAAAAAAAGAGATAGTATACGC
>NC_051405.1:40392084-40392150 GCF_015228065.2 Penaeus monodon
CCCTATGATTTTTATTCATGTCGTGTTCACTTAAGGAAATACACTTTCAAGAATCCATCGCCAAGT
>NC_051405.1:40392261-40392741 GCF_015228065.2 Penaeus monodon
CGCAGTCGGTAAACGCAGTGAACGATGCAATTACGAAGTAACAGGCGATTATAATAATGTATCTTTATACTTCTATCTGTTTTATCTCTCTCTGCAATACGCCTCATTTGGGTAAACGTTCCAGTTGTATTTTTTTCTTCTTTTTTATAATAGCAACACTTGGTACCACCTTAAGGTCAGACTGCAGTAAAGACTAACGGCGCCGTGCAGAATGAAGCTCGTCTCATCTTGTAAATAAACTTTAACGGTTTGTTTACTTTTCTGCTAAGGTTATTGAGCAATTTAGTCACGGGTGGAAGACAAATGTAGACATTATCTTTTTGCAAATTCACAAAGGCAACGGAAGCCATTTCTGCAGACAGTTCGTCTCTTAGTGTCATATGTGGCATACTGGGAAGTGTCACTGCTGCTTTGCAAAGTGTGTGTGCCAATTCAGTCAGAGGATTGAACAATGTCTGTACATACATACACCAACATTAT
>NC_051405.1:40392896-40393141 GCF_015228065.2 Penaeus monodon
TTTAGCAGTGAATGTATACTTTGCAAACCAAATGTATGTATTTGTGCAAACTGACTGTTTTCTATCCGAAAACGAAAACATTCTCAGGAATTACAGATTATGTTTAAACACCAAACACTGAACTTTCAGACAGAGATTGCCGATTGATTTATTGATAAGCTAATTACAAAGTTAATTACTGAGCTGGTTACATATACCTAGCCAAAAAATGTAAGAAAGTGGTCGCAACTAACAAAAGATAATAG
>NC_051405.1:40393430-40393507 GCF_015228065.2 Penaeus monodon
GACCTTTCACGACGAATCATGACCAACTTCCTCGTTTCTTGATAATACCCACGTAATTTTCATTCCACTAAAGACCA
>NC_051405.1:40393543-40393764 GCF_015228065.2 Penaeus monodon
GTCCCTTCTTTGTTGCAAATCGGACCCACAAGACGAGGAAGAATACAGGAACGCAGGAGAACCTCCCTTGCACTCTAAGCCAGACGTATATTCCTTGCCTCTGCACCTCCCTTCTCAAGAATTCTTTTGATCCTTATCTGTGAAATTGCAAATTATTTCCTTTGTAGTCGAGACCGCCTATTCCGGCCCGCCCGCTCTCCCCGCCTCAGCCTCAGGCAGTC
>NC_051405.1:40393788-40393896 GCF_015228065.2 Penaeus monodon
GTCATGCCACTACACAGCGGTTACCGTTGGCACCGGAATGGGCATTGACGACGTACATTACCAATGCTAATGTGGACCCTACTTGAAGATGATGCTTCAGGTTCCTCG
>NC_051405.1:40394259-40394462 GCF_015228065.2 Penaeus monodon
AATGTGGTACGCAAAGAGAGTGTTTTAAGCTCTTCCATTTTTAACGCGGATGACTGGACGCCAACGCTACACAGATGCAGGTCATTCTTTAGTCATAAATGCCATTCCGTGAGGCTTTAGTGATCATATTGCTACGTCTGCTTTGGTGAAATATCACGGACTACCATCTGGCCTAATGAAACGTGGGAAAATAAAAATAGAGC
>NC_051405.1:40394964-40395590 GCF_015228065.2 Penaeus monodon
CTGCAAATGCTGTCTATCTATAGCTCGTTCGGCAAACACGTCTCGTTGAGATCACATTCACATTGCAACAGTGACTTGTGGGAGACTGCACACTGGTCAGAGATTCACTGTGGGCGTGGGCGTCAGGTGGGCGTGGTGGGTGTAACGGTCTGTTCCCAAGAGAGCTGTACGGAAGAACATCTGGTATTGATGACGGTTAGAACAGCCGAGCGGACACAAAACTGTTGGGAAAAAAGACAATGATAGTATTGGTGGTGGTGATGATACTGGCGAGGAAGATGAGGAGGATGCTGGCGAGGAAGATGAGAAGGATGCTGGCGAGAATGATGAAGATGCTGGCGAGGAAGAGGAAGATGCTGGCGAGGAAGATGAGGAGGATGCTGGCGTGGAAGATGAGGAGGATGCTGGCGAGAATGATTAAGATGCTGGCGAGGAAGAGGAAGATGCTGGCGAGAATGATTAAGATGCTGGCGAGGAAGAGGAGGATGCTGGCGAGAATGATGAAGATGCTGGCGAGGGAGATGAAGAGGATGCTGGCGAGGAAGAGGAGGATAATGCTGGCGAGAATGATGAAAATGCTGGCGAGGAAGATTGGATGCTGGCGAGGGAGATGAGGATGATGCCGG
>NC_051405.1:40395759-40395827 GCF_015228065.2 Penaeus monodon
ATAGATTATAAAATCAATAGTAATAATAAACTTTGCAGACACTTTTCTTTTGTCATTTTTGGTCAGAA
>NC_051405.1:40396246-40396797 GCF_015228065.2 Penaeus monodon
CCAAAGTTACTTACCAATTCAAACATAAACTCAAGCGTATGTGTTTGTGTCTCTGTTCCAGTGTTTTTCACTATGTTCCGTTAGTCTGATTGTGTTTTATTTTGTTGGTTGGACACGCAAGGACGGCAATAGATCAATTAATTCAACTGTCTGTAAAGATTATGGCTAAAGCAATCAAAGCCTAAAACCCATTTCTCTTGTCAGGAATAACAACACTCACCTATATCACACTAAAAAGTAGGAAGCCGACCCTTTGGCTCTTTTCCCCGTGGCCTCAACCTCAATAGCCAAACTACCCTTGCCTGCCCATAATACACCGAGCCTGAACAAGGTCTCGATGGCACCTTAACAACCTAGTTATAAACGCGCAGTAGTCGAGGCAGTGTAAACAGCGGAAGCAGTTTGCGTCTCACCAACCGCGGCATCGATTTGCAGGTAATATTTCATGGCTTTCTTTCTGTTCTCCCGTGTCAGTTTGCAAACCGGTCCATGGATATGTTTTCGTAGATTATTGAACCTGGTGAGTTTATTCAATTTTACGATAGTATGTC
>NC_051405.1:40396830-40396935 GCF_015228065.2 Penaeus monodon
CGACAGGGTAGAGAAGTTTTTTTTTCCGAACGTTTCTTGCCCAAAAAAATCGTTTACTTATACGTTCTTGTTTTTGGATCACAATTGTAATCGTACTGGAAACGT
>NC_051405.1:40397009-40397302 GCF_015228065.2 Penaeus monodon
CACTATCTACTAATGTACCGCAAGACGGTTAATTCAAAAACTGAAAATCATTACGATTCAAGGGAATTATTGCTTCAGTTCCAACGCATATCACTGCATGCAAATCCATAACCATTACTTCTTTTAAGGAATCAGTTGACGTTTGGGATTATCTTCGCAATTCAACGTGTCAACATAAACGCTTTCCCGCACGCAATGAGGATCGAGTGTACGTGAAAAAAAAAATCAGACACAACCCACAGGAACACGAAAAAAGTTTTGACGAAACCAGCAGCAAAAAAAAATCCTTGCAC
>NC_051405.1:40397430-40397819 GCF_015228065.2 Penaeus monodon
GAGAAACATACATTTTTTAAAAAGTGAAATTGATGATCTTTATAAGTAATTCATAACAGTATTGAGTGTTATTTATGAGCTGGAAGATCCCTCGCTACAGTAACCCGGGGGAGTGACGTGCTATACAGACAGAACAAGTTTATATGGTTTATTACATCAAGAAGGCAAAGCAAAAAGTAGAATTGGAACAAATCCCAAAATACACTAAATAAAAGAATGTAAACAACAGGAAAAGAACTGGTTATCAAGACATTAAGTGTATTATAATAAACTTCAAGTAAACATTTGTCCATGAGAGAGGAATTAGGAATTAATAATGCAATTATTATTTATAGGTCCCATTATTTCTTGAAGGTGATCAAAGCCTTTGTTTCAAGATGAATCAAAAG
>NC_051405.1:40398148-40399752 GCF_015228065.2 Penaeus monodon
TACAGAAGAATTCCTCATTTTTTAAAATCACTATTTGGCCTAATCACCGTAAGAATAATTATCAGAAAATATATAATCATTATCAGTGTTTAGTTCACTCGTTCTGACAACCATTTACATTTCCTGGCAAGGTTGTTGTTGTTTTTTCGTATTCATAGACACTTTCGAAAATCGATGGTTGGTAGTATTGTTGGGAATTGACAAATTTACCATCGTGGTGCCGTCAAGTAACTGCAAAGGTTCGGCTTATTTACGTAAAGACGTGTGAGTGTTGTAGTAAGAGTTCGCCCTCAAACACTATCAAACAAGCGTAAGTGGATGAAGTTAAATGGTTTAAATTTTAACTGGTTTCAAGTTCAGGTTTTTAAAAAATAGCCTGGAATGTAGCCCTAGGCCAGGAAGGCTTTCAGCTCCAATTGTAGAGAAAAAAAAAACGTGTTGGTAGATGAACTGACTACTGTCCTGATAGCTAATGTTGATCTCTCCCAAGAGTGTGTTAAAAACGTCATTAGCCAAGAACTTAAAATGCCAAAGGTTTCTGCTACGTGGGGGGCCGCTCCCACTGGCCAAGCTGCTCGTGTCAAGACAAAACTGGAAACGTTTTGAAAGAGATAGTGCTAAATTCGACGAACGTTTCTCTAACCCTGGATGTGCGCTGGATCCACCGCGTCGAACCAAGTAGTTTAAAGACCAAGTAGTTTAAGACCAAGTAGTTTAAGACCAAGTAGTTTAAGCAGTAGAAACGCACGTTTCTACTTTCCCCTTCAAGGAAACCAGTATCGGTTTGCCTGCTGAGATGGTGAGAGCCTCAGTCTACAGCAAAGGGTATTACCATCATGGGCATTCAAAAGACTAAGCAACTAAGCAACGGATGAAGATTACTGTGCCGGCTTGTTAAGGCAGCTACTCGATGATTGCAAGACTAAAAGTCAGTGATTGCTAAGGCAGCCCACCATAGTCTCGTAAAATTTAGGTTCAATGTGTGTCTGAAAATTATGTAAAAAAAAAAAAGGAGAGAGAGAATGAATGTCAATAAAATACCGTTATTTCCGATGGAAAAAGTTGTCTATAGACAGGAAAAAAAACTGTCGCTGGATTCTCTTTAGGACACTTAATTTGATGCGCTGTTGCCAAACACTTTTTTTTTTTTTTTCCTGATATTTGCTACGCCATTTCAAAATTTAGGTTAATAACAAATGGTGGTTTACAGTATCCAATGGTTACAATATAGCTTTGACTTTCTATGACTATGGGATAAATTGCTGCATCTGGTAAGCAACCCCGGAAGCATCTGTTCTTTCGGACTTTTAACTTTAAAAATATCCTGTTTACTGGTTCTATATGAATTCACTGTTTTATATCACAATGCACGGACTTTATAACCATTAACACGTTTGTTCATTCGTTTTACCACACATGGCTCTGACTATCATTTCTCTCCCAAATTTTAGCCCCGCCTCGCAATTCCTGTCGTAATAACGATGGGTTGACGGCGGAAGTGACTACAAATGATTAGGACCTATTTATTATTTTAAGAATTTATTACTGTTGAGGATAAAACCTTCTTAGGCAAAGGGGGAATCTAAGCGCCCTACTCAGAGGAG
>NC_051405.1:40399794-40400059 GCF_015228065.2 Penaeus monodon
CACCCGCAGTCTCACCTCGCGAGTTTATTATGGTTATCTTACGCACTGCCAAACGCCGTGTGTAGGGTCATGTAACCAAAATATCTTTCACCCTCTATGAAATGGAAAGACCACAACACAAGAGCCATCGAAACCGCTTCCAGGTCCTCTTCCCGTACCAAGATCAGCGTGAATAAAGTTGTGGAAACTAATTTTACATTTCGTTTGATCTTTTTACGGTGTAGATGTGAGTACATTCTATCTCGAATACATCACTGGATAACAT
>NC_051405.1:40400445-40400788 GCF_015228065.2 Penaeus monodon
CTCCCTCCCTCCCTCCCTTTGTATGCCTTCCTCGCTCCTCGCCATTCTCTGTTCTCAACCTTCTACGTTCTAATCCCTCCACCGTTTTCAACTCTGTCTGCTCTCCCAATTCCTTTCCCTTTTCCGAATTCCTTCCCTCAGACACACCTCCACCTCAGCATAGTGTACGGGGCCAATTCGCTGACCGCCAGAGTGACACAATACCCCCATTGTTTACAGTGACTGCCGTTGTTGTTAGAAGCTTGCGTCATGCAGTAGAGGCCATGGGTTCTGCATGCTGATGGATTCGGAAGAACAACAGTGTTGTGATGCGCACATGATACTGTTATGAGGCGATCTGATA
>NC_051405.1:40400940-40401677 GCF_015228065.2 Penaeus monodon
TTCCATAGCACTTGTATTGTCGACTACACTAATATATTTTATTCGTATTGTCAGTATTGCCTCTGTATTTACAACTGTTATCAGTATAGCGAACCATTTCCATCTCTTAGTTATGTAATATAAAGTACTGATAGGCATTCCATTTCTGTAATATCTGTCAAACGCTCAGATACTATAATTTACACTCACGTACTTAAAAACTAGCATTTATTTTTTAGTATAATACATCTTAAGCAAAAAAAAAAGAAAAAAATATTGTCCATTCTCCCTTTCACAACATAGTAATGACGTAGGCCATTCCGGAGGATATATAAGGCAACTTACCAGCACAAACGCCATAGAATTATAATACGGAAGGCACATTGATCAAGTACGAATGCCCTGCAGTTGCACAAAAACTGCATTTGAAGCCAGTCTCCTCCGGCCCTCAGTTGCTAATCGATGGCAAAAGAAAATCTCATGCACAATGGAGCGCTGATTCGGGACAAGGGACGAGTTTTAGAGGCGTATAGACGTTGGCACAAAAGATAGGACTCGGGGACACTCAGCCGCCTTCTTCACCCTCTGCTTTTTTTTTTTTTTTTTTACTTTTTGGGTCTCTTTGCTTTTTTGAGTCTGATACTGTGCTCTACTTCTATTATTCTCGTTGTTTTCGTTTTTTTTTCTTTTTCGTTCTTTATCTTTTTTTTCTCTTTTCTCCTGCTCTTTCTTTGTTTCTCTTGCTCTTGCACTTTCTT
>NC_051405.1:40401773-40401884 GCF_015228065.2 Penaeus monodon
AGGTACTGGCTTTTCATCTTTTTGCTTTTGTTTTTCTTTTATTTTCTTTCTTATGCTATTTCTGGTTTTCATTAAGTGCATATCCTACTTTTCCTTTCCAACGTTTCCATT
>NC_051405.1:40401918-40402582 GCF_015228065.2 Penaeus monodon
CTACTCTTTTGTGGCTCTTTTATTTTTTTCCCCTAAGGCTTATTCCTCTTCCAGCTTTCTGTTGAATGAATTATCTACTTTCCCTTTCATCTCCCTTCTTCCTGCTCCTTCTTTTCTTTATTCCTTCTTATCATCCAGCTTTTGTGACATCTTTGCTGTTTGTTTGTCATGATTATAATCATTTTCATCCCTTGATAATCATCATGAGGTAAGCGCCTGTCACTGTGTTATGTAGTCGAATGTTTTTCTTTTCATAAAAGTTACCAGCATCCAGGTATATTCTCTCAAAGTATTCCGTGAATTATGTATAATTTCAAAAGGTAATATCTTTGTGAACAGAGCTTCTAAATATATTCATGTCGACTTGCATTATGAAGCTAAAGGCTGGATATATCGGTCCCAGGGTTTAGCGGAATGCCAGATAGGTTTTTGTAGAGCACTCCCACGTAAATTGAATTAGTGGCGGGCTGAAGGATGAGCCCTGTAGATTTGGCTGCACTAGTAGGCACGGCAGCGGTGGCGGCGGGCTTGTAGCTGTAGAAATCAATAGTAATCTTTCGCTATGTATGGCCGGCTTTGCGGTGTAAAGTGATCCGTTTCCGCCGTCGACAATAAGCCACCACGTCGTTCGCCTGTGTTCCGAACAAATTATATTTTCGTCCTG
>NC_051405.1:40402607-40402806 GCF_015228065.2 Penaeus monodon
GACGTTGTGGGATAACAAGAGGAGACGGAGCAGTGACTGTGAATGAATCCTAGACCAAAGGGGACATAAACACGCACTGGAATTGCGTGTTTTCTCTCAAAACACTTCTTGCCCAGGCTTGGCCGCCCCTTAATTCGTATACATTGTCCATTTACTGTGCGTGTGGCTCACCCAGTCCTGCATAAGGAAATACTTTCTA
>NC_051405.1:40402846-40403019 GCF_015228065.2 Penaeus monodon
AAGAAACGCGTGCTCAATGTCACGTAGAACAGTAGCCAGTCAGACTAAAATTAAAGGATCCAGCATGAAATGATCTGAATTAATCTGAAGCACAGCACGATAATTCCATCAACTCAAGCTAAGCAAAATCCAAATTCATTTATAAGCCAGTTAGTTCTAACACACACACACAG
>NC_051405.1:40403717-40403923 GCF_015228065.2 Penaeus monodon
GCTTGAGCGCTTCTCATGCCTTCCCATTAGACGAGACACTGATCGCGGCGGCAAACGACACTCGCCTCCCGCCCGATGTCCCGCGAGAACGACGCTTCACGCGGGTCTGAGGGGCTGTTACGGCGAAGACAAGGAAGATGCTGTTGAGGGGAGGATGTTCGCTGCTCGTAAGGGCTGACCGGATTGGGGTGATTTGCACAGTCGAG
>NC_051405.1:40404351-40404533 GCF_015228065.2 Penaeus monodon
CACGCGTCCGGAAACATATTTCCAGAACAAAAATCTTTGACTGAATCCCTTCACAATAGGTCAAGCCTTTCCCTGACATATTTCCGGCTAAGAGTGATCCTTGCGAACGCACTGGAACGACGGAAAATGATGATGGGTTGGGACAGTAGAATAACAAAGGAGAAAAAGGCTCACGAATTTTC
>NC_051405.1:40404904-40405516 GCF_015228065.2 Penaeus monodon
AGTTCATCATCCAAACCGAAATATAACTTCAATACAAAATTCTCGTATGACTGTGTTAACAACTTGACCTTGTAACAACCACTTACTTTCATTCGTATTTCGTATAAGTTGAATCAATACTCACATAACTTGAAACACCGCGAGACCTTCCATTCGACCTTAAAATAGCTTTCATATAATCCAAAGCCTACAGCAGCCTGACAACAGATACTGGATAGGTACCAAAGTCTCCATAAGCCTATTTGCTCACAGCTATTTGCGTTTGTTCCAGCTTGTCTTGTGTTGTTCTTCTTTGTTCCAGCTTGTATTGTGTTGTTGTTCTTTGTTACAGCTTGTATTGTGTTGTTGTTCTTTGTTCCAGCTTGTACTGTGTTGTTGTCTTTGCTAGCTGTTATGCCCAGGGTTGTAATGCTGAACTTTTATTTATTTTTTGGTGTAACATCATATATATCCATCCAGAGTGTTTATTTGTACATCCCTTTTCAGTAAAAAAAAAAACCCACTGATGGATAATTTGTTTCAGATGTGGATACAGTTACGCATTTTTTAAAACTATTTAATGGTAGCCACAAAGAGCTTATGAAAGTCCGAAACGTAAAAACAATCAACGTA
>NC_051405.1:40405698-40406054 GCF_015228065.2 Penaeus monodon
GCTCGAAAAAATGGGACGACGTTTAAAAGCTACACTTATACTGAATAATTATATCTATCAGCAAATGTATGGCCTATTGGCGAGTGAAATACACAGTATCAGAATCTTAATCATTCGCCCTTTTATGGAGACGCATCAACATTTCAAATATCGTGACAAAGAATATCTCAGATATCATGACAAAAAAATCTCAAACCTTGTGACAAAAATATAAATATCATGACGAAAAATCACAAATATCATGATAAAAAAATCAAATATCATAACAAAAAGACCTCAAAAGATCATGACAAAAATAAATAAATAAAAAACAAACATCATAACAAAAACAAATCTCAAAATATCATAACAAACTG
>NC_051405.1:40406401-40406641 GCF_015228065.2 Penaeus monodon
CGATATCATAACAAAAAAGTCAAAATATCGCGACAAGCGGAGGATCCCCTTTGGCCCCCAAGTACAGCGCCTTGGAAATCCTTCGTTTTTTCGCCGCCAGGACAGCGTTTATAATTCGAAGCAACTCGGGAACTCAAGTCGTCGGGAATTAAGCTCATCTGCATACAGCGAAGGCAACGGTCGAACAATTGGTTGTTTTTTATGTGCATATCGATGTTTGACACATCTCGAAGGGCTGAG
>NC_051405.1:40406966-40407400 GCF_015228065.2 Penaeus monodon
TCGTGTGGTTGAAGGTGGAAATGACACAGAAGAATTGGGAAAGTGGTGTAGAGGTTATTTTACTCTTACGTTTCTGATTCTTACATTAAAAAAAGAAAAGAAAAAAAGGCGTTTACTAATACTAAAGAACAATTAAAGTTGAATATGAAGACGAATTTTTTCTCTCTTCTTTTTCTTTTTTATCAGTTGTGGTTTTCTCCTGTTTTTTTTTTTTTTTTTTCTTCTTGCCATTTTTTTTCTTCCATTATTTACAAATGCAGACTTTTTTCATTTTTGTTTTTGTTTTTGTTATTGTTTTTTTTTTTACTGTTGTTGTTGCTGTCGTTATCGCATTTTTCTCCTTCTCCTGTTTATTTTTCCTTTTTCTTCCTCCTCTTCCGTAATCCACATATGAAGACGCCAACGTTATCCCGATTCAAGAAATTCCGAAAACC
>NC_051405.1:40407472-40407568 GCF_015228065.2 Penaeus monodon
CCCGTGGATTCCCTAAGCATTGATTCCCTTTTATTTTTGATTATTATTTCTGTCTAACCTTTCCTTCTGCCGTTAGGAATGAACAGAATAATTTAG
>NC_051405.1:40407599-40407681 GCF_015228065.2 Penaeus monodon
TTTTACCTCTCGTATTAAGGAGCAGGAAAAACTCACCTTCATCGAGCCTCTTGCTGATCCATCTCTAATTCTCCACTTTTAT
>NC_051405.1:40407833-40408409 GCF_015228065.2 Penaeus monodon
GCCCCCTCGGCCTCACCCCTCGGCTTTCTTCCCCCCTCGGCCTCACCCCTCGGTTTCACCCCTCGGTTCCCTTTCCCCCTCGGCCTCATCCCTTCCCCCCCTCGGCCTCCCTCCTTCCCCCCTCGGCCTCATCCCTTCCCCCCCTCAGCTTCCCTCCTTCACCCCTCGGCCTCACCCCTCCCAGCTCCCTCCCTTCCTCCCCCCTCGGCCTCACCCCTCGGCCTCACCCCTCGGTTCCCTTCCCCCATCGGCCTCATCTCTTCCCCCCGTCGGCCTCACCCCTCGCTCCCTTCCCCCTCCCCCCTCGGCCTCCACTCCAGCGCGCGCGGGATCCCGAGAGGCCCCGCCCGGCCGAGGCGAGAGGCTCCAGGGGGAACTTCGGTAAATGAGCCGCGAACAGGAGGGGCGGGAGGCAAAGTGTCTCTCCCGGGGCGCGTAAAGACGGAGGCCCTGACGCCGCCGTTGTTCCGAAGTGGGAGAGGAGCGCCGACCTCTTTCCTCCGAGGGTCCTCAACCGCTGCCCACAATTTCCTACTTTGTGGGAAGAGTTTCTTTTAGGAGGCGTCCTCCCCCCCC
>NC_051405.1:40408675-40408858 GCF_015228065.2 Penaeus monodon
TTATTCATCCCTTCCTTACTATCGCTCTTGAGCCTTCTCCCTTTCTTTACGTGACCTGTAAGTTGAATGAGGTTTTTAAACATTCTTTTTTAAAAGTTATCTTGCTGATAGAAACCGTTTGTTGTGGCGATCTTACACCGTTATTATCTTAAGCTTTTTGTAAAGTGAAATTGAATCGCAGTT
>NC_051405.1:40408978-40409088 GCF_015228065.2 Penaeus monodon
TTCACAAAATGATATTCGATGAAACTTTGTCATTAATGTTGTCATGTTTAACTCGCTTTCTTTCTGTCTGTCCTATTTCCATATAATTTCAACGTTCAGTCTTAACTTCT
>NC_051405.1:40409205-40409717 GCF_015228065.2 Penaeus monodon
AGGGAGAATTTTTGAGTGTGTGTTTGGTATGTCTGTAACTTATTTCCATTTGGCTTGTTAATTCTTTTTATTATGTATTCTTCTTTTTTTTTTATTTCTTTACTTCTTTCTATTCTCTGTTTTCTTTTTCGTCTTTTTTATCTTCTGATTTTTTTTCTCCTATTTTCGTATACTGTTTTTTTTTTAACTCTGTTTATTAACATATTTTTTTCTTTATTTTTATCTTTCCTTTCCCTGTTTCTAGATTTTTTTTTTCTTTTTTTTTTGAGTTCCCACTTATCCTTTTTTTCTCCTTTCCCTTTTATTTATGTTTCTTCTCTTTCTCTTTCTCTGATTCCTTTTTGTTTTCTTTTTTTTCTCTTTTCTTTTTATTCGCGCATTCTATTTTTTCTTCTTCTTTATCACTTTCTTTTATTTATGTTTCTTTCTCCGTTATTTTCAGTTATTATTTCAAGTTTTCTCTTTTCCTATTTTTTTCCTTTATTCTAAGTACACTGTTAAACCTTTCTTTG
>NC_051405.1:40409784-40409929 GCF_015228065.2 Penaeus monodon
GTTGTTGTTGTATGCTTGCTTATTCACTCTTTCTTGCAATGTTGAATGTTGCAACGTCAAATTAAAACAAGGTATGGAACGACGGAGGGTGTTACGTCATCTAACATCAACATTCCTTTGTTTATTCCTTTCTCTCTTTTGAATT
>NC_051405.1:40410034-40410472 GCF_015228065.2 Penaeus monodon
TTTCTCCTTTCTCCGTCCATCTTCTCTCCCTTTTCTCCTTTCTCTGCCTGTCTCTTCCCCCTTTCTTCGCCTATCTCTTCCCTTTTCTCCTTTCTCTGCCTGTCTCTTCCCCCTTTCTTCGCCTATCTCTTCCCTTTTCTCCTTTCTCTGCCTGTCTCTTCTCCCTTTCTTCGCCTATCTCTTCTCCCTTTCTTCGCCTATCTCTTCCCCTTCCTCCTTTCTCTGCCTATCTCTTCTCCCTTTCTTCGCCTATCTCTTCCCCCTTTCTTCGCCTATCTCTTCCCTTTTCTCCTTTCTCTGCCTATCTCTTCTCCCTTTCTTCGCCCATCTCTTCCCCTTCCTCCTTTATCTGCACATCTCCTTCTCCTTTCTCCGCCTATCTCTTCCCCTTCCTCCTTTATGTGCCCATCTCTTCCCCTTTCTCCTTTCTCTTCCTAT
>NC_051405.1:40410581-40410666 GCF_015228065.2 Penaeus monodon
TTCAAATCCTTTCCCTCCCCCATCCAAACGCCTACTGTGTTTGTATCCTCTCCGACTTCCCATTTCCCTCAACTTCATATTTTAA
>NC_051405.1:40410754-40410940 GCF_015228065.2 Penaeus monodon
TTCGACATCAAGATACGCCAAAAAAAAAGCAAAAATTAATGTAGGTTTTAAAGGTTTTCTCCCGAGCAAAACCATCGAGCTGTCGCCTCAAAACATGCCAAACCCGGGTACGTCCCACTGAGATATTTCTTTGTAGGTGACGGTCTACACAGAAGCGACATAGGAACTGGATATGTAGAAGGGGAT
>NC_051405.1:40411472-40412037 GCF_015228065.2 Penaeus monodon
GTCCATCGCTATATCTCACTCCCTGTTGCCTCTCTGCCGTCGCTATCTTTTGTCTCTTTTTGTCTCTCCTCAATCGTAACTCTGGCCTACTTTTTTTTTTTTTGCTTTCCTTTGCTTCCCCTCTGTCGCTATTTCTTGCCCCCTTTTCGTCGATCCCTTGTCGCTGTCTCTTGTCTCCTCTTCCATCGCTATCTCTTGTCTCCTCTTCCATCGCTATCTCTTGTCTCCTCTTCTTCTTTACCACTCTCTTGCTATCTCTTATCTTCTCTTCCATCGCTATCTCTTGCCTCCTTTTCGTCAATCCTCTATCGCTATCTCTTGCTATCTCATGTCTCCTCTTCTATCGCCATTTCTTGCTATCTCTTATCTCCTCTTCTATCGCTCTCTCTTGCCTCTCGCTCCTTTTTCCTCTCTTCATATAGCTATATCTTGCCTCATTCTGTTTCCCTTGCCTCTCCACTTCTTTGCCTCTTCCTCATTCGTACCTCTTGCTTCCTTTTTCCTCGCCATCATCGCTACTTTATGCCTCCTTTAGCCATTCGTCTGCCTCTTCCCTTTCTTTGCA
>NC_051405.1:40412376-40412704 GCF_015228065.2 Penaeus monodon
GAAATCTAAACCAAAAACAGATGAACTTTAAAAAAACATAGTAAATCGAAATAAACATTTTTTTATATATATAATTCATCCCGATAATTTGAGAATGACCTTGCTACCCTCACGTTAGTTGACCTTTGACCCCGTCGCTACGGAATTAGAAAATATGAAATACTGAGATGTTCGTAGGTGTTGTGCGCCGTAGGTTTGTTCCAGTAAAATAAAAATAGATGTACCAATCATTATGTCTATTTGTTATTTGTCCGTCTGTTTGTTTTTCTGTAATCTTATATTTCTGTTTTTTTTTTTCTTTTTTGTACGTAGGAATGCCTATATGTAT
>NC_051405.1:40412978-40413304 GCF_015228065.2 Penaeus monodon
TTCTATTCCCCGCCCTCCCTGTCACCGAAGCCTGCGGGATGGTGACGGGTCGGGAGGGTGAGGGCAGGGCAGGGTCCAGGAATGAAAACAAAGCCTGTGCCAACAAAAGCCGTGGGAATTTCTGGCGGTCTTAGGGGAGCGGGAGGAAGGGGAGTGAAGGATTCAGAGCAGGAGCGAAGGACCCAAGCCCGTGACAACTCCTGCCGACAACGGAAAACACGGGATGAGCCTTCGAGGCCGTTCGCGTGGTGTCGAAATATCCATGCAGTTTGGGAGACGAGTTAGGCGAGAGATGGTTTAGATGTGGTGATAGGGAGCGGATGTGT
>NC_051405.1:40413355-40413937 GCF_015228065.2 Penaeus monodon
CAGCGGATGTAATTCCGAAATATGTGGGGGAAAATCGAGACTTTTTTTATTCATTTTACGAGTAAGAAATCTACAAAATTTACGGAAACCGCGGTGTACGAAAGGGTTCACATATCTCTATATACCGATAGCTATTCAAAAATAGAAATGATCATAACTGACATCCATTAAAAGCTAGAAACGTAGAGTAAATAAATTCCAGCGACTGAAACACTGTATCGCAACTTCTGCGTAAAAACAGTAGAGTCAAAGTGCATATTCAACCAGCCATCCCGTAAACGTCACAACTATTTGAAAATCGGCGAGCTACACAAGGCACGCTAATCCGGCTTCAAACGGACCTGGTTTTCTATATATTATGAAGTTCAAAAAAGGCCAAATGTGACTGTGTAACGAAGCAAAACCTCACTCTCTTGACTACGCGCACCAAGAGAGACCGCTGTATAGTGTTATCAATTATATATCTCGATAAATGTTGCATGTGTACGCGTATCAACCTCTATATGTGGTTTGCTTGTGCGTACGTTATTAATGGCTTGAATTCATTAAGGATAAATGCCACTATAGCTTTTACTGTATCCA
>NC_051405.1:40414520-40414914 GCF_015228065.2 Penaeus monodon
ATGTACTTTATACTATTCATTAATTGTTTTATAAGTCATGTTCCGTAAGATGCACTGTAACATATCCTATCCATAACTGCACTGAAATACCGACGCATCCTGCTTATTGTATGTTTATAGAAGATATGCGGCAAGCAGCGAAGTTCTGCGTGTAGCGACTTTAACCTTTCCCTTTGAAACCAAAATCGCCAAAGAAATTGTGCCTCTTATCTAAAGTATGTGATCGGTATCTTGATATATTTTCGCTGGTAGAAAATGAATTGACTAAAAATAAATGTCCTTTTATCCTAATACATATCTTACTCCATCTCGACAGACTTTGGGATTTCTTTCACTCCGTATGCGGCAACCCTTTTCCTTTACTGTTTACCTCTAATGTTATGAAACTTTGAGT
>NC_051405.1:40416206-40416563 GCF_015228065.2 Penaeus monodon
CTGCATTTTGGTTGCATTCATGGGGAATATCACGAAGAATGTAGAATTTCGTGTCACAAAGGAAATCCACACGTGCCACTGAAAACACCTAATCAATGACAGTAAATTCTGTCCTTACTGTCTGTTTCTTTTGATTCTCGTGTAAAAATCCTGCCACACGTACGTTCACACAAATCGCCTTGAAATCTGTGGCAATAAGATTCAGTGTTCGTGACGGTAATATATAGAGACGGTTAAGACAGGGCTACGGAGTCAAATGGCCGCCACACCATGATTTAAAACAAACTTGGAAGAAGTAAAAGGAAAAGAACAGGAAGACGAACGAAAGAAAATGACGAAAAAAAGCAGGGAGAAGTG
>NC_051405.1:40416604-40417236 GCF_015228065.2 Penaeus monodon
GCGAGAGGAAAAAATCACAATGCTATCAGTTGGAAAGTCGGGTAATGTCTGTAAGTTTTCTTTTCTCTTCGATACTTTTTTTTCCCCCTTTCTTCTTCCTCCGGTTTTTTTCCCCCGTTTAGTGTATCAGCGCAAAGGGGGTTCCAGGCACACAAAACACTCCAGACAAACTTCCTGTCGTTGATGAACGGGAAGAGGAGCCTAAATGGGGCTCTCCCCCGACGGCAACTTTGGCTCTTGTGGCGGGGCGTCATAAGGGCGAAGGTGCAGCGCGGCGGCGGCGAAGGAGGTGCGCCAAGTAGGCTTATGGGACCGTCAAGCCAAGAGTCAATTGCTCCAATAGGTAAAATCAAGAAGACGGCTGTCAAAAAGAGGAAAACAGAGCTGCTGAGACCAACTGCCCTGAACAGTTACGGGACCCTGGTGACTCGCCGGCCCTTCCTGCCATGCGTCGGGAAGGCTCAATTGCACGAACAATGAGCACGGAAACACGACCTTCTTGCCACAAGGCCTTAAACCCGGTGATCCCTTGGCCCGGGCTGTGTCGGGACCTTCTGAGGACAGCATCGCCTAAGGAGAAATTTCATTTACAGCTGACGGAAATTCTTTTTTCGGGTCCCTCACCCCCTCGC
>NC_051405.1:40418091-40418311 GCF_015228065.2 Penaeus monodon
TTCAGCGAACATGGGATATCAATAACCCATTCTTACCCTGTCCTATACATATCTATATATCTTTCTTGGTGGCTAATGACACGCGTTACTCGAGGCTTCCCATCACAGCCTCTTTCAAGATGGGGAATCCCTGATCAAAGACGTATTTGGGAGGTTTCCACACACTGCTGTAACGCTTACTTATACACTGATAAGAAGGAGGAAGGGAAAGAAAATTTAT
>NC_051405.1:40419899-40420038 GCF_015228065.2 Penaeus monodon
AGAATCTTGCACACGAATTGACAATAAAGAATCTTGCACATGCATTGAAAATTTATTCATCTTTTTTCGTATTTTCAGTCGTAGGTGAAAACAAGATGACTAGCGGGTAATTGAGAATGTCACTTTCACAATAGCCGAC
>NC_051405.1:40420911-40421118 GCF_015228065.2 Penaeus monodon
TTGATCAAAGGAATGGGAGATGGGAATCAAAAAACACCAGAAAGAGAGGAGGAGGAGGGAGAGGTAAAATAGGTAGATAGAAAAAGCAAATGAGGTAAGGGAGGGAGATGTGGTGAAAAGGAAAATACAAAGGTAAGAGAGATAGACATGGTGAATGGGAAGAGGGGAAAACGGAGGGTAAATAGAGATCAAGGAAGCAGGAGCACG
>NC_051405.1:40421151-40421218 GCF_015228065.2 Penaeus monodon
TAGATAAGTAGGCAGAGAGTAAAAGAGGGGGGAAACGTGGAGAAAATAAAATAGGTAAAGCACATGT
>NC_051405.1:40421258-40421817 GCF_015228065.2 Penaeus monodon
TGATTTCACAGAATAAATAGATTATTATAAAGAAATGAATACGTTAGCAAAGATTTTTTTTAAGTAAACTTAAGATAATAGACACATGAAATAAACAAAAAAATTAAAAGATAACCCAAGAAGAGAAAAAATAGACAATAATAATTAAAAAAAAAAACGGTAAGACCAAGAAAGTAAGAGCAAGTAAAGAAAAAAATTGACCCATAAAATAAGCAAAAATCAAAGAGACGAACCAAAAAAAGAGAGAAAAAAAAAAATAACAAAAAAAAAATCAAAATAAAATAAAAGAGAGAGTCAGATTGAGGAAATAAGAATTCCGAAGGGAGGAAGGGAGGAAAAAAAAGAGGGGAAGGGAGAGGGAAAAGGACCGGGGAGACGTATCGGTAATCACTGATTTGACATTTCCATGTTTTCACCTGAGAGAGAGATTGGATCGGCGACAGTCCCTCGTTACCGCCGGGATCTGCATTATTCCCGGCTCTTCACTACGAGGAAAACAGACTCGAAAAGATTGGGTGAAGGAGAGGCACAGCGAGGGAGGACACTTCGCCCTTTCTTT
>NC_051405.1:40423535-40423782 GCF_015228065.2 Penaeus monodon
CAGCTTGTGTCTGACGTCATCGTGCTCGTCAAGAACGGTAACCAACCATGACAAACCTAATCTACCCTTAGCCTTGTCTCCGTGACATCTCTGAAGCCATTCAAGTCCCTGCTAGTTAAATCATAGGATGCAGTTGGATATGTGAAATAATGATCAATACGTCATGCTGTAAATCTTTTTTCAGGAGCTTCTACCATCTATCATACTTAAGGTTCCTTGATTTTCCAGTGGTCTTAAATAAGTCTGA
>NC_051405.1:40423989-40424709 GCF_015228065.2 Penaeus monodon
TCACCTTAAGTTGTAGTATGTATGTTGTCTCACATATACCTGTTCCCTCTTACCATATGAGCGATAAGTTGTCAAGGTCGAAGACGAGGCGTTGAGTTTGGGTGACCTGAAGTTATTCCCTGTGAGTGCGCTATCATCCCGTGGTGAATAACACTATTTTACTTCGTAGTGTGATGGTCCTAGAGGTGATGTTTCTTATTAAAGCAAAGTAGGCATCCTGGTGTATTGGAGACACCTTGTTTGTCTTTTTTTCAGCAGCTCATTCTATGAATCTGCTTTAATATCCTGGAGATATATTAGCAAGTCTACTATCGTAGAAACTATTTAAGCGATATTTATTGTAGAATTAGGTGTTGATGTCATAGGCTAGCGCTTGTCACAGATCTCCAGGCCAATACTTAAGCTTAAAGGTATTCATAAAAAGATCTGGTTCACGTCGATGGGGCAGAATTTTCTTTAAGACTTGAGTAGTCTACCCCTGAGGCCGTTGTACTGGTAAAATAATATGTCGCAGAGGAGTTAATGAGACTGCATTTTGCCCTTATTTTATTTATACTTTTATCTCCATCCATTTCTTTATTTCGGGGAGAGGGGATCTAGACGCAGAACGTTTGAGAAAAAAAATATATTTTTGGTGTATTTTGAAGTTGTATGTCTAGTTTATTCTGATAGTTTGACGGAGAAAATATGAAATTATATCTTTTAGGAGTTTGAAACAAG
>NC_051405.1:40424897-40425087 GCF_015228065.2 Penaeus monodon
TCAGCATCCAGGCATATCGTGTAGCAAGAACTGGTTTCAGGTTTATGCAGGTTTAAAAAATATATATAAGGTTAGGTGCATATGTATAGTTTGTTTTCCTCTTGACGAAAAAAAAAACTTTTTATTTATAGGCGTTGCATTTTGTTTGGGATTTATGCATACGTGTATATAAATCTGGAAACGGTGTGCA
>NC_051405.1:40425598-40425692 GCF_015228065.2 Penaeus monodon
AAATGACATAGCAGACCAATTTTCACGGTATCAGAAGCGAAGCTCTGCTTGCATTTTGCAGTTGGAAAGTAATATACGGTCGTCAGTTTACAGG
>NC_051405.1:40426211-40426406 GCF_015228065.2 Penaeus monodon
TTATTTATTTATTTATATGCGTGTGTGTGTGTATTTCTCTTTCAGTCGCGTCAGAAAAACTCCACTTTGGCGTATTTTGTTTTATTAGCAGCCCATCTTGGTAGTAGAGATATTGATATCAAAATCATTAAACATTGATTTTTTTTCTGCCATTTTATTGAGATGTTTGAGTTCTTGTAATCCCTTCATACATAC
>NC_051405.1:40426812-40426961 GCF_015228065.2 Penaeus monodon
GCCACCTAAATTAGATCAAGTGAATCGAACAATACTTCCATCCCCGCACGAGTCTCGGCGTCGAGAGGCTGCTGAGGGGAGATGCGCCGAGCTTGGAAAAGTAGGATCTCAATCTCCCCTCATTCCGGATGGGGGCGAGTCTCCCCCGC
>NC_051405.1:40427234-40427591 GCF_015228065.2 Penaeus monodon
TTATAGGTAAACTAGAAACTGGGTGGAATAGGGGAACGTTGAAAGAGAGGAAGGGGGAGTCTAGGAATTGTGGGAAAGTAAGCTTGAAGCGATGGGGAAAAATGGGAAAATAGGAATGAGAAGAGGAGAAATTGTCGGGAAATAGGTAAGGCCTTGAGAAGACGTTTTGGAAAAGTAGGAGAAGGGGAGGGAGATTAAGGGAAATTAGGAATAAGGAAAGGAGCGTTATGCAAGAGTATGAATGGGAGAAGGAGGGGAAATTGTGATAAAGCAGGAATGTAGGGAGGAAGTTATACGAAAATAGAAATGGGTATGAAGACGTGATATAATGGGAAAATATAAACGGAGAAGAGGAGA
>NC_051405.1:40427662-40427769 GCF_015228065.2 Penaeus monodon
TACCGGAAAGTAGGAATGGGGAGAAGAGAAGATTGTGGGAAGGTGAGAATAGTGAACAAAGGCAATTTTGAAAGGCTGGAATAAGGTGGCAGAGGAGGGGGGGGGGA
>NC_051405.1:40427933-40428460 GCF_015228065.2 Penaeus monodon
TCGATCAAATGCAAAGGCCGAATAAACGAACGAACATGTTTTGATCAGCAACCAACACGTGACAAAGAGCGATCGTTAACACCAACAACAGTCTCTCTGGGGTACCTTGTAACACGTGACTGAACACCCGAGAAACCAGTAAAATGAACCATGTTTATTTGACGTTCATTATCCACGATCTTCTAAACCTCTATAGAAACCATCCCAAGTAACGATATAAGAGGAGGTGCGTTTACTCTGCAATAATAAATTCTATCTCGTATTTGGAAAATCTAGCGACGGGGTAGTTTTGTGTGAGGTGCGAGTTGAGATCCTTAACGTGTTGTGGGGGAAAAATATAATTCGCTGACATCATTGCATATGATGATGTGTGATGCTGTTGTAACGTCTGGTTAAATTGAGGTAATAAGGAAGGCAATAATGTGGGTGATCCTTTTCTTAAGATTAGATTCTGCTAGTTATATAGATCACTTAAATTCCTAGATCTCTTTTCTGTTCCTTATATTTTTCTCGTACACTGATGTATA
>NC_051405.1:40431306-40431520 GCF_015228065.2 Penaeus monodon
TCCTCACCTTCCCCCCTCAGTACTCTTTTATCTCGTGCTTCCGTCGGTCTCTCCTCTCCAAGTTAGTTCCTATTATAAGATCACGAAACTTAACTTCATTATTTATCGAGATGACCTCCGAGCCTACCAGCGCTTCAGCATCCAGTCCAATAAAACGCCTTTTATAGTGTTAAGTGTACTAAAACAACAAGAAAAAAGTGAGTCTATCGTACTA
>NC_051405.1:40431894-40433252 GCF_015228065.2 Penaeus monodon
CATCATTTCAAATGTTAAAAACCCAGATCAAAAGACATTTTCGACCTGTTTGTTTTATAAAACGTTCTTGCCCCCGATGCTACCTATTACACCGACCTTTTAATTTTCACTTCCTATTCATTACGATAAAGAATGAATCATTAGCTCTATACACGGGATAAATTAGTGAATTAAGTGACCAGTTCTGCCGAGACGAAAGCTCCTTACCAGGTGATTAGTGGCCGGATGCTGGCTAATTAATGTGGTATACTCGCAGAGTAATTAATGACCAGTTGGCGCCGCTGTAGTGTGATGGTAGAGCGTGATTCACATGGAGAAAATGCCTCTTTTTACTATTAAGATATTTGAAAGTGTTCTTCAGAGGTCAAAAGGACGGAATTTAAACGGAGGACCAAGAAAGGGATATTAATTCGCTGTATAAATGAAATCTATTTTGATATGAATAGAAACGAAGTTGACTGAAACAAGATAAATAGAAAAATCAGTAAAGAAGTAAACAGGTAGGTAAATGCACAAGATGTATAGAAAAATAACACACATAATGACCATGTTATAAATCATTCTTACATTCATCATCCCTTCAAATACCATGGAATCACACCGATAACATATCCTTTACTAAAGCCATGACAACAAAGACAATGCAATAGAATCAAAAGGAAATGACAACCTCATTATGCAAAATGCATTCCTTGGGCCAATAAATGGGCCATACCTTGTTAAATGCTCGTATTTGTGAAATTTAAAAATCTATTTACAAATCGTCTCCGAGAGTCGAGAGTCTTTCTAGGAACACTAGAAATTACATATTCATTCTGCCGTGGTATTTGTATCGTTAATTCGCCTTATTCGCTTTTGAATCCAATTTCTTTTGGAAATTTTCGAATCGTGGCCTATGCAATTATTGCGGTTTCTCCAGGCCTTTGGTGAGGGTCACAGGCAACGTCGTGTCTTTCGAAATTATATTTTTTCGCCTGTACGCTATAATAAATCTATATACGTTTTATCAGTTTTCTGTATTATCTTTGTGTTATGTGCATTAAGTCCTTATCTGTGCCATGTGCATTGATCGCTTATCTGTTATGTGGGTTCACTCTTTATCTGTGTTACGTGCATTACTTTCTTATCTGTGTTATGCCCATTGATTACTTATCTGTATTACGTGCATTAATTCCTTATCTGTGTTATGCCCATTGATTCCTTATCTGTGTTACGTGTATCAATTCCTTATCTCTGTTGTGTGAATTAACTTTCTTATGTTTTCCCTTCCTGCAGAAACGAACGGCGTCACATGGAACTGGAATCAGTGGTGGACTTATGACGGCATATCAGGTAAGGCAGGATGGGAGAGGCATGGG
>NC_051405.1:40433402-40433526 GCF_015228065.2 Penaeus monodon
ACAAGAGAAAGCTAGACAGACATAACGACACGGGAACAGAGAGATAAGCAAAACAAAAGGCAAAAAGAAAATACAAACAAACACATCTTCAAAAATAGAAGAAAAAAAAAACACACCGACCCAA
>NC_051405.1:40433632-40433786 GCF_015228065.2 Penaeus monodon
GTATCCATATATACGAGAGCCGAGCTTATTCCTCGTTGTAACTTCCCCTCTAACTCCGCTCCTGGATTGATTTCGGATAAGAGAGCGTCAGGGCGAGGTATAGGGTGCAATGATCGGGGCTGAGCCAGTGATACATTAAAACTGTTTTTCGTGC
>NC_051405.1:40435040-40435243 GCF_015228065.2 Penaeus monodon
CTGCTGTGATACTTACCTGCCCATCTCCCCTCGTCTCTCTCCGTGTGGCACAATACCTTTTCGTATAATTTGGGACCCGAGTTTGTAGACCATTTTCTCATTCTTGCCTTATTTTTTCTTCTTCTTTTTCCCCTTATTTATTTCTCTCCTTTTTTATCATTTCCAATCCCAAATAATCTCCAGAGACTATGAAAGGTTTTATT
>NC_051405.1:40435498-40435662 GCF_015228065.2 Penaeus monodon
TAGGGGGGGGGGTCAAAATTTCTCAGATAGCCTTTGTGGGGACAGGTGGCTGATATTTAGCAGTTAGAAAAGTTTGTTGATATATTTCTATATTTCTCAAAAGGTCGTTTCTAATGTCATCATAATTTTCATCCTAAAACGGCCGTATATACTCACAATCAGGG
>NC_051405.1:40436046-40436243 GCF_015228065.2 Penaeus monodon
TTATGAAGGCTAAAATCTTGTGATGTATTCCATAAACCTGCAACAAAGCACAAGGTCATAGCGGGATATCTCGTGTGGCATCAACACATACAAATCTTTATAATGTGATATATTTGCTATGTTACACTGTGTTTACTTCCTATAATCCGGATAAACACTAACACCGCTCGCAAATGCGCTGTGGACTTTAGTCCACA
>NC_051405.1:40436542-40436998 GCF_015228065.2 Penaeus monodon
TACTCTTTCAATCCCGGTGTTATACAAAGCAATAGTTGCGGTAAGTGCAGTACTACCCAACCACATCCTTTGAGAAGCAAAGGTAATCGTACTCGTCATCTTAGTCGTATTTCTCCAGAGTCTCAGAAAAAGATATAAACTTACAACGCACCACTACTGGCCAGTAACCTAACATCATCTACCTGAAGACTATCATTACTGGGTACAGGAGGACGTGCCATATACCTGTAGGACCGAATAGGTACAATTTTATCAACTGTAAGAGAATCTGGAAATGGTTAGACTTAGTTCCATATATGTGTAAATCGACAGCCGGTTTAGGTCGAGAGCACGTTCTTTAAAATCAGGAAAGAGAGACAAACAAATGTAACCTTTATTTATCTAAATCTAATCGCGGGCATACGATCTCCTTAGGAATAGTTATTGTCCTTTGCCTAATTGCTTTTCCTTCTTCTG
>NC_051405.1:40437229-40437490 GCF_015228065.2 Penaeus monodon
ATATTTTTCTTCTTCATTCTTTTTCATTCTTTCCGTTTGATTTTAGAGACAGCTAGCGAGTTTTCTCTACATTACCAAGGTCGTGTTTAGGAAGAGGGGTAGAGCGGTATGACATTCATATAAACTTCGCAAGTACGATTCAGGAAGAGCAAGGAACGAGAGTAGTTTGTTTTTGCCTTATGCAGGCAAAGACCAAGCTCGGAAGCACTGAGATATAGCATTAACTTCCTTTCTTCACATCCCTCTCTCTTCTTCACTATT
>NC_051405.1:40437516-40438050 GCF_015228065.2 Penaeus monodon
TCTTGTCTTATTTTCTTCTATAATCGCGGAGATGCTGAGCTAGGTAATGGCTCGCCCAAGATTTACAGTCACCTTGGCTCAGCCGACCTGCACATGCGTCCACTTCTCTGTCTGTAAATCTCGGACTCCCCGGTAAGGCGCATGAGGACTAGCGACTTGTTTCGTGGAATTGGCTCTCTGTCTCGCATGCGCAGAGGCAAGGATCCTGACTTGAGGAGCGGCGTGGACATGATTCAGGTCGGAAAGCTCAATAACACGCGAAAATCTACACTACCAGCGGGAAGGAAAAACAAGTTGTATATTGCTATCACCTTTGACTTCCGTGCGGCCTGTAGAGCCTAGAGCCTAGGGAGTGTCATAGGTCGTGACATGGCACTTTCCTGGTCTAGTCAAGAGATGTGAGGCAAGATCGTAGGAAATGTAGAAGCTGGCTGTGATTTCCAATCTGGATATTACAGAGGCTATGGCGGGTTACAGACACTTCGTAAAATGCAAGTAGTATGTTTTAAAAAGTAAATATGGGTTTCAGGAATT
>NC_051405.1:40438077-40438159 GCF_015228065.2 Penaeus monodon
ACTGTACTGCCTTTCTATATAAGATAGGAACACCTAAGGGAAATATTTACAAGGATACGCAACACTTACAACATATGCACCA
>NC_051405.1:40438289-40438520 GCF_015228065.2 Penaeus monodon
CTGTGCACATGCTGTATATATAATAATCGTCCATTAAACAAGCTCAAATTCCCATTCAGCGGAACCAAAAGCATGCTGCAGGAAAAAAAAATGAGGTATACAGAAAAAAAAAAACATGAAATATTAAAGATATAACCACAGTCTTGCTAACAGGGTTAATTCTGTACCAAGGCACACAGATTTACATGTTTGTGCATTGACATAAGGACAAGCTTGTAAATATTCGCACGA
>NC_051405.1:40438680-40438883 GCF_015228065.2 Penaeus monodon
TCTTACCACCCTTCTCTTTTTCTCCCTGTTGTGAAAGACGCACGCACATGAGCTACACAGTGTTAGTGTGTACATTAGTATCCATAAGATTAACTGTTCGTTTGTCCTTACTGTACGTATGAGTACAGTAAGGACAAACGAACAGTATGAGTAGGATATTAATATTTACTCATTTGATTTGTAGCTGACTTCATGATTTAAGA
>NC_051405.1:40439398-40439583 GCF_015228065.2 Penaeus monodon
TTATGAAACTGTCTGAGAAAAATATACACGGCCTTTTTCAAGTAAGCTCACGCATAGATCATCTTCTTTGATAATCTTCTTCACATTTCATAACACCCTAAAACATCTAATTCATACGTGAAATAGCACAAGAAAACAAACTTTCCTTCTTTGACAACCAGGCCACGAGAGAATGGGCAGATAAT
>NC_051405.1:40439984-40440682 GCF_015228065.2 Penaeus monodon
ACAAACAGCAACAAAACAGGATAGAGAGAACACCTTTTAAAAAACTGACTTCAATCATATTGCAGACGGCCAAAGATGTTGCTACCAAAGCTTGAAATCTAGGACGCGATTTTCGACCATCTTGCACAGCTAGAAATAATAATACAGACATTCAGACAAAACTGCATCTCTGATTTGCCATAAAGAAAGCTTGAAAGTTAGCGACCTTTAGCTGAGTGTTCTCATATTCTTTAAATCTTTTACTCCGTATGGTCATTGCGCTGTGTAACCTTTTGCAGACGTGTATTTTTCTTTTTCAATTCTTCAGCCGCTGATTGCCCTTTCCAGCTGTTCAGTTTTCATTTACTTTTTTTTTCTATCTCTCTACAATTTATCTCTTGAATACACCCCGCCGCCCTCACTGCATTCCCAAATAACGTAGGTATTCCATGAAAACGGAATAGAGTGGAGCAAAAGTCTATCAACTCAAATGACCATAAATAACTAAGTTCAAAGAGAGGCTTTTGTGTTTCTCTCCTGTTATAGTTGATTGGGAATAATGGCTTTTGTGTACTCGATGTATGTTCAATTTTGATGAAAGCGGTCGGCGGTGATAAGCAGACCTACAGTATCTTTTCTATTGAAATACTTCTATAGATGAGGTAGTGAACATTTGGGGAAAAAATATGTATATATATTTTAATTGTGTTTGTCTGGGA
>NC_051405.1:40440785-40441179 GCF_015228065.2 Penaeus monodon
TGAGGACCACAAGAGTCCTAACTACGGTCTGAGGTCAGGATGGGTATCACCCTAGGTATCCTCCTCCGGTCTCCAGTTGCCAAATATCCAATCTTCATGCAGGCCTATACGAGAGAGTTCGAGACGTAAAACCGATCATTATATTTTCAAGACGTCTTTTTTTCTCCCTCTCATGCTATGAAATGATACAAATAGTAAAATCCAAAAGCCATGAGTCTTCAGCACGAGGAGAATAATAATTCCATTTGTTGACGTATTCATCAACAAGTAAAGAGAACGTAAAAAACCACGACGCTCGCTCGGAATTTTAACCTCAGGCCTTCAGCTGATTCCGAGAGGTTTGTGTTGGGTTAAACCTTATATTTCTGATCAAGATTTTACGGTCGCTTCTAAA
>NC_051405.1:40441467-40442030 GCF_015228065.2 Penaeus monodon
CTCTTCCTCTCGTAATCTTTCCCCTAAACCCCTACTTCTCTGTCCCCTCAGAAAGACACGCAACAACATCTACCAGAGTTGGTTTGTTTATTTCATTACCTTTATGTAAGAGTGTTGGCCTGGGAAAACCACCTAGCTGACCTCGAAAAAAGTAATATCACAATTATCTTAATAATTACAAGCTTTCAGATGAATTCTTTGGAACTGGTATTGGAAATACCCCCCAGCCCCCCAAAAGGGCATTCATAGTACTGTAATTCTAACTTTGGCTGTACTGGACACAAGGCATATGGTGTACATAGATTTTTCAACAGCGACTTATCTCACCAAAGGAGAACACGGATAGCAACAACAGTGTTACATGTCCATAAAATTAAGCATCTAACGTCTGCCGAACCGATTTAACCTGATTTCCAAATTATCTAAAGTGAGCTCACCCATCCGAACACATTCAAAGTCGGCTTCTTTCGTCCTGAGAAAAGTAAGTTTGCAAAACAATCCGGACAGGTGGATGAGCCTCGCCACATCGTAAACAAAATTGCCTCTTCGGCCGTTTTGGTTGT
>NC_051405.1:40442498-40442635 GCF_015228065.2 Penaeus monodon
TACCTTTTCCATTTTCTTTTACTTCTGTTTTTCTTTGTTTTATACAGAAAAGTAAGCATTTTTTTTAACCAAGACAAAAGGTAATCTTTGAAGTCAACCTTTCGAGTATGAGAGAGAATCAAATCGAGTCGGAAATT
>NC_051405.1:40442894-40443090 GCF_015228065.2 Penaeus monodon
ATTATTTAAAGAACACAAATTCTCTCCACTTCTTTCTCCTAACTTTGAAATACGGTGGAGATCAACCGCTTCGGCTTTTCAAATGTTATAAATAAAGACGCGGGGCTGTGTTGTTAAGCAGTGTTATTGGCTTTGATTGTTGCAGCTGTTGGTTTGAACCTCGATTTAAATGCGAAATATTCAACTTTATTTTCCT
>NC_051405.1:40443247-40444607 GCF_015228065.2 Penaeus monodon
ACAACGGGAGAATACTTGCTTTTGAAATTCCAGTGAAAGTTCATGTTATCGATTTTGCTGCGGTTGTGTCTTAATGCCGATATCACCCACTTTTTGCATGTTAAGGAACGGTCACACAGAAGTTTTTCTCTTCAATAATTTGTTTGTGATATGATTCGCCGAACCATCGTCCAACCGAAAAGAACCATCGCCTATGCGCTCGATTTCAGCAACAAACATGGCGTCTACGGTTCCCCGCGCGGTCCTCCTCGCAGGTTATTTGTCATCTGCTGTAGAAATGGAGGCTCAGCGAATACTAAAACGTCGTATGTGGGTTCGTTCGTCGTGGCAGAAAAGAAATAGCAAAAGTGTACATCATAATCTGCCGCAATAACTTTGTTTGGAGGCTAAATATAGGCTAGCCCCTTTGTGGGGCTGTAAGTAAGACTCGAGTTTGTAAACGATAATGATCACGGATAGTTTCAAATGGATTTCTGGATAAAAATAACAAACACTTGAAAAATATGAGGATATAAAGTGCAAGATGTATTTAAAAATCATATCAGTTAAAATACATATGATCATCGCTTCACCGATTTCCAAACGATGTGGGAAGAGCAAAAGTTGACGTTACCTCTGACTTGCCGTTGTTTTTAACAAACGCTCGTGTGACCACCCCTTTAGTTGTATATTTGTATCTTATATTTGTACATGTATATCTTATAATAAACTTGTATATTTCTATGTGTTTCTTATAATAATCTTGTATATGTGTACCTTCTGATAAACTTGTATATTTGTATGTTTATATCTTATGATAAGTTTGCTGTTTGTATGTGTGGTATATAATTCATACTAACTATTCTATACAACAGATCTATTATATTCATGTATGTGTTGTAAATAATTTTGCTACCAAGAGGAAGACAAAACAAAAACAAAATTATTCATGATAAAAAAAGAAACAAAAAAAACAGCGTATATACTTTCCAGAAGCATTTGGAAGTTGGAAGCCTAGTCCTTAAAAAAAAATCGTCTTTATTATTGTATTTTTTTATGTTCTTTTTTTATTGTTTTCTTTTTCCTATTAATTTTCATAGCATTTTTTCATATGAGTTTCTAATTTTTTTCCCCCTATTCCTCTTTATTACTACTTTTTCAGTTCCTTCTTTATTGCATGCATTCTCGTTTTCCTTTTTTCTTTCCTTTTTTCTTTAATGGTATTGATTTTCCTATACTTTCGTGTTGCATATTATTCCTTATTCCTTTTAATGCGTTCATTTCCTCTTCCTTCTTGCTGTATTTTTCCTATTCCTTTTCAGTGAAATAATTTTGATTTCCTTTAATTGTAAAATTCTTATATGACCTTGATGTCTAACAC
>NC_051405.1:40444646-40445690 GCF_015228065.2 Penaeus monodon
CCCCTCTTCCATGTTATCATATTTTTTCTATTCATTTTATTGCAGTTTTCTTCCTCTTTCTTCTTATCGTACTCCATTTCCTCCTCCTCTTTAGTCTATTCTCTTTCCCAATCCTTTCCACCATTATCGATTTTCCCTCCTTTCATTTCATTACTTTTTTTCTCTCTCTCTCTATTCCTTTTGACAGTATTCTTCCTGTCCCTTCTTATCGTATTCCATTTCCTCCTCCTCTTTAGTCTATTCTCTTCCCCAATCCTTTCCACTCTATCGATTTTCCCATCTTTCACTTCCGAGACATGACATGACAGTGCAAATTATCCCGGGATTGAAACGATGCTAAAACGACATGTCATAATGGGAACAGAACTTTAAACTTTGAGGATACGCTCGCCGGGGATCAGGCCGACCCGCAGAACGGTTGTCAAGCTTGGGAGGCCCCTGTCCGCGGTCGCTGTGCTGTTGTTGTCATTTGTAGTGGTTTGGCTGTTGCTGTTTTTTTTTTTTTTTTTTTGTCTTTTTTGCTTTTTCTTCTTTTTGGTTTGATGTCATTTTTTGGTTTGGCGTTATCTTTTTTTTTTTTTTTTTTTGGGGGGGGGGGGTGTTATTTTTTTGGTTTTGTCATTTATTGGTTTGGTGTTGTTGTTTTTTTGTAATTTTTTGGTGTTGTCTTTTTTGTGTGTGGCATTTTTTTTTTTCTTTCTTTCTTTTTTGGCGTTGTCATTTTTCGATTTGTTGTTGTCATTTTTATGCTTTGTCTTTTGTGTGTGTCTTTTTATGCCATTTTGTGGTTTTGTTATTTTTTGCTTTGGTGTTGCTTTTTTTCTCTTTTTTGTATTGTCTCTTTAGGCCATTTTTGTGTTGTTATATTTTTAATGTTCTTATTTTTTGGTTTGGTGTTGACATTTTTTGGTTTTGTTGTTATCATTGATTTTGTTATTGCTGTTGTTCTTGACTGGCTAATTTGTAATCGTGATTTAAAAGCAATATCTCCAATTACAAATATTTAATATGATGTATCACTTTGCAACGAGAGAAGTTTTACTA
>NC_051405.1:40445920-40446731 GCF_015228065.2 Penaeus monodon
CATCGGTCCTTTGATATACGAAGGCGAAGCTAGGAAGCGAAGCCACTATGATACAGAAATTTAAACAGAGAAAACAGTAGTCCCCTATGATAGGCCATAACTACAGACAGATAAGGAGAAAGCAAACAAAGATAAAAAGAGGTTTCTATACACTACGAACAGGCAAAGAGGAGAACACAAAGAGAAAGGAACATACCTCTACAAGTACAAAGAGACAAAGGAAGATAAAAAAGTCTACAATACAGAAATGCAATCAGAGGGAGGAAACGACAATAATATAATACAATATAATACAGATAATAGGCCCCCTTCGTCTTCCACAATACTTCCGTGGCCTGCGTGGACGGTCCTGCCAATCTGTTATGAAAAAGGTCAGTTAAATATTCTGTGACATTTCTCCTCTTTTGTATGTAGTTTTATAAGCCTCTTTTGTCAACCTCGCACGCGAAAAAATGCCTCTTTTCCATCGACCTTCACTGTTTTACCGCTCGTGTAAAACTGACACGATACCGTCATCGTCAATGACTTTTCAGTTGATTTATTGCCCTCCATAAAGCAGAACCTGATAGAAAATGTTTAATTAATGTCATTGATAACAGTTGAGTTCAAAATGATGTATACACTTTATTCATACGCCGCGTGTCAACTCTCATTTCAAAAAGAAAAAGTAACAATTTTGCAGTTTCACATTTTGTATATTTCTTCGACGGGATGCGGCGAGAAATTCATTTGCATGGACGAAATGCAGCGGAACCCCCGTCTGATTCCCCCTTGACCCTCTCTGAGCCAGTTTAGCCTCCTCTGACAAAAC
>NC_051405.1:40446938-40447529 GCF_015228065.2 Penaeus monodon
CCCTAACTACACCTTCGTCTCCATATATAAGTATTAAAATCCCCGGCACCTTTTCCAGGCCACATACTCCGCACTAAATCCCTGCAAACCGCGGTTAGATTAATCCAAAAGTCCAGCACCGAATTAGCGTTGCATGCAGGTCGTATATTGATCAGAATATTAAATACCGCGGAATTCAGGACAAATCTATCAGTCCTAGTTAACCTCTAAACAGCTAATCGTATCCAACATCAGAGGATTTTTCACGATCCTTTAACCAAGCGTACAATCGGTGGATTTTTATTTTGCGATTTGAAATCATATGTTTATACACAACAGGTATTACAAACCTGGACATACAAGCAAAAAAATATATATAAAAATGATAGTTAAATAGGACAGCAGCAATTTATGCAAAGTGATTACTTCTCTCTCGTGTATTTTTGATGTTTTGATTAATGTTGCTTAACGTTTCTATAGTGTGTGGGTTATTTCACAGCGAGAGAGAGAGTGTGTGCATTTGCTCTTTTTGTTCATATTCCCTTTGTGTGTTGCTTTGCGTGTGCGTAGATATTTGAAATGATGGATTGGTAAATGTGTGATTTTATGTAA
>NC_051405.1:40447683-40447948 GCF_015228065.2 Penaeus monodon
AACTTAGAAGTAACAAGCGCTGACGCCAAGACAACTCATGCAACAGAGTGCACGTTTCGCCGAGAAAGAGAGAGATGACAAAAGGATATTGACGCCAAGACGCAATTCAGTCGAGGCATCAATTAAGACGCGACTTACACTGAGTCATGAACCGGAACATTGCTGCGAACATCTACGCTGCTGCCAGAACAGCCATGCACGGTTAAAAGTCGTTTCTGAGAACATCCTTAAGACTCTTTTGTCTTCTTTTAATTACTGTCTTAGC
>NC_051405.1:40448184-40448854 GCF_015228065.2 Penaeus monodon
ATCTGTCTGATTTATGCCATGAGTCCTTTTAATCTTATCCGCGTTTAATGTGGGATAATTAGTTTATCTTCCAGTTGTTCAGTCCTCTCTATCTCCTACTCTGTCCTCTTCCCTTTTTCTTGATTATCTTCCCAACTCTTTTTCTTTTTCAGCTAAGTCTAGAAATTATCATTCAGTGTCTCTCACCAGGTTAAGTTTTTACTAATCAATCTCCGTCACTTGTATATTCAGGGAATCGGACACAGGGATCAGGCAAACAAGCAAAAAGAAACAAGCGCACACATTTATGCGTCCGTATCTGTAAGTTAAATGTATATACAGTACCCACAGCGTTAAACTGCGCATTCCCTCACAGAATCTACATTCTTTCAACCACCCGCCATGTACTTTACCATAAAAAAAATGAAGAATGAAAAAAAGAGTCCAATAAAAATAAAAAGCCACAGAGCACATAATCCAACCCGGGCTACACAAAACTGCTATCCCGCCCGCATTGCCTGACTGTTGATTTGCTTTAATTCGATCAAAACTGGCGATGAAAGCGACGTCAGCCCGGTCGGAATCCTATTGGCAAATAACCTTCAAAGCTAAAAAATAATGGCGTTCTCCCAGACAGCTGCTACACACATCTGACTTGTGTATATAAATCTCCCTATATAAATGCCCCCTC
>NC_051405.1:40448878-40449090 GCF_015228065.2 Penaeus monodon
TCGTATCTTCCTCCCCTACCCTTCTCCAACGTAGCTATGGTGATGCTGATGTGTAGTGTTGAGTATAGTGTCGTGTTTCCCGGACTGCCCCGCCCATTCCCTGGTCCCACAGCCTCCAGCTAGATTAATTAAGCTAGCGAGACCCTGCCCCCTCTCCCATGGCGCATTCTGGAACACGTTGTCATCTCCTACATATTTTCGTTTCTCGTTTG
>NC_051405.1:40449113-40449241 GCF_015228065.2 Penaeus monodon
AAAGTTCGTTGTAGGATGAGGATGCTGTGAGAATACGTTCGTGTGCACTTGCTGATGACCTTTGACGTATTTCTATGCCGTTTGTGTGAATTGGATGTAATGATGTATTTGAAGTATTCATTCAAGGT
>NC_051405.1:40449964-40450163 GCF_015228065.2 Penaeus monodon
GCTCATTTTGACAAATGTTTTCAATATATGGTTGAGAATAATTAAATCAATGAGGAAAGACAGTTAATTAACGCCTCGGTATCACATTGTTAATTATGATTATTAGATATTGATATGGAAACTTTTATTATACATCTTAAATCTTGGAATAATTAATTTAATTTCGAACCTTTCAACGGTGGTATTAATATAGTTATTA
>NC_051405.1:40450386-40450620 GCF_015228065.2 Penaeus monodon
GGTGATGACAATAATAACAATAATTTTTTTTTTCACCGTGCATTCCCCCAGTTCAGTACCTCTTACTACTGAATAATGAAGCCGAATAGCCAACTTAAAATACATTTGATCCAGTTTCAATCATCTACCCCCCCCCCCACCCGCACATATAAGCAAAAAAATGGTATGGTCTCGTTTTTGCCCAAATTTGGAATCGGGCTTTGTAAAGCAGCGTAATTAAAGTAAAAATAACGA
>NC_051405.1:40450649-40451027 GCF_015228065.2 Penaeus monodon
AAGGAACATCTAAATACCGTGTTTTGTCAGCTGTCGTGGTAATTTTTCAGAAGTCTTCAGCATTTTTTTTTTTTTCGCAAAATCCTAGAATACAGAAGACCTCACATAAATCTTCACTAAAAATAAAATCTGCTAACAGAAAGATCTGGTAATAGAAACGATGTAAATAAAAGATGATAAACCACATGGATGTATTAGTGTAATAACTGTCAAAACAAATTTCATGCAAGTCAGATGAAAAATGAGTGTGTGAACTTCTATCAAAAGACGTTTTGAAGAAGGAGAAAAAAAAACATTGTTAAAGTGAAACAAACTGTATTAATATGTTTGTAACATATTTATCCAGATAGATATAGATACACATTTAGTGTTTAAAAG
>NC_051405.1:40451388-40451761 GCF_015228065.2 Penaeus monodon
AACGTTTATCAGATATCGAATACTTCTCACTCACATTAAAGTTCCTTTTGATCGTCTTATTACGCAACTCGTTGGCCTTTGATTCTATGTTTTGATTTCATCTTTAGCAAACTACCTATGCATTTACAACATGACGATGACCAAACCCGTTCTTTACATCACAACTGCCTCTTTCTTATCACTGTAAATCACTTTTCTTATTTAATTTATCACAGTAACAGTGAGAATATGTGCAGGTGGGCTCCGAACTGTATTTTCTATTTTTGGTTCACCCTTAGATGTATTATATATCAGAATACTTCAACCATCTCTCACTCACGGCCATGGGGGTAAGGCTGCATGCTCAAGCACTTCCGTAAAAATGTGACCCACT
>NC_051405.1:40452380-40453247 GCF_015228065.2 Penaeus monodon
ACCCTCTACCTCAACATTATATTCCTTCCTTCTTGTCTCCCTTCTCCAGAAAATCAATAACGAAAAAAGTAATAGTAATTTGCAGCCAAGGTCACTCCGGCTACTGTGACGTGATAATGTGGGTTGTAACCACAAAGTATAATTATCCAGAATATATAGCTTCGCCGGCCCCCGTCAACCAGGATCGAGGGCAGTGAAAGTTTGTTTATATGTGTTAATCAGCTGCTGTAGCCACGCCCCCTTTTAGAGGTTTCTTGCTCCCGTAGCCCCGCCCACCTTCATTCTTTCTTTCTTTAAAAAGTATGGTGTTGAGGAGGAGCATCCTTCGTACTGGGACACCTTTACCCTTTTATTTGTCTCCTTTATGGTTTCCGATCACCTTTCATTTTTGCTCCTTTGTCTTCGTGGCATGTTCCTTCTCGTGTTTATATTCCCTCCTCAGTTCGTTTGATTTATTCTCATTGTCTACTTGTTCTCCCACGTCCACCAGACATCTACGCTTCCCTCGTATCCATCTACTTGAAGAAATCGTTGGTTTTCCTCTGGTTCCAATTTATCGCTTCATACCCTTTAACTCCCAAACGCGGACTTGGCACAGTACAATATTCCGTCTTGTTTTTCTTTTTCAATCTGCGACCTTCTCAAAATTGCTCCTCTTCCCCTAGCTTCTTTCCCCTCGTCGCTTGGGACTCTGGGACTGGCCTCGATTTTACTCTACTTTGATTTTACTGAAAACTGCAAATACATAGGGGAAAAGACGCGGCTAATAACTAAGACTATATAGAAAGGTTTGCTGCAGTCTGTTTTTTTTTTATCCTGTCTTTTACAACCTCACTGCTTTTCCACATTTCTTGTATTTGTTTATAT
>NC_051405.1:40454078-40454177 GCF_015228065.2 Penaeus monodon
CTGCGTATTGCATAGTGTGATAGCTCCACGGTGTTGACAAGTTCAGATCGTTATTTATATTGGTTTTATTATAGATTCTCTCTGTCTTCCATTCGTGCA
>NC_051405.1:40454215-40454641 GCF_015228065.2 Penaeus monodon
GCCTGACCAGCTATAATCAGGTGCAAATCATGAAACCTTTTAGCAGATATGATATTTCTCCTTTGTGTTCAATGTATCACAGTCCAGATCTAGGTAAACATATTCTTATCAGGTATTCCAACAAACAACAACGGCCTGCAGATCGCAACCTCCAGCTGTGGCTTTATCTTGCAAACTTTATTCTAAGTGTGCCTCTAAAGTCAACCGATATTTTCAGTTATCAAACATACAGCACTCATAAAACCAGACTGGACATAGTGCCCCCTTAACTGACTGTACAAATACCTTGACTGCCTGGTGAATGCTTCCTCAGGTTGACTTTTCGTACGAGAGATACCCAGCACAGTGTTGTAGTAGTGACTGGCGATAAGCACCCTCAAAGAGCCAGGAGGCCTTTTATTTACGTAGAAATAGTAGATATATATT
>NC_051405.1:40454695-40454816 GCF_015228065.2 Penaeus monodon
GCAACAGGGCCCGGTGTTGCAGCTCACGACGTCTGCCGATGCTTCCGTGGCTGCAGAATTATACATTGATAACATACAAATAATACCTCCAGACTATTGTAAGAGTTATACATGATACATA
>NC_051405.1:40455113-40455420 GCF_015228065.2 Penaeus monodon
AACAGATAGTTGTTCTTTTGACCGTTCGAAAAAAGAGGCTAACATTTAGCTGATACAGTAAGAAAATAATTCAAAAACATTGCTTTTCTCTGGCCTTGCTCTCGAAGAGTTTAAATCCTCGTTTCAGTGTTTCGAGTCAAAGAGGGTTGATGACTCTTACTTGACCTTATAGGGGTGTAAACCCTAATGTAATTTGTCTGTAATTCTCCCGAAAAGGGGTTAATTACTTGATTCCCAAGTTGTTTCAATCTCTGCAAATTAGGGTAGATTGGCCAGGTGTCTTGTCTACGTATAATTGTTTGCCACA
>NC_051405.1:40455908-40456324 GCF_015228065.2 Penaeus monodon
TATTACAAATATACGCTTAGTTATAGTCTCCTGATTTCATAAATACCCAAAAACCATTTTCCTCTATGGCCAAAACAATTATTTTTTTACATGCAATGCTTTCTACGCTATCAGTTTAGTCACATCTAAAGATTTTTTTTCACATTCTGGTCGTTTTTGAATGTTGCCTATTCATTATTTCTCTGTTTCTTTTCCACATAGATTAGTTATAGATAAAAGAAAATCATCATAAAACGCAATGGGCAATAAACGCCTGTTTTCATAAACCAAACAGATATCTAGTTATTCATTAATCGATAAAGTTGCAAAGAGAATGCATACATACAGGAGTTAATAGGCTCAGGAGAATAATAAATTTTTCGGTAAGTATTTGATGCGCATTGTTTTCAAAACCGTATGTCGCTTGAAAGCATCGA
>NC_051405.1:40456603-40456852 GCF_015228065.2 Penaeus monodon
CAGAGAGGAAGAGAGGAATTCTATCTTCCTGTTCCTACCTTCCTCTAGCATAACCTCTCCAAGTTCGTTCCCCTTTTATCATGACAAAGATTTTCAAGTGAAACATACAAATAACAGAATCCTTCCCTCACCCCCGCCCGTTGCATCTTACTATTCAAGGCCTGTGTTGTGGTTCGCTCCTGGATTTGCAAGCAACGTTGACTCTGACTGGGCTTGGCGGGGAGGAGCCTGCAAGTTCTGTTGTTCCTT
>NC_051405.1:40457368-40457637 GCF_015228065.2 Penaeus monodon
ACCATGATAATGCAAACATCGCGTGTGCCCCTCACGTCACCGCATGACCCTTGGCCAACACCAACTGACTGATAAGTCGATAATGTCTCTTTTTTCCTGCTGTAAAATGGAGTGTGGCTCGAGAGGAAATAGATAATACAGGTCCCACTGTCAGGTGTCGGGTATCACGTAACTTCTGGTCGTCAGATTGAAACGTTTGGGAAACTACGTAGGACTTGTTGAGTTGCAGTCTCTGCCTCCCCGTGACAAGGGCTGTGTCACGGAGAGGT
>NC_051405.1:40458020-40458292 GCF_015228065.2 Penaeus monodon
TATCCTGAGAAGGTGAATTTTTAATCAGGTATGATAAGAACCCTCGATCTCTTTATTTATTGTTCTGTCTGATATTGAACAGAAATTTGGAATACTTCTACATGCATATTTTTATATATATATAAAAAAAGTTTTCAGACACAAAGCTTGTCGACTTCAGAATTCTTTTATTGCAGTGACTGCAGAATTTCTTGACCTTCCTTCCCTGCTGTTGTCAACAAACTGATGGTTGCATGTGTCGTTTGTCTAGTGTATTTCTTGCTTTGTCAGTT
>NC_051405.1:40458505-40458597 GCF_015228065.2 Penaeus monodon
CCTTCTGCCTGTCTACCCATCAGTCACCTATTTCCTTTTGCTGTGCTAAACTCCTTCATTGAGCTAATCCAAGCCAGAAAGAATCTTCAATT
>NC_051405.1:40461317-40461558 GCF_015228065.2 Penaeus monodon
GCCCATGAGTAAGTAGGCAGGTATGTATATAAATCGGAAGATAGGGAAATGAGTTGCTCTGGAAAAGATTACATCACGGATACGCCATCCATTTACAAGGGTCGCGTGTTCACTTTCAACAAATTTAATAACATCAGTATGACACAGACTAAACTTGATGGTTACCAGGGCACCTGCACCTGTTCAGGGAATTCCTATTACCCATATTATTGCATCACGAGAACCTGCCTTTGATGTTATG
>NC_051405.1:40462150-40463023 GCF_015228065.2 Penaeus monodon
ATTGGAAGACACCGATTGCCAATGTTGCTTTGACAAATGCTGCAAAGCGATGCACATTGCGCGATGACAAATCCAAAAGTCAACATTGAGGTCGTTATATAAGTATCTCAATAGATTACCGTACAGCAATTTAGGATTATCCGTTCTGACGACCTGGTGGAACGAGCTCTGACTTGGTTATTCAGTTCGCTCAGGGAAAATGTCCAGTTTTTCGTTTCCATGAATATCTATGCGTGCTGACATTTGCATCATCTGCCAGATTTTACTGCAAGAGTCCCCTTACTGTACGAGTATAATACTGGCCTGAGTTTCGTTTCTACTTTTTTGCCGGTGATTTGATGGCTTTAGTGAAACTCTTTCTTCTCTGTGGACCGTCGATGGCTTCGTTTGAGAGAGAAAAAAACAGTAATAGCCAATATGCCATTTGGATTTTTTCCTGTTGAGATAACATATATTTAACATAATACTTGCTCCTGCAGATACCTCCTCTCATAACGACAGGTATATGAGAACCAACAGTTATTATATTTAGCCTGAATCTTGATGCAAAGTGGATGTCTTTAAAGGCCTCATGGGAAAAACACAGACCTCAAATATTCTCAAATGTAAAGTTTTCCCACAGTGTTTTTCTTTCACATGTCAACTTCAGATTAATTCATTTCGATTTCGAGGTAGAATGATTGGATTTCGATAGCCTGCGGGAGCAACGTAATCGTATGAACATTGTCGTAGTTACGATGATTAGATTCTCAGGATGAGGTAAATACTTCAGAGTTTTCCGTTCACGTACTGTTTGTTTAGAGAGGAGGTACTTCATATTTTGCCCTCTCGGGGGGGGAAATCTTAGAATGGATATCTGTAAGTTTGAATTTT
>NC_051405.1:40463150-40464036 GCF_015228065.2 Penaeus monodon
GCAGACATTCTGAGGGAGGGATAGAAATAGGCTAATGCTTTTTTGTTGATGCCAGAATTAAAAACAGAAACTACAATTTTATTAACGCAAGTTGTATACAGTATCAATTACTTTCGCTGACCACCGATGATGGCTTCCACGTCCGGATTTCTGACTTCTGCACCATCAGAAAGTAACGGAATGTAATTTTGAGTCTTTCAAAACCAGGAAAAGTGTGCTAAAGTAATTTTAAGAAAGCAAAGGTCAGAATCACAAATTCGGTGTTTTATTAGGATCGATAAGATTTTTTATTGTATTTTAGATGTATTTTGGTACCTAATTCTCTGTGATTTCTTGTTCCACCCACAGAGTGAAAGTTATTGAACTGATCTTATGGAATGAATAAACGAGTCTGTGATGAGTTCGTTTAAATTAAATTCCTTAAAGATTTCATTTCTAACAGCATTTTAAACTGCAGAGGTTAAGTCCAATTGAATAGTATACATACGTCATGTTTACAAATTGAATATTCTAATATCAATTATCAACGCCAGTCGCCTCTCCTTTTTGTACAGTAGCTCCCCTTATTCCTCGAGGGGAGAGAGGGTCATTCGAGTTGGAGAGGGGGGGGGGTCATTCAGGCTGGGGGGAGGGATCATTCGGGCTGTAGAGGGGGGGGTCATTCGGGCTGGAGGGGGGGTCATTCGGACTGGAGGGGGGCTCATTCGGGCTGATCCCCAGAGGCAACAGGCCGTCTACTCGGGCTAGCAATTAAGCCTTTTCCGCCAAGCTATACGACCCTGGTAACTGACATTATTGGACAGAATCATAGGCGCCACAGATGTGCTTGTGGGTGTGTGGGCCTTTGTTTCTTATTAAATCATACACTGGAGTTTGGGCATCCTCC
>NC_051405.1:40464279-40464764 GCF_015228065.2 Penaeus monodon
CTTTGTGCGTGTGAATTATATATGTGTACGTCCCTATACATATAACAAGTTTATATACGAGATGTTTATTGCGTGTGCGTATATC
Source organism: Penaeus monodon (assembly GCF_015228065.2). NCBI lineage: Eukaryota > Metazoa > Arthropoda > Malacostraca > Decapoda > Penaeidae > Penaeus > Penaeus monodon. The sequence continues at coordinate 40,464,365 of NC_051405.1, forward strand.
TTGCTCTCAGCTGATGAGTAAAAAAATTCCCCACTAACATCCGCCTTTAACATTGGTTAAACTCTAGAATCTCAGTCGAGAGTTCACATTTGCACAACGCATTTTCTCCTCTCCACATAACTTCAAAACTCCCACAGAATCAGATACGATTTGTTTAGAGCATCATCCCACGCTACGGCTCTCTCTTCTGAAGTGGACAGAGATGTACAGATAATTACAATTAAAGACTTCAGCGCTCTCTGCTTTCAGCCAGTGACGCGAGGGGCAAAGGTGATTCCATGTTATTTTCTCCCTTATCGCCTCCCTGGTGCACTTCAAAGGATAACGGGTAAAGGGGATTGACTAGGTTACTGTACGTGTGATCTGTTGCTGATTATCTTAGTCTGCCCTGCCCTTGTGT
>NC_051405.1:40466251-40466627 GCF_015228065.2 Penaeus monodon
CACCCCATCAGTGCCTCGCCCGTTGCGTGGCTTACAACATACGTCTCTATTCCCCGTGTCAATAGCATCCTCCAGCCTCCCAGCTGAGCATGTGTGTTAGAGCGAAAGTTTTTGTTTAATTCACCATTAGATGAGTAAATATTCCGGCTCCACGATGAACTTTCCATCAAATAGTGGAGCGTGAGTCCCTACCGCTGCTGACTGTGTACAGAACGCACCTCCGCGTTTAGCATTTTTAACTGTCCAATTCCTGTAACTATCTATTATCCTGGGCTCTATGCTGGCGTGTCTCCGGGATGGAGTGAGGAGGGATTTCTTGGCCTTAGTGTTGATGGATCAATTTGCAAAGAGGTCTTTTATTTGTTGAACGGACACA
>NC_051405.1:40467896-40468336 GCF_015228065.2 Penaeus monodon
GATTACAGAGACTTTCCTTTTATCCAGGGCAGCTGCATTTCAAGCCACTCCAGGTGTTCCTAATCTACATATTCATTTGTGCTTATCATCGTTTAAGTGTCAGGCAACATTAAATGTACAGTGAATGTTCGACGTCAATGAACCATACCTGCTATAAACGAAATTTATAATGACCTTATTACTGCATATGCTAATGCCACTCCAGTTTTTCTCCGTTTTCTATGATGCTCATATTCATTCGATATGATTTTTTCCTCTAAATGAAAAAAAAGAAAATGTGAAAGTGGAGAGGTGGAGCCTTCAGCCAACAGGAACTTTATAATGGGCATATAATATTCATTGTCTGATCGCATATGAGTTGATCATAAACGCCGCGCCGTAATATATGTAGCGAGTATCTCATATGTGTTTTGGTTAATATTTAAATACATATGTCGATA
>NC_051405.1:40468759-40468852 GCF_015228065.2 Penaeus monodon
ATTTAGTTTTCGCTACCAATAAATTTTGCAAAGTCATCAGAAAAATTGGAACCTTATTTTTTTCCGTTTTCTCGGCAAATTTACGTCTCCACA
>NC_051405.1:40468914-40469003 GCF_015228065.2 Penaeus monodon
GAGTGAAAATTATTTACCTTCTAACCCACTGAAGCGAATGAGGAGCACACCATAAACAGCTTTACTTATTTGCTTTTGTGTGGACTGAT
>NC_051405.1:40469247-40469999 GCF_015228065.2 Penaeus monodon
TTGGGGGGGGGGTTTGTTGTCCTGTTTTCGTGTTTGGGGCCTGTTCTAAAGTTTTGTGTGTGTGTGCCTGGGGTTATGCAAAAATTTTTTATCAGACGATCCAAAACAAAAAAAAATGATTTAAAATTAATATATTCCTATATCATAGTTAACTTCTTTCCCCCAAACCCTTTTGTCGCAAAAAATAAAAAATTTTGTCCTTAATTTTTGGCATAAAAAAAAAAGCCCTTTTGGAAATTTTTTAAAGGGTTTACCCAAAAAAGGAAAAAGGGAGAAAAGAAAAAATAAAACGGCTTATAAACTTTTGGCTTATAAAAATAAAAAAGATTTATGTTCGTGGGGTTTTAAAAAAGTTGTTTTTTTAAAGGGTTGGCTTTCGGAATGGGGGGTTGAAAAAATTGTTTTTGGCTGGTGTGTTGTTGCTTTTTGGGTTTTTTGTGTGTGGGGGGAGTGTTTGTGTTGGTGTTGTGTGTTGTGGGTGGTGTGGTTGTGTGTGGGGTTGGTTTGTGGGGTTTGGTGGTGTGTTTTGTTGGTGTTGGGGGTGTTTGTGTGTGGTGTTTTGTGGGGCCCGAGAAAAATTTCCAATGCCCGGGTGGGGTTTTCTCTTTTAAATTTTTTTTGGGTTTTTTGGGTTGGTTGGGAAGAAATTATTTTTGGGGCAACAATTCCCTTCGGTTTTTTCAATCAAACGGGATATTCCCAACCGAATTTGGGGTTGGAGTGGAAATTTTAAAGGTGAGGGGGTTTCAAAA
>NC_051405.1:40470030-40470156 GCF_015228065.2 Penaeus monodon
AAAAATTTTGTATTATCTCTTTCCTGTATTTTTTTGGGGGATGATTTAAACGGGAAATTTTTGTTTCTTTTTTATTCCCAATTTTAGGATACCTTTTTCGAAATTTTTCATTTTCCCCTTTTGGAG
>NC_051405.1:40470200-40470977 GCF_015228065.2 Penaeus monodon
CCCTGGAACCTTTTCATTTTCTTTATCCCCCCAAAAAAAAATGTTTATCTTTTACCACTTTTTTATTGTTTTTTATAAAACTAAAAAAATGAAAAACCCTCGCGAGTCTTGTCCCTTTCATCTTCGATTTACAAAAAAAATCGCCCTTTATATTCCCCCTCGCAGTCAGTCTGACATCACTAAATAAAGTCCTTTTACTTCACAAACTTCTTTTCTTCATCACTTCTTTTCCATAATCTTTATAACCGCAGCTCACCTTTCTTCCAAGGCTGTTATCATAACCTCAAGACAATCTATAAATCTACAACTTTTGCATTAAAACACGTGCGTTTGCAGCCACACCACAGCAGCCTTAACAAGACTTCACCTGTGTTTACAACCGCACCTCACCTGTCTTTACGACTACCTGGAAGCTTGATAGGTAATTTTCCGCCACCCCGGCCTCAGTTACCTTGGGAGGGGGGGGGAGAGGGAAGAAAGGGAAAATGAAATTCAAGAAAAAGGACAGAAATAAAACGATTTGATGCGGAAATGACTCAAAAAGCAAAGCTGTAAAAACTGGATAGATTAAGGAAAGAGGGGGATAATTTGTTGAATAAATCCGCTCGAAGAATAGGAGTCGGAGAAACTAGGAAAGAAGTTTGGATAAATGGATAAATCCGGCGACCGAGGAAGTTCAAGTAATAATATCCAGAGGCCATTCCGCGTACACCATACTCCTCTTGTCTCAGTTGTCACATCATTCCCCTCCCGGTGGACAAAGTAACAAACCGGTGC
>NC_051405.1:40471912-40471981 GCF_015228065.2 Penaeus monodon
ATTTTTTGTTAATGTATCTGATGTAAAGTTATTCAAATTGGTCAGATCTAATGTTCTTTTTCATTACAT
>NC_051405.1:40472287-40472486 GCF_015228065.2 Penaeus monodon
ATTGTATACATATCCTTTTCACTATTCAAGCTTCTTAAATATTTTACCATAACTTCTGCATCTGAAATAGGCTTCACATGCATATTAAACTGCCTTTTCCTTTCCAGGTAAAGTCGTGTTATTTTTCCTCGTGGCAGTAAGAGAGTGGGTCCTCCTCCGACTGTTGTACAGTACAGTACGTTCTTTTGATGCTTTTTTC
>NC_051405.1:40475138-40475557 GCF_015228065.2 Penaeus monodon
CACCTAATGTATACACCTGTAATAATTCGCTATTATGAAATAGATAAAATCAGGCACACACGATATACAATCAGTTTGGTGAATCGTATAATTAGAACAGCCGAACAAGTCTGTGATAATTCAATATCTCATATTTTCATGGATCCCACATCCATCACATCCAGACTTTCCTGAACAAATAGTCATAGCTTGTTTATTATTCAGGCGCGTCGTTCGGAGGATGAAATAAGTGAGAAACAGAATGCGCGTGGCTGATTTATTTCAACAGCATGCCGATTTAATAAATGCTAATCTCGGTGTGGGTCGTTGATTACACGAGCTTATGATAATGAAGTTGTTTCGGGAAGCTTTTCCGTTCTCTTTTCGTTAAAAAAAAAAACACGAAAGAATATTTAACAAGTGAACAGCCACGATTAAGT
>NC_051405.1:40475584-40475923 GCF_015228065.2 Penaeus monodon
TGGCGTGTCGGAGTTAAACCGAAATGAATCGTGATGAGGAGGTTAATCTAATTCAAAACCTCACATTTTTTGTTGCTGTTCCTTTTACAATTCCTTAAAAGCTTTAAATCGATTTCTATACACTTTTAATACGTTCGTCTGTGTGTTAAAAATGAAGGAGTTTAGAGAGAGTTTAGTGCAGTTTTCAGATCTAAACAGATGCTTTTGTTTCGCAGCTTCCCTACTTCACTCTGTTTATCGATTTCTTTCTTCGTCTCTGTATAAAGGTATTTCTTATTTATATTCTATTCTCTTTCCTCTCTCTCTGTCTTTTTATCTGTCCATGTCCCACTTTATCTG
>NC_051405.1:40476005-40476124 GCF_015228065.2 Penaeus monodon
CATGTGTGTGTGTGTGTGTGGAGAGAGAGAGATAGATAGATATCAGTGTATGTGTTTGTCTGTGTGTGAGAGGGAGAGAAAGAGAGAGTATGTATGTGTGCAATATGTGTGTATGTATG
>NC_051405.1:40476310-40476994 GCF_015228065.2 Penaeus monodon
CCTTCCTTATAATGAAGCACACAGAATATATACATTACTATCTATTTGTACTAGAATAATTTTAGTGACTTCTCTCCGATAATCCCGCAAGCAAGAAATCAGAACTTCAAACACAATGCCGGGCGTAGCGCGTTTTCTGCGTTAGACAGAATTCCACTTGTTGGCCTAAATATATAAGCATGCCTATTCATCAACAGGAACTATCAACCTTTCCATCTTTCTTGTCATATCAATTATCTTTCTCTATTTCAACTTCAATCATATTTCTGTTCATTCCCTTTGTGTGTTTGCGTATTCACAATGTCTTTTCGAACGGTATTTCTGTTCATCTCGACCGAACAACCTCCCAGTCTAATACAGAGGGTATAAGACAATTAATTCCCAGTCAGCTCTGCCTTCCATGTTCAAAGTAGTAATTTTAGGTTAATAGTCATGGTGTTGCATGATACAACCCGGTGCATGTCTAGCTTGTCTCGTAATAAGTGTGTGCGTGTGATTATATACATGCGAGCCTTGTGTGCATGTGCGAATATGCTTGGATAAGGGAATGCGTGAGTAGCTCTGGGCGTTGGGTGGTGTTTGAGTCCAGATTTCCCTGTCTGTCTTTTATTTAATACTTGTGTACAGTTGTTTTCGTTCGCTGTTTAGCCAGAGCGAACAAGCAACAATTTTTTAGACACTTTT
>NC_051405.1:40478458-40478867 GCF_015228065.2 Penaeus monodon
CAAGTGAGTGTATATGAGTATGGAAAGGTTAGAGTAATAATCCTTTTTTTGCCTGCTTATGTATATAGAATGGGCAATTATCTAAACCACATGGGCAATATGTGTGTGTGTGTGATTGTGTTATATTTTTGCATGCATAGGCCGAAGTGTCTACAGAACCAAAACTGAGTGGGTATCATGTGCAAAACCTTTTTTCTATCGAAAGATTTTATCGGATGGCCGATGTGGAAAAAATATTTTGGAATATTCATCAAAGAGTATTTTTTCTCCATCTGCATATATACATTTATTAATCAACAGCAATTATCGACATCAGCGGCTGCTTTTGGGGTCGACTGTAAATCATTTACACACAGGATTGTGTTCGTTGAGCGGGATACAGGTACTTTTTGCCTTTAAGTAGGTGTGA
>NC_051405.1:40478896-40478967 GCF_015228065.2 Penaeus monodon
GAAAGAGATAGAGGAAAACACAGGTAGGTGGGTAGCTACCGCTTGACAAGTGTATGTGACCGTGTGCATGC
>NC_051405.1:40479125-40479301 GCF_015228065.2 Penaeus monodon
TTGTTGATGTCAGCATACATGGGTGTACGCACCTGCATTGTAGACCATTATTATTGGCAGAATCTAATTGTCAATATCTACAGCGAGAAATAACGTAATCTGTCGACAGTAAATTAATGTTATGTTGTGGAATTACATTTATATGGGTGTTTTTAAAATATGAAGGCAGCCGTTAA
>NC_051405.1:40480424-40480597 GCF_015228065.2 Penaeus monodon
GTCGTGTTTACACTCGGTGGAAACGACTCGCACGCCATGAGATGGAAACAGATATGATATCTGATGACACCTTTTAACTCTCCCAGCTGGAGCACTCATCATGCCAAAGGGAACTTTTTTGTTGGTTTTTCCGATGTTTGAAGTTTTTATGAATGAAGAATATAATGTATATA
>NC_051405.1:40480660-40480741 GCF_015228065.2 Penaeus monodon
AGCAGAAATAGGGGTATAATTGACATTATATAAATAATTGCCATTATATAAATAAATGCCAATTATGCACCTGTCTCTACG
>NC_051405.1:40480826-40482542 GCF_015228065.2 Penaeus monodon
GGGGTGTAATTGGTATTCATAGCTGTGGAGGAAAAACTTTTTTCTCTTTGTGCAGTAAACACTTGCTTTGGTTAATACAGAGCTGATTCGTTCACACACATTATGGAAAGGATTATACAAACACCGACGGCTAATGGATATAAACAATATACACTATGTAAAACGGGATATGAGGTGGCCAGTATCATTCCAAATCGGCATCTATTGATATCTGAATCATATCATACCTTGATACACAAATGAGATAATTGTGTTTGTATTTCTCGAACGGTGATGTTTGCTAATGTCTTGAAGTCTACAATCTATATTCTGTTCTTCCGAGAGCTTTTAAACCGCAATTCAAGTTTTATACTGATTAAAGACAAACTTTTTTTCCCGTTACTTATATACAGAATTCTGTTTCTGTGAATCAATCTAATGGCAAAAATAATTCGAGCAGGGAAAGTAAAACACTCGAAAACCCGATAGTACTACCTAGTTGAATGCAAAAAAATTGTATTTTTGGATGAACCTGAATACACAGTAGGACGTAAAAGACAACGTGAATAGGACCATAAGAATTTTGGGTGTACTGATTTCACTGGTTCAGATTCAGACCAATTTTCCCGACGAAATTAGCATTTCCGTTGAGTACTTTTAATGTACAGGAGAGGAGGACTTGTTAGTATGGACGACATGCAAGAAATAAGGGAAAAACAAAGTTCCGTGTTAGCATGATGTCCGATTATGAATGAACTAGAGAAAAGGGGATATTTCAGCGTATTTTTCATCCTCCCTCCATACCCTTATCATGCTAAGCCTCCGCTGCATAGTCATCTCACAGCCTCGCAGTAAAGCAGTGGTCAAACTGAGGCCAAGCAGAAAGCAGCATCGTTTACGCCTTGGAAATAGCGTTGAGAAATAGAGAGGGTTGTGCCATACATACTTACGAGGCCAGCAGGAATCCAAAAGGCGCAAATCACGTATAAAAGTTCTTGTATCGAAATCTTTGTCTCATGTGTCTGATTTCGTTTTTTTCTGTTTGGCTGCGCTTCTATGATATTAAAGTTTCCTTCGTCTGTTTCCTCACGCCGATGGTAACAGAGTTGTGTTTTAGTATGTCATTTTCGTTGTTGTTTGTGTCCTAACATGCTTGTGTAAACTAGATTGCGTTGTCTAAATGAAATACAAGGCTCATTGTTTCTCAAAACTCTAACCTCATACACAACAGTAACTGACAGTATCCGGAACTTGTGTATATGTAAACAGATTCTCATAAGGTTGTACTTCAGCCTAACTTAGTCAACACACCCAATACAGCGTAAGCATGTGTAACATGCATAATATTATTATGAAAAAAAAACTTCAGAGTATCTGTACCAGCCATGTTCGTCTAAACTTTTCCGGACGCATACATAAACTTACTGGAGCTTACATAAATTCTACGACATATACACACGTAAGCATTTTTGAATCCCTTAACGTTCTTTAAAGGTTAAGTAAAGACAGACACACGACTGGCCAAGTCCGTGGAAACAAGCATATTTCATTTTCTTTAGTCTCTTCGGGCTAGCGTGGGAGTCGCCCCTTACTCTTGTTTAAGGCAGGGGGCCCCGTTAAGTCCATCTCCTGTCTGGTTGTAAAGCGAGACAGAGGATTGCGCGCTGGAAAAATTCTGTTTTCCATTTGCTTTCTTCGCTGGTCTTTTTTCTTGATCACTTCTGGGTGGATTTTTTG
>NC_051405.1:40482658-40482861 GCF_015228065.2 Penaeus monodon
TACCATCATTTTTTTTTTATTTATTACTGCTATGTTATAGCACCAGTACTCTCGACTACCTCCGTGTTATTAGTGAAATTTACTTCTTATGGAATTGCATGAGTGATATATTTCCGTCGTCAGATGTGACCGCAGGGAGTCTAAGCTCGCAGAAATATGCGTATTAAATACCTCTCATAATTTCTCATAGCAAGATTGACAGC
>NC_051405.1:40483156-40483618 GCF_015228065.2 Penaeus monodon
GTACTTATATCTGCGTTTGTGTGCATGTGCGTTCATAATAGACTGCCGACTCCATTATCTTGACCAACAGCATTTAGGAAATATATCCTATGATTATTATACCACCAACAACATCCTCCTCCTCAAACATCTGCTTTAAAAATAGAAAAAAAGGAAGGAAACGATTACCTCGCACATCCTCCCCTGCGTATACTTTCCATAACAATGAAATATCTGGGTGGAAAAAATGGATTTGTCGCGCGTCTCACACCAGTCGCAGTTTAGCATATAGTGCGGACGCGGTGGATAGAATGTCGGCTGCAAATACCACGAACAGTTCTGAATGTTTGTTCATAAACGTGAGCCCGAATGGGAGAAACTGGCGAGCCATGTCCACTTCATCTCGGGTCCCAAGCTCGAATATGAGGGCATTCGGATCGGATCTGAAGCAAAAAGGAAAAATCTCATCGATGTTTCTTCTCG
>NC_051405.1:40483670-40484119 GCF_015228065.2 Penaeus monodon
AATACCGATTTATCTCGCGTTCTTGAAAATCGCTTTCCGCTGGGTGAACCTACCCGGCCAGATGCTTTAAAAGAGAGTGTATAGTACGCACTTGGCACGGAAGGGCGTTGCGTGGGGTCGTTGCGTCCGCCGCTGATGGAATGCTGATTGAGGTTTTCGCGCCAAATCACTTTACGCTGATGATGGAGGATAACAGGCCTATTCTTTACTGTAGGGGTTACTAAGATTTCATGTGGAAATAAGAGATTTTTTTTTATTAAAGAAAGAGACAAACAGAATACCTAGGCTCAAATAATAAGAGATAAAAAAAAATAAAGAAAATAGATTAACAGAATACCTAAGCTCAAATAATAAAAAAGGGGGTAAAAACACTTAATATATTTGGAGAGGAGGAAGGCGAGGATGATAATAAAAAGTTCGTTGATATACACTGACCACCACTGTTCGAC
>NC_051405.1:40484321-40484542 GCF_015228065.2 Penaeus monodon
GTGCTTTAGATTTTTGTTCTAAAATTGAATTACTTTACGTGTATTGGATATTTGTGTTTAATATCCATTCCATATGATAAAATATAGAAAATAGAGGGTTAAAAGCAAAACAAAAGAGAGGGGAAGTCAGACAAAGGCAAAAGGAGATAAAACTTACCTATGAAATCCCACCAAACTTTTTTATTTCGATCACGAGGTCCTCTTAAGCTTCGATCGTCAAC
>NC_051405.1:40484958-40485190 GCF_015228065.2 Penaeus monodon
TATCTCTCGTCCTTGACTCTACCTTCCCTCAATACCCCTCAGGGCCTCTCCTCCCTTCTTACAGACAAAGAAGTGCTCCCATATCGAGGACAAAGACGGATTACACTGATCTCTGTATATCACGTCGCAGAATCTTTTGTTGACACTAGTCGAGAATGTTTCTGCATAGCTGATGTTAGAACACTTTTCCGACTCGCGTGTTTGCTACTTGCCCTCGATGTGAGATGTTGTG
>NC_051405.1:40485344-40485566 GCF_015228065.2 Penaeus monodon
CGTTGTTGTTGCGCTTATCTTTATTATTATTACCGCTGGGTTTTTTATTGGTGTTTTGTGTGATGTTCTAAGTTTAACAGTTATTTTGCGTTGCTGCTGTTATTGCAATTATTATTATCAAGACGTTGGTCATCATTAAAGTTCAGATATCTATCATTATCACTGATGTTGTTGATGGAACATTTTCGGTCTCTGATTTCATTACCCTTGTTATCATTACCA
>NC_051405.1:40486297-40486410 GCF_015228065.2 Penaeus monodon
ATATGTACCTTAATGTACTGTCCATTAGAAGTGCAAAATGGCAGCAGGCTTTCTGGTAATTACCAGGCCCCTGAAATTCGAAGGAAAACTAGTGTAATGGCAAATTTACAGCG
>NC_051405.1:40486490-40486676 GCF_015228065.2 Penaeus monodon
CTCATTTTGGTTCATGATAAGAAGAGGCAAAGAATAATATGAATGCATAAGAAGCGTAACAATGTAATAAAGAGAAATTGAACTCGAGTGAGCTACATGCACACATCAATAAAATTTTTGCCCGCGGTTGAAAAATAGAACACGCAATTTCAACAGTCCACGTAGGAAAGTGTTCCGTGTTCTTAA
>NC_051405.1:40487599-40487665 GCF_015228065.2 Penaeus monodon
ACGAAATTCCAAGATATCGTCATGCAAATGTCTAATTCTGATTCGTGAGTCAGGCTCAAGAAGAGC
>NC_051405.1:40487775-40487848 GCF_015228065.2 Penaeus monodon
CGCGGTATAAATACCTCATTTGCGATTCTTTCTTTTTTTATTTGATTTTAATGTTTTTGAAATTCGCTGCTTA
>NC_051405.1:40487871-40489321 GCF_015228065.2 Penaeus monodon
GATTTGTAAAACATTCTATCCATTCCACTTTGTGTTTCTTTTTGAAAAGATACTTGCCATTATATTGAACGAAATTGCTGATTCAGCTGCCTCAGAAAACACAGCATTTTCTTCTTTATCCTGATATTATAATCACATTAGCAACAACCACGAAGAAAGGAAAGGAAAGAAAAAACAAAGCTCAACATGACAAATATACATTAACAACAACCCAACACAAATAGAGAGCAAAGATCATACGTCCAGCGATTAAAACTCACTAGTAATTATATCTAAATTAACATGACATTCCGTTATTTATTTTTTTCAATATTCAAAGAAGGCGAAAAGGTCTTTGGAGTTGTGTTGGAAGGACAGAGAAATCGGAAAGGAAGAGAGAGAGGCGAGGAAACCGCTGCTGTCTCCCCCTTATTCGAAAGGAGGAGGAGGAAACTAGGCATCTCTTATGCAGAGAGCCTTTAAAGTTACAATTTACTGCAGAGAAGAACGCGGGCTAGCAACCTCTCCTCCCCGGTCTCTCATGCCCACCGAACCTCCCCTCTACGTTCTCCTCGAAGATGTTATGCGAAAAGACATTAGCCACCTTAGACTGAGGCCTTTTTGTCTTTTTTTGTCTTTGTTTTTCCTTCTATCTTCGCGGAATATTACGATTCCGGTCTAAGGCCACGGCACGGCAACCAGGCCATAGGACTAGGGGAAAAAAAGGTGGAATAACACGTTTCGGTCTGAGATTTGATCCTTGTCATTGCACCATTAACCACACCAAGCCCAGGTCCTGTGTTCGTCCGCGTAAGGCAGTCAGGCAAAGGCGACAGTGCCAGTACCGAAATCCTATACAAAGGTACCTGCTTATCCCCGAGCAAGGGCGTCCCAGGTGTAAGACCGGACCATCAGTCACAGGTAACCCAGGAAAAGGCGAAAGGAGCAGAGAGCGATGGCGTGGTAGGGCGTGGGTCTGAGATCCGAGTCGCGCGCCACATCCTGGGCAAAGCACAAGGACCGGGAGTAGCGGCTTCGACACTGACTGTGACCACGATCGATGAAATTGCAGAAAATTACTGTTTACTTAAATCTTGTATATTTTCCCCCCACAAGAAACAGAGTGTTCCGTTTTTTCTATTTGTTGAATTGCTTTACTTGGTGATGTTAATCTTTGCATTATACATAGAGCGAAAGTGCATTCGTCTAAACGTTTTCATGTATTCTTACTCACAGATTATATAACACTGTATATTGCTATTGCACTGATATATGTAGATCAAGGGTTATTTGCCACGCTGATTCCGTGTTTCAGGTGCAGTATTGCTCTGTGTTGCAGTAGGGTAGTGGATTTTTGGCACGCACCATCATTTTATTGCTACTTGTATTTTCACGTAGTGCTAGGTTTATTGTGGATGCGTTACCCCGCGTCTATATATGCCGATTAGATAGGTGTGCTACTGTTCTGTTT
>NC_051405.1:40489485-40490090 GCF_015228065.2 Penaeus monodon
AAACAAACTTATGCATTCCTTTTTTGGCTAACGTTTTCCTTTCTTTTTTATATATATACGTCAGGCATCTATCCCTATTTAGCGTGTACCCTGCGCCTACCACAATGTATAACCCTGAAATATCTGAGGAGCAGGAGCGTCTGTGTACACCGGAATCTATCCATGTTAGGCCAAGATATATCACACAGTACACCCTGACTCCTACTAGCCTGACCGAGGTGGTTTACAAGGTTCGTTGCTCAAATAAATGATAAGGGTTGGGTACTGCTTGCCATCTTGTGCCTGCCTCGCTTCTTGGTATTTTCCTTTTTTCTTTTAGAACTTGTGTACCTACCTGCCTGGACCCCGTTCGCTGTTCTTTTCTCTCGCTATTTCTTTTTAATAGTAAGAATAAGTACGAGAAAACGGCGTAGGTTAAGAGGACAATGAAAGATTTGTGATATAAAGAGGCAGGGAAGTGGGAGCCCCGAGCTGAGAAAACAAGAGTGTTGGGGGAAAGGGAGGAAGGAAGGAGGACTTGTATGTAAACAGGATATAGTGGCGAGGGGGATTGTATTTAAAGAAGGGAACGGAAGGCTGCCGAATGGGGAGAGGAATTGATAAAG
>NC_051405.1:40490152-40491247 GCF_015228065.2 Penaeus monodon
ATACATTATAAATACATATACATAAGCATTTTAACATAAGTAAATTTTCTTAAATAATTTTACATACACACATATGCATATACGCAACTACTAGGTGTTTATGCATGTTTACTTTATTCTCCCCGCGTACAGTACATACACCAAACACAAAGAAACAAACCCACGACTACACTGAAAGGGAGAATCGAATCGCAGGCAAGTCGGAGGCATAACCAGGAGACGCCGCGTCCGCAAGCGAGGGCAAGCCAGGAGGTCGATACCCACCACACAAGCAAGCTGTGATCTCGACATAGTGTTTACCGTGTGCCCAACCCAAGCCATTGTGTTGTACGTTATCAGCTCTTATTATCCTTGTTTATCCAACCTATGGCCAGTTAGTTTGCGCAACATGAGATCTACATAAAGTCCGTGTGAGAGGGTCGGTGGTGAAAGAGGGGGGGAGGGGGGAGGAGAGGGAGGGAGGTGGATTGAGAAAGGGGGGGATAGGCGGGGTGTAAGATGGGAGAGGGGAGGGGGGTAATGGGAGGGAGAGGGGGAGAGGGAAAGGGAAGGCGTGGAGGTGGAAAAGGTGTAGAGAAAAGTGTGTAGAAGAGGGAGAAGGGGGAAACGGAGAAAGGTGAGGAGGGTAGAGGAGAAAAAGGAAGGATAATTGAGCACAAAGCTGGCAGATTAGGAAAAGGGACATAGACGGAGAAAAAAAAAGGGAGGGGGGGGGAATCTCAAAGGGAAACACCGGAGGAAAAGCAAGAGAAGAAAAAAAAATAAAAGAGCAGAGCATCAGGAGAAAGAGAAACGAATGATGAGAGGGATAGCGAAGACGGATAAATACCGACGAGAAGCAACTAGGAGGGGAAAAAAAAATCCAAAAGAAAAGGGTGAAAGGAAATGAAGGGGGACGGGCGCAAGGGGAAAAATCGAGGAGAAAGTAGAGAGGAAGGAGGGAGGGCGCAGGTGAAGGCTGTCGAAACGATGTCTTTGGTCCACGCCTCGCTGCCGGCCTGCTGGGTGGCGGGAAGGCCGATTTAATGCTTGAAACCAAGTATAAACAGGGGGAAATGTCCTCGTTTTATAGCCGAAGGTTTTTTTTCCCCACTT
>NC_051405.1:40491630-40492179 GCF_015228065.2 Penaeus monodon
TTTTCTCCGTAATACTACTGTTCTTAGGTGTTGTATCGGAAATGATCTTTGTCTTTGTTTTCGTTTTATGATAAATTGTGTTATCTCATCATGACAATAATACTTTTTATTAGTGATATCACCATTATTGCTGCTTTTGTTATCATAATCCCTACCATTGCTTTTGGTTACTGTTATTATCCTCATTACCATTAATATCTTTATCATACTTGATAATAACCATCATTATCAGTAGCACAATTACCGTATTATCACCACCTACATCAAGAAAAACATCACAATTTTGCAAGACGCGCTCCTCTCCGCTGCAAGCTATGCAACGACTCACGAAAAGGGCATCACCTTGATAAGAGAACCACAGTATAGACGGATAAAGATTGGGAAGGGAAACCGAATCAGAGATAAAAGGGAAAATGACGTAGGATTTGGATAATGTGCAGACAGGGGGATCACCTCATGCGAACTAGCCATTGCCAATCCTTCAAAGACAACGTTTTGCATTCGTGTTCTTCCTTCCTACCCCCTACCCCCCCCCCAACCTCCTTCCAA
>NC_051405.1:40492260-40492416 GCF_015228065.2 Penaeus monodon
GATAACAAGAAACTAGAGAAGAGCTAATGAAAACAGCACACAAAGACATAATAGAAACGAGAGGGACCTGAGGGGGAGGGGAAAGTTCCAAGGAAGGAAGGATGGCCCTGTGACATGGCCCTGAGCGTCATCCGGGGCCAGAGATGTAAGAAAGGT
>NC_051405.1:40492700-40492909 GCF_015228065.2 Penaeus monodon
ATATGGATAAAACCAGCAGAATTCTAACAAGAAGCTTAGTGAATAGTCTCAAAGAGGGGGGGGGGACTCCTTGCACGATGGAGAGTCTCGAAAACCACAATGTGTTGCCCGGTTAGGAGGTCTAATCCGAAATTTGCGATTTTAGTAGAAATACACACTATTGTTATTATCAGCTGGGCTGTAATGATAAACTGTCATTAATACCATAG
>NC_051405.1:40493347-40493552 GCF_015228065.2 Penaeus monodon
CTAGCTTGCACGTAGGCATCGCGTGTTGCAAGAAGTCTTCTGCATGTTGGCGAAGGGGGCCTCGCTCTTCACGACAGAGAGTTATGTGACATGCATATGCGTATTGACATGACCAGCATAGCGGACGTAATGTTAAGAGGTGATAAGAGTGTGCGTGGCTTGCTAAAGGATGGTACAGTCCACTTGGATTACGTTATCATTTACG
>NC_051405.1:40493632-40493849 GCF_015228065.2 Penaeus monodon
CTCCCCTCACCCAGCTATGTTCTTAGCTCTAGGATTATTTGCGGAATGCATTCGAGCCGAAACATAGATTCCCGGAGCCTAATAGCACATCTGCCCGAGAAAGCTGAAATATGCAGCCTCATCGTCAGAAAAATTTGCACCAAGGTTTACTGTGGAAACGGCAGGGAACGCGCGAGGAGGGGATGGGCGGTAGCGCGGGACAGAGGCTAAGGCACGA
>NC_051405.1:40494271-40494374 GCF_015228065.2 Penaeus monodon
GCGGTCGTATCCAATCATTAAGGTTTCAATATACGACCCTTTTCTCGCTCCTGCAGCGTTATTACCGACTAGTATCGCTCTTTCACTTTCTCTCTTTCTTCCT
>NC_051405.1:40495247-40495418 GCF_015228065.2 Penaeus monodon
GCTCCCTCCCTGTCAAGACCATTCCAAAACACAGATATTCCGGCCCATCCGCAGTTCTGCTGAGCACAACACACACATCACACTTAAGACGTTTTCACAATTCGGCCTTTCTCCTCCCTTTATTGCTCTCCTTCTATTCTTGTCCTTGTTTAGGTGGATAGTATTACCGCG
>NC_051405.1:40496672-40496845 GCF_015228065.2 Penaeus monodon
CTCTTCTGCGAATTTCTCTCTCTCTCACTTCTTCCGATAACACGCGCGCATGACTCGAAGATTATAATCAAGTCATTTGCGCACTTAATCACTAGGCTAAGTCATGTTAATTGATGGCCTCCAGTCGGTGCAACCATCGTAATGTATACTCAAAATATATCAGTGTCTAGCTA
>NC_051405.1:40497321-40497392 GCF_015228065.2 Penaeus monodon
TCCCACATGTATAGCACACATTTACACACAACGCAAATACAAATACAAAAATATCTCCATACTTGATAAAT
>NC_051405.1:40497430-40497735 GCF_015228065.2 Penaeus monodon
ATCGACAATACAGCAAAAAAGAATAATTTATAGATTAAAAAAAAAAACATATATAATAAAAATATACAAAATAATAATAGTAACAATGAAGCAACTAGGAAGTATATCAAGTCAGGAATATTTTAACGGCAAGTATTCTCAGTGTCATTCTAATGCAACATGCTTGCAAAGGGGAGCATAATCAAACACTTCTAAGGCATTTGTTGGGTGCACATAAATAGATGGCATTAGCCGGTGGTGCGCTTTTGTTTACATCCGTATATGCGCTGGTAAACATAAACTTATGAACTGGTCTACTTAAAAGG
>NC_051405.1:40498110-40498476 GCF_015228065.2 Penaeus monodon
ATTACCCTGAGGTCTGTGAGTGAGCGGGAGGGCGCCCACGAGGTCAGGTCAATTTAGGGTCATAGCGGAAGGGCGTGGAAGATGGATAGTAAGGATTTGCAGCGTTCCTCGAAGAAGGCAGTCAGTCACCAGTCCTGGCCAGAAAGAAACTCTTCATGTGCGGACTCACGCGACTGTCACAGCCCGGAGACCAGTCACTTCCGGTGGGCGTGGGGTCTGCCGGAACCGCCCCTGACCCCTTCCTCTCCCCTCCCCCACGTCTGAGGGTCCAAGGGATGGCTCTAAATCAAGAGGAAAGGTCGAACCCATTTTCTGCTCTGAAGAACAACTGATTTGCAAAGTTTACTCGTGTTTGTCATCAGGAGA
>NC_051405.1:40498668-40499364 GCF_015228065.2 Penaeus monodon
ATATTGTTATTATAGATTTCATTCTGGGCTAAATATCGTGCCGGCGTGAAATTAATCAGGCGTGATAACAGGTGCTAGTCCCCCCGGAGCTGTGCATGTCCTTACACTGACCTGCGTTGATTTTATCACAAAACTACACATATGTATATATCTCGGTTGTATGAATTATCGTTTCAGACCATACATTTCCGCGATTTTGGTCGTTTCGAACATGCCCCACATATAACTGTAAATTTACAATTTTGTTTTAATCTAATGTTGAATTAATTAACTCTTCCTGATCGAAAAATAATTGCAATTCCATTTTATATATGAATATTACCGTATTTGAGCGCATTATATCCACCTAAAATTACTTCATTTTGCAATGACGAACATATACAATGCATTTTGAAATTGTTCCTTACACTGACGAACACTGTTGCATCGACGCCAACATGACGTGCAGGATGACAATAGTTTTTATAAAGTTTTGAGTGTTTGTGACAAACGTTCGCTTCAGGATTATTCGCGTCCCTCCCACTGGTGTTCTGTCCTTTATTCTCGTGTTCTTTCTACTTCCCTTGTCTCCTCCCCCCCCCCCCCCTACGTTCCTGTTTTGTAGTGTGGAAGATCTATATGCATTGTTTTCTTTGTTTTTCTGACTGTTTCACTTTTTCATTTGATAGTTTGTCTTTCTTAAGGGTTATACTTTTT
>NC_051405.1:40499865-40500310 GCF_015228065.2 Penaeus monodon
CTTTTGAATTCCTCTTTGCTACGTTCTTTCATTCGCTTTCCATAATGCATTTCTTCATTTCTGTTTTTTTCGTTTCTTTTGTGAATCTACAGGCAGGATCCTCAAAGTGGAATCATGGTACGTGTTTTTTGCATAGCGCGAAGGCTGTTGTTAGAGAGCGTGGACGCACACAACCCCGCTGATCGGATTCTTGCATTTGTACTTGACCTCAATTACTGAAGCAACTTCCTCCCCTCTCCCCCTATCCTCTTTCCCTTGTTACTCCCATCCCTTTCCTACATCAACAAAATAGTAGCTTATATGTCCCGTTTCCTCTCTATCCACACCATCGCCCTGCCTTTGCTATATACCCCTACTTCTTTTAACAACATCAACCTACCCTTCCCTCGCATGCCTTCACCTCGTGGACTCCTCGTAACACCTTTCCCCGCCACCCTTATTACGC
>NC_051405.1:40500415-40502631 GCF_015228065.2 Penaeus monodon
GTGTACCGGTAGCCTTGCAATATGTGAAGACGTGTCAACCCCGAGCTTGAGGGAGCGGGTATGGCCTGGTCGATGCCAGTGTGAGTGGGCGGGGTCCGATCCGGCCCTCTAACACAATGGCATGTTCTTGAAAGAGCCAAACACTTCTATCCTTTTCTCCTCCGTCCCTTGCCCCCTCCCTCTTTCTCACCTCTGCTTTTTTTCTCTCTCTTTTTCTTGCCTTTTTTTTCTTTCTTCCATTGCCTTTCCCGATCGTTATTCTCCCCTCTTGCAGTCATTTTCCTTCACCCCGCCCAGGCCCCATTACGACACGCTGGCATTTGATCGTTGGTTCAGAGAAGTCACGGGACATGAGCCTTCCTCACGTAATGTATGAATTGTTGCTTCTTCGATGTCCTTAATCTCGGAATCTCGGACGATCGCTGGGAAAGGAAATGGCGAGGTCATTTCACAGACCACTTTATTAGTAACAATCTCCCCCCCCCCCTCCCCCATTGGACGGCGACGCTGCACGAACGGGAGAGGAAGATCTAGCGTATAGGAGGAGAAGGAAGAAATAAAAGGGGGGAGGGAGAAAAAGAATCAATAACAAACAACAAAGGCTGAAGAAACGAATGGAATGAAGCAAAGAATCACAGAAATGAGGCGAGCAGGGAATGAGGTTGTCCTCACGAGGCTCAAGAAGTCCCTCTTTACGTGGCACGAGAACACTTTTTGCCTGGCAAGGAAGGGAATTACTGAAATCACGTAAATTTCGACGTGTTTTATTAGCCCATCCAAGGAACTCATACGCTAAGATTAAATGAAAAATATAAAACAGTAAAAACAATAACAAAATAATAAAGATTGAAAAAGATTGCTCGCCTCAATATTTGCCAAACAATAGCCAATCCTAAAAATGTACAACGAAATGTGGCCACTCCTGCTGTGCGTGACGGCGTCCCTCCGACTATAATTACGTAAGGCAAGGAGTCCGGGGTCAGAGGGAGGTCCGCTACCCACCGCGACTCGCTCGGAGGAACGGAACCTCCTCTGCAACGGAGCACCGGTGGCTTTGCTCCTGAGTTCCAGCGAGTTTGTGGAAGATAGCGCGACGTCCGAGGAGCTACACTGCTTTACTTCCGGGTTGCAGTTCGTGTACGGAAAATATCGAGACGAGAAATCGCTTCGAAGCGTTCCGAATCCCAAGGTCGAATCCGGCGACTCGAAACGAAGCGAAACGCCCCGAGACGCCGCCAGGATTCACGAGGCACGGCCAGCAGCGGCAATGATTAGTGACAGTCCCACATTAACTACCTGTTGGACACCATTCATCACCGTTACCGCAGCCCCCACAAGGTCGATCAGGTAATGGCGCTCACCCGTCACGCACGCAATTACCTGGAGGCCGACAGGTACACACGTCAATACACCTGCATTCTGATTACGGCGATGCCCCCCCCCCAATCCCTTCCCTCCAGGTCATATCGAGGTTTTACAAGGAGAGGTTTCGGTCGTGGTAGGTTAAAGGTCACGGTTCTCGCGACGAGAGAAGCGCGAAAAGGAGAGAAGGGCACAATAATCGGAAGAGTGAAAAAAATACGTACGTTAGGTCAGGTTCTAAGGACGTAAAAAAAGTGGACAAATATGTTACGCTAAGGTCAAGTCAGGTCGCAACGGTGAAACTGTTAAACCATTCCAAATATGTAACGACTATCATTATTGGCAAATATATCGTCATGGAATTGTGCCTAATTATGTGGTGGATCGGACAGTCATTCCACATTCATGAATAGCGGCCATAACAAACCATCATGTAAAAACAGTCATGAAGTCGGATTCAATCCCGTCAACCACGATATGTTGACTGGTCTGTACAATGACAACCTTAACTCATACGGGAAGATTAAACCTTAGAAATAATCTCCGCACAACAGTTCATTAAGAAACACGAAAGACTATCACTTCTCGCTGAAAACCCGCTCAGGAAAGCAAACACAATCGAGGCCCAGATTCTTGCACGAAACGCGACATGGGACTGTGAACAAGAACTATTTATGTCCCTTTTTGTGCATGAAAGTCGAAGGGAAACAAATATGGTAATACACAGAGGCTGGTTAGCTCTGTCGACGTCGGCTCATGAAATGCCCTGAAGTGAAAGAACATAGAGTCTGATTGAGGAATCAACAGAAGGACCTTATTCAACGCTGTTTTGATTTTTCGCACAAAGCTTACTA
>NC_051405.1:40502862-40503158 GCF_015228065.2 Penaeus monodon
AAAGCGTCTTAATCAACCAATGTGCACCAGATCGCAAAGCAAGCATAAGGGTGCCATGCATTCTTCGACGAGACTATGCTGATGGAGCAAGTTGACCCATGCCGTCGAGAATTAGGTCGTGTGTTCATACCAGCTGCCAAGAGGTAGAAGACACGGGTAAATCGAGGAGAGTTGCCATTAGGTGAAAAGGAATAACAAGATGTACTGGAGATATCGTGAATTTGGGGCAATAAAGAAACAAGACGTGTGACAATACACTGTACTGGTAAGGGAGTCCCAGCAGTGTCTTTGAATAT
>NC_051405.1:40503491-40503671 GCF_015228065.2 Penaeus monodon
CTTTATGTGACATGTCAGAACCGCGTGGAAGAAGGTGTATGTGTGTGTTCATGCTGGCGGAGTTGACAGCCACATGATCATGCAAGCAGGATATCAATTTAAGATCATGAAAAATATGATACACAGATTATATGCATGTCTGTGTGCTTTTATTTTTTCGAAAAGGTTTTACTTTTCTAG
>NC_051405.1:40503708-40504062 GCF_015228065.2 Penaeus monodon
TTGACCGCGACTTCACTCGTATATGCAGATAAACAAATGTAAATATAAGCAGAAACACGAATTAGTGATCTACTCATATTTATGCTTTAGTACGAATAATGACCGACTCTATGATGTACGTACTATCCCTCTGTATTATTACAATCTCTTCCCTATACATTTTAAGAGAAAATCAACACAGCAGCAATTTCGTTAATGCAAATTATCCTGCGCTCTCAAAATGGTTCGTGTTTGTTTATGCAGTTTCATTGTTTGAGTGATAACGATATCATAAACATTCAACAACGTTTATAGACTATAAAAAATTGCCTCAATTAGTGGGGCTGATCCTAAACAATCAAGTCCCCCCCCCCC
>NC_051405.1:40504091-40504217 GCF_015228065.2 Penaeus monodon
TCCACTGATAGTATATCAACATAAACAAGCAGTCCGAACTCGCATTTCGAATGTCAGGACAAACATCTATAAAGCCGGAAAAAGGAACATCTTCTATGTCTTTATTCTCTCGTAATTCCATTGGGT
>NC_051405.1:40504298-40504849 GCF_015228065.2 Penaeus monodon
ACAAAGGCAGCCTCGCCATGAGAGATTTCGTAAAACAGAGACATGTTAGACTTCCCCACACTCACCTCGCCGTCATGTCGCCTGTCAGGAGACGCGGATCAGGAAAAGAGATCAGTAGAAGACGAAGAAGGAAGTGGAGAAGTGAAAAGGAAAATAAAAGAAAAGGGATAGTAGAACAGACGAGAGGAAGAGAGAGAAGAGAAATGGGAGAAGAGACACACATACAGGAAACGTTCCAGTAAATGACAAACAGGGGAAGAAGAGGAAGAGAAGGAGAAGAGGAAACAAAAGAGGACATGCAAGAGAAGAAGTTATATATATATGTGCTTGAGGACGGAAGATAGAAACGGTGGCAAAAGACCGGTAGAAGAGACACACGAAATTTATGAAGATATTAAGAAATGTAATCTTGAAGGGGACCGATTACTGAGACCATTAAACAACGACGCAAGAATACGTTACTGTTAGTGAACATGAGAATTCCACATGTAACATCTGTTCTTAAAGTATTCGCCGAGTTTGTGACTTCTCAGAGTCAAACAATATGTGCG
>NC_051405.1:40505109-40505276 GCF_015228065.2 Penaeus monodon
CAATACCATCAAACCAGTCGGTACGAAAGAGAAGAAACATGAACACGAAGAATTATTCGAAGGAGCGAAGTCCAGGAGAAAGTAAGTGAAGGAAATGTAAGTCCTCTTGCTAAGTAACGTTACTTAACCCCCACCCCCCCACGTCAAAGTGTCGAAGTCAATCAAGT
>NC_051405.1:40505440-40505543 GCF_015228065.2 Penaeus monodon
AATGGTGGAGTCACACGAACCCATTGTGGAAGCACCCTCATATGGCCTTCTTGCTCATTTGTTTCCTTCCTTTCATTAAAAAATCGTATTATTATTTACTTCC
>NC_051405.1:40505713-40506905 GCF_015228065.2 Penaeus monodon
AGATTCGCCAAGATGTTTACGAGATGTTAGCGATTCGGTGTTCAAAAAGGCTTGGTGTTGCTAATTCTTTTGGAAAACCGGTGGCGTATTGGTATGGCAACTGGCAATGGTTGGCCGGTATGTCTGACTTTTGCTCTAGAAGAAGAAAGAAAAAAAAATCCCCTTCGGAAGTTTGCCGTGTTGCAAGAAATGTTGGTAAGGCAGCATGTTGACGTACGGCTACTGCATACTTCGGTTGGGTCTCAAACAGTATTAATAATCAAGCAAAGGCATGTATTCTCGGATATGAAGAATTTAGTCAGAAATTCGAAAAAGTTTCAATCGAGTTCTTCGTTTCTACGACGGCGTCTACTTTGCTGCATGAAAATGAAATCCTCATCAACTTCTACCATACGAAATAAGGTCGGAATAAGGATAAATCCATCATATCAACTTTCTCAACGTGCAGAAGATAAAAATCCCATTTCTTCCTATCAGAAATAAGAGAAATACTTATTTTCAGAAGCCCCATGTTATTCCTCCGCCGTTGTTTTGATAGCAGGAGCGCCCCCGTCCCATGCAACAGGGGACAGGCACGCCCCTGGTCCTCCGTCCGGCCAGCTTCCCCGCAAGTTCCCCGTTGCAGCGGCCTCCCGGCGGGCTAGACGCGCTCGTAAAGTGATTGTTCATCGGACAGAGAGAGTTACGCCGACCCTGGGGAGAAGCAGACGTTTGTTTTTTTCGAGATATATTGCATACAAACAAGTTAGAACCAATTTTGTCGGGCGTGCATATCGAACGCCCTCGGACAACCGCGTCCCGAGCCCCTCCTGCTGCTGGGTATGTGTCCAGATTGGATTATGATTCGTGTGGTTGGTGTGTCCTCCGCTGGCCACTCTTGCGGACGGGGCAATAACTGGCAAAATACGTACGTCTCCTCATGGATTATGTATCCTGTCTTATGTATCTCTTATTCCATTGACTTCTTTCCATTAGACTTTTTTCAATCCGGTTGTCACTAAAAAAAAAATACAACACAACCAATATAAACTAAACTTCCGATAGCAAACTTCCCGTATCGCTATGTGAGGACGATGATAAGAGGAATTAGATGCCTGATATCCATATCCCTAACCGCTATCAGAAACGATGATGTGAGTAAAGGTCTGGTAGCTATGGAAAGAAGGTCGTATCGGTAATGGTCAAGGTGCAT
>NC_051405.1:40510366-40510537 GCF_015228065.2 Penaeus monodon
ACATCTAATTAGATATTTACTCTCTTGCTTCATATGCTATCGTCACCTTAGTCATGTCTTTAACTTCTACAATCCCCTTCCTTTTCCTTCCTTTTTCTGCTTATTCTCCTTCTCCCCCCTTACCCCCCCCCCCTCCCTTTAGCATGCGCACACCCCCCTCTTCTTCTGTAG
>NC_051405.1:40510767-40511039 GCF_015228065.2 Penaeus monodon
TTCTTCTTTTTTTAGTCTATTTTGCTGTTTCCCCCTTTTCCCCTAATGTTGAAATTAGCGCTGTTATTGATCGCTGTTCCTTCCGGTTCGTCATCAGTGGCGAGACGACCCATGGCGTGAGAGGGGACCCATGACCCACCCTGGCTGTGGGGGGGGGGGGAGTCATTGTTGATGTGATTTCACTGTTACTGTTATCACTGGTATTATTATCATATGGCTGTTTTTTTATGTTTAGCCTTTCTGTTGTTGATTTGTTGGTAAGTTTATGTATT
>NC_051405.1:40511325-40511975 GCF_015228065.2 Penaeus monodon
AATTTTAGTGTTACCATTATCCCTAATGTTGATTTTTTTTTCTTTTTCTTCTCTCTGTGTGCCTGTGCGCTCCCCTACAAAGAACAGATTTTGTGTTTCAATTATTTCCATTGCACTTTTCATGATTACTTTACCTCCATTGTTACCTCCATTAAACATTACGTTATAGATATATGTGCCACCGATGTTATTGTCTATACCTATGGCATTGGTATTTTTTTACCATCTATGTTATTGTTTTTAACATTAATGTTACCATTTTCTTATAATCCGAAATCATTTAGTGGTTATCATTTTTTTTCCGTGATTACTTACAATGATCCTGAATATGCCACGAACAATTTTACAATCATCAAGGCCTTTTCCTACTTGTTACTTGCAACGAATATATATTGCAGCATTATCCCTCCCTACCACCTCTTCCCGCCCCCCTTGCCCCCTCCCCCCCGCCCCCGCCCCTTCATGCTAACCCTCTCACCCTCTTCACACGTGATTACAAGGCGATGATCATCATTATTGCCGTCCTTTCTTTGTTGTTCTTTAAGGGTCATTAGCGATTATCTTCCCCTCTCTTTTTTCGTTACCTTGCAACATTGCCGACGAGTTTGATCAACGCACTGGGAACTGTTCTTGTGATTGTGCTACTTAAC
>NC_051405.1:40512021-40512371 GCF_015228065.2 Penaeus monodon
CGCGAGGTATCTTAACATAAAAAAAAATTGCGTTGCTTCTATTAGTACAGAAAAAACATATACGTGAAACAGGTTTACTAAAAGATAATACAACAGTTTTAATATCATTGTAGAGCTTATATAATCCCCTACAGACAACATACAATCACAATATAACATACTCAAGCTATTCGAACAAAAAATAACATCTCAGCATACCTCAGTATATCCTACCCAAGGAGACTCTAAGGAACGTGGACTCTTGCAACTTCGGATTCTCACCACAGTCTCTGCTCAGATAAACGTTTTGACCTCACGGGTAGCTTCTGCGTTTACTGAAGTTTACCGAAGTTTATTGGACCTTTTATGGA
>NC_051405.1:40513966-40514142 GCF_015228065.2 Penaeus monodon
AAAGGACAGTCTATGCTATTTCCACAACCGTATAGTCAGAAATCTAAATGCAATCTCACACTTTAGTGACTGTCGATATTGCTATTCTATTCTGCCGGTCTGAAAAAATATATGTGTCATATACGCAAGTCAGATCACTGAAATTGTTTATCCACTTTGTGAGTCTGGTTCTCCGA
>NC_051405.1:40514211-40514940 GCF_015228065.2 Penaeus monodon
AAACATCTACTTTCTTAGCTTTTATATTGTCAGAGAGAGTAGACATGCTAATTATGTTTATTTCTATCTACTGGGCAAATATTGTTTTTTGTTGTTGATTTTTTTTTTCTTCCAGAATAAAATTATTTACTATTACATGCTAAGGTTCATCAAAAGTGAATTTCCTTACAATATCTTTGATTGGCTGATAAGTGATGACATTGAGTGAGTAGTAGCAATTATCCCAATAACTTTGAGAATCCTAAAAAGTGTGAAAACTAAAGAAAAAAAGAGAGCAAAACGTCAACAGATTCTGAAGATTCAAAAAAAAATGTAAAATTCGAAATATGTGAGGATAGAAAAAGTATGAAGATTCCACACAAATACAGAATGTTGAATACAGCGTGAAAAGAAGTCTAAGTTCTACACTCATGGTTGGAATGAGAAAATGAGAAAATGAGGAGAGAGGGTTTATAAATATCGTGTTTATTAGTTATTTTTATATAGTAGAGTAACTCTATTCACTTTCAGTCTTGATTTTGGGAGGGCCAAATTCAGTTTGGGGAAGGGGAGGGGGGGGGGGAAGAGGAATACATTTCATATTGACATGTTTTTGTGTGCCAGAAGTGGTAAGATTTTTTGCTTTTTGATTAACTTTCTAGATACTCCAAGAAGGAAAAAATGAGTCTAGATCTAGATATATAATAAGCACTAAATTTCTTTATTTAGTTCAATTGTAATACAATATTT
>NC_051405.1:40515314-40515536 GCF_015228065.2 Penaeus monodon
CTTCCACTCTAGTTTTATGAGACTTACCTGTATTAGGATTATCTAATTATCACATTTTACTTCCTTTCCAGGTACGGCAAAGCTTCAACTGCTGGTTTGTATGTCCGATTAAATTCACACGTGCGCGAATGTGCTTGAATCTTCGGCTAATGGTAAGTATGTTGTAAAATATATTGGATGATCATTAGACCAGCAGAATATTGATTTTGAAAATACCTTGAT
>NC_051405.1:40516400-40516550 GCF_015228065.2 Penaeus monodon
ACTTCCTCTTTTGGATGACGTCACACGCCAAACGGATTTCCAAAAATGAATGTTTGGCAACAAAAACAAATATATCCATTCTGCCCCCTCCCCCCCATGAGGATACCAATCCCCACAAAAGAAAAAAAAACATATAGCCAGTGACGTCCG
>NC_051405.1:40516593-40516945 GCF_015228065.2 Penaeus monodon
TCCATTTCACTGTATAGATATGAGTGAAGGTTCGTCCTATTTTCGAAATTGGCAAAATCTAATTGGAAGATGTGTTAGGAAAGGGCGGAGGGGGGGGGGGATATGGAAGGGGGGATGTGAGGTAGGGAAGAGAGGGGGTAGATAGAGCACGTGTTATTTCTTATCAGCGAGAGATTAAGAGATAAGGGAGAGAAGAGACGGACTTGTTAATACGTGTCTGACTTGATGGCTGCGGTCGGTCTTGCACGAGAGCTTGGAAAGATTCGTTTTGGCGTTCTGGGAAGATTAATAGGACTTGCCTGTGTTACAGCAGGTAGGCTTGTGTACCTGGTGTTGGTCTTTTAGCAAAATG
>NC_051405.1:40518609-40518808 GCF_015228065.2 Penaeus monodon
GCGAAGAAGTACGATGTCTTCTGCTACTTTACCTCCAGAGAGCGTCGATATGCAATAAATTCACGCTTAGTATCAAGGGGTAAAGCTAACTTTCAATTAGGACAACGCAAAGATATGAATTTTTCACACGTTAAACAATTTTATGGAAGACGGCAACTCCTATTCATGCAAGAATGAATTCATTATGAGTAATTATAAT
>NC_051405.1:40520116-40520563 GCF_015228065.2 Penaeus monodon
TGACTCCTTCGTCATATCTGCCTGCACTACACAGTTAATCTTTTTCAAGCTGTTATTAACTGTTTTCGAATCTCTGTAAAGTTTTTTTTCTTTCTTTTTTGGAAATAATTACATAAATGAGGGTATTACCTTCGGAAAAATAAAGATCCGAGATAGTAATCTTTAATTGGCTTTTTATCATCGTATGTTTTTTAGAAGATTTTTTCCAATTTGTAGTCCAAAAGAGGTCGCTGTTTGTGTTTATGTAAGACTATCAGCGTTTTCTTAATAATTGTAATTAAAGTTATGTGATTAGTGACTGGCGCTTGACGAATTGAACTGCTTTTGTATTTTGTTTATGTTCTTTTTGCTTACATCATAGAACATGTTTTCTCGTGTGATTTCGAATGAACCTGTACATACACACACATTTCCTTTATAATTTCCGATGAAATGTGGATAAATACG
>NC_051405.1:40520735-40521463 GCF_015228065.2 Penaeus monodon
AGCACACATATTCCCTTTGGTTCAGATTTGATGAGTACCTCGAAAGACTTTGCACTTGTTTTATGAGACTTAATAATGGCCATGATCGCACTGAAGTTTTCTGGTTTTTAATAATGCAATTGAATAATATTGATCTACAAGCCTTGCAACATCGTTTTGCAATGAGATTGGATATAATTCGCCTGTTTCATCATACTCTAAGTTATCAATAAAGTTTTCTTTCTCAAGTGTAAACATGCTATTGAACACTGTCGATCTAAACAATGCAGCATTGTTTTGCAACGGGATTAGGCTTGTTTTGCTGCATCATACAACCGAAAAGTATATATATTTTTATAGAACCTTGATTCATCTCTATTTCAGATCTTCATACCACTTTGGCAGAGGAATAATGCATAAAGCCTTTTAACTACTCTGAAGTTTCTACACACAAAAAGTAACTCTTCCATTTGTACTGCTATGTATTTTTCTATTATTGGTATGATGGAGCTGATTGTCAAAAAAAAATCATCATTTAATGCAAATGAAGCATTGTTGATAATAGCGTCTACTTGCGCAGAGTTCTGGATGATTCTGTTGATTTGATGATCATGTGGAACGAAGAATGTTATACGCAGTTTTAAAATGGGATTAAAATACTGATATGCTCTATGTTTTGGCGCTATTCTGTGTTGTACGTGGTCCAGTTTCAGAATAGATCAAGAACTCTATGGGAAGCCTCATAACAT
>NC_051405.1:40521591-40521776 GCF_015228065.2 Penaeus monodon
GACGTTATTAGCTGAACACATATTAAACGAGATTTCAGATTCAAATGCATGACTTTTATTGGGTGGTGTATTGTTAAGCTAAACACAGGTGAACTAAAACATCCAAATAGTCTATAAACATATAGATTCAATGATCATTCGATTTCATTTCATTCAGAAGGGCAGAATGATATAAAACACTTTAA
>NC_051405.1:40522345-40522433 GCF_015228065.2 Penaeus monodon
CAGCATCCAGTGAGCAGCTGAGCATCCGATTACGGTTACGTATCGACAATGACAATAAATAAAGGATCTTATAAGCTCATTCATAAAT
>NC_051405.1:40523128-40523304 GCF_015228065.2 Penaeus monodon
TTACTGGAGGGAAAAAAATCCTTAAACACTAGGGCTCACGCACACTAATTTTCATTACAGTTATTTGGCAGGTGTGGCCGGCGATCCAAAACTGATGGAAAACGATACAGTCTGAGTCATAAGCCATTAAGGACGAACCGGCAACTCGAACGTTTAAGTTGCCTCTACAGATTCTG
>NC_051405.1:40523413-40523689 GCF_015228065.2 Penaeus monodon
TATGAATTAAATGAAAGGAATAAACGTATTTATCAAACCAATCATAACGACGTGATTGTGGACAGTCAAGAGAATTTCCAGGACCGAATCGATGGATGGAAAATCAGTATCTCTTATCGGATCTCTTGAGTGGCTGTCGGACGTGCTCCTCGCCAGCTGATAACAGGATGACAGTGGACAGGGTGACAGGCAGACCGCTGCAGCCAAGATTAGGATCACGGAATTAGTGTCGTTCCGTGCTGAGGACGACCTGCTATTTCTCTGCTCGGGAATTCT
>NC_051405.1:40524385-40524595 GCF_015228065.2 Penaeus monodon
GATGAATTTTGACCGCCTTTCCTCAAATAACAAAATTACTGAATCCCCGGATGAACACGAAGCATGCCAACCCGGGAAGATGACAAGGAGTCATGTTGCCAGCCTTTCGTGATGAAATCTGAACCTGTCTGATGAAACGCCTTGAAATAATCAGTGAGCTCTCTCTTTAATACGCGCATTGCGAGAAGGTATCTTGGTGCGGCAATCGTA
>NC_051405.1:40524855-40524996 GCF_015228065.2 Penaeus monodon
AGATGGCCTAGTGTCATTCTATGATATTCAATTTCATTTTCTACTTTTACTAGGAGGGGGCTTAGGGTAAAAAAAAAATCGAAGATGAATCATGAATTAGAATCGAAAATACGATTCACTTCAGTAACAGCCTCGTCAGAT
>NC_051405.1:40525031-40525198 GCF_015228065.2 Penaeus monodon
TCAACTTCTCCTCCCACTTCCGTACCTCATCACCGATCAAATCCCTTGCTTAATCTTACCTTATCCCTTCTGCTCAAAACATCTTGCAAGTGTATTTATTTCTTCCTGCGTTGCGGCCAAAAATATTTCGCGATGGGAAAATCAGTGCAGTAGCGTGTGTACTTAAA
>NC_051405.1:40525770-40526008 GCF_015228065.2 Penaeus monodon
TGCATAAATGTCACAAGAACATTTAAAATGCTGAAAGTTACTACTTCACTCTATGAAATATACATAAGATAAACAAACATTGCTCACAAAAGCAAACAGAAGCCAGTTGCCGGAAGGTTACAAGCTGCATACAATGCTATTGAAATCAAGCACAACTTGCCTGAAAATAATACTGGTTATAATAAAACAAAACATAAAATTGGTATAACGAGGAAGATAATGAACGCAACTTTAATTA
>NC_051405.1:40526454-40527132 GCF_015228065.2 Penaeus monodon
TTATTTGAAATGAGAGATCAGGCATGCATTTTCCCCTAACAGCTCCGGGTATCAAGTGAAAATACTGATACGCAGAAACACTGACCTTAACAAAAGAAAACGAAAAATATTGTTTTACATTTTCTTTGTTGATGTGATATCTGCAGGTTAATGAGATTTTAATTGAGAGTTTAATGAAAGGTAAAGTGCCTGAGGTCGAGGGGACAGGATGGAAGGGGTACTCATGTAAACAAACACTTCACTTTCCCCTAACGTGCGTCGCATCTCGCCTTTCAAAGCGGAATTCGACAATGGCCTTTTTAAAAATGGAATCCTGGTTTAATTACAAACGCACATATATATATATATATTTTTTTTTTTTTAGGGTGGGTTTACCTGAATAAAGCGTTGTGGCCTTTTGATATCCAAATTCGAAAAATGAATTGGGGATTCGAAAAAAAAGGGTTGGTTTTAAATTCCTCCTTTCTGACTAGCATCGAAGGGAGTTCAGATGACTGATCTGCTGGTAATCAACTACATACTCATATTGTAGAGATGTAGAATACTATACGTCGTTGTGTGAAGGAATGCTTTTCACGTAAGACAGAATGAATCAGCGATTTTAGTGTTCTGTTCAGCAACCACATAGGCTTCTACACAAACCAATATACCGTGAGTTGTACATAAATGCGTGGATTT
>NC_051405.1:40527860-40528480 GCF_015228065.2 Penaeus monodon
TGTCAGCAGTCTTGTATGTATTGAAATGTATGAACACTAATTTATTTTTTTTACCTTACGTGAACAAAAAAGCGCGATTAATTGGAAGAAAAAATTGATTTTAATTGGCGTATATAATGAGACTTTTAATTGTCTTTTGACTCTCATCCATGGAGCGTTGTGACCGATCTGTTACGAAAACGTATAAATTCGTCAAATAGTGACATATCTCGAAGTATAGATTCACTTTATGTATCAAAGTTATTTCATTTTTTACAATATTTTATGTATAGAAAAATAAGAAAAATGAAACCTGTCCATAAAAATATAACGATGAACAAGAAAGCTAATAAAAGACTTAATACTCACATAAAGTCACCCTGCCCTATGTAAGGTCAACATCAGGCAAAGGTTTACGTGAGGTTCTGAAATTACGACAGTGTACGAGGCATGTGTGCGCGTGACTAACTCCCGAAAGTCCGTGTTTAGAAAGGAATTTTAACAGTGGTCACCTGCCATAGAGACCCTTTTTATGCGTATGGAAAAGAGGTTGTATGCGATGGGAGGTGCGATTAGGCCGGGGAAAGAGAGGGATAGGCATACACTGATTGTAGATATGCTCACTACTACTTCCTGATCCC
>NC_051405.1:40529213-40529283 GCF_015228065.2 Penaeus monodon
CTTACGAGAGCTTATAATGGCATATGAATTGAAACTCTTTTTTATATATGATAAATCATATGAATCCGAA
>NC_051405.1:40529830-40531031 GCF_015228065.2 Penaeus monodon
TATTTAGCAAAACGAAGGCAGTGATGGTCATTATTTTCGTGCTTGTAATGTTAACCTCAGGAAGGATTGCTTGTGAGAATTCCGTTAATGTGGAGCAAGGGAATTCGTAAATATGTGTCGATAATTCAGTGTGTTGCCAGTAATGTGTTGAACCGCACATGAAAACAGTCCCGTAAATGTAACTTTTATTCCCAGTGTTTACCTTGCCACAAATAGTCCAGGGAATTGCTCACCACTTAACCTGGTTAGATTATCTTCAATTATACACTAATGTAATGAGGAAAATGTGCGTGTTATAGGGTGACGCAAGTATCTACCCAGAAGAGCACCCGTTCAGACGATTTGAGGACATATGAGAAAGTCAACCACGGTTCACTTTCATGAGCATGAGAATACAATTTGGTCATATTCGTAGTTTGTCCTGCATGATTTTGTACCTTTTGATCACTGCCTTAGACAGCCACGGTTAAGGAATCAGCTATATAACCTTTACTGGCCAGGTGAGCCGTTTTATTCTCTGAAAAATGTAAATCTTGTTCTGTTCTCTGATATTCGATGCAGGTGCTTTCCTCTTGCTAAATTCCCCAGAAGTAATGTGGTTGGAAGGGTTACCACAGCAGTATGTGTTTTCTGTTAGTGATGGAATACGATAGCAGGGAATGCCTTATATTTCACAATTTCTTTTGCTTTCTAACCATCTCGTCTCAGTTACTTGATATTCCATCCAACAAAAAATCATATGATTGTTTAAAATAGACTGTAATACCCTAATTTTATACTTGCAAATCTGATCCTTGGACTTTGTTCATGAAATGATAGAACACCTCAGGGATGGTACAGATAAGCAACTCAGAAAGGTTAATACTGTTTGGAATCTCTTTGTAGTTTCTGCACAGTGGAGTTGAAAATGAATTCTTATGACCCAAATGTTACTATGGTTATTGTTGTGTTCTGTGAAGCTTCTATAGGCAATATAGGTATTGTTCCTCGTAGACTGTTCTTAAAATGTCTTTTTCATGTTTGTCCAAGAAAGATCTAATAGCATAGATATCATAATGGGATTCATCATGTACAGTGCAATGTAAAGGAGTGTCAATTCATATGCCTTTATGAGCTCTAGTCTCAGTAAGCTCAGGTACTTTTCATTGCTTGCCTGTTTATTATTAGTCATATTCTATTCCATTTTTCCTTTTTTTTCCCC
>NC_051405.1:40531549-40531643 GCF_015228065.2 Penaeus monodon
AAAAGTGAAATGGTAGATTTCTGAAAAAATGCTTTATTGTCAACTGAGTCTGCGCTGTGTGCAATAATTTGTATTTTATACGGTTCTTCGGTGA
>NC_051405.1:40531660-40531752 GCF_015228065.2 Penaeus monodon
AATAAGATATTTCGTACGTTGTTTATTGTATTTTGTCGTTGGTAGAAGAATCTCTTGACTTATAAGTCTGGGGACATTGTTGAACGTATGGT
>NC_051405.1:40532015-40532300 GCF_015228065.2 Penaeus monodon
ATTTCCTCAATTTTTCCCCCAAACAACTTGCTTGCTGTCAGAGGGCAGTATTCCAGCCGGGAAGACGTCAGTGTTAATATCAAGGGAAACAGGCTAATGAAATATCAAAACAACTTTTTACGAGGCCGCTCATCCTGGCTTAGTCTATCGGCTTTATTCTATTTTCTCCTCCTGCTCCTTGTTCGCGATTTTCCGTCTTTTCATTACCCTATGTTCTGTCTTTGTGGTTGCGGTCGTTCTACTTCTCTCTCTGTGATTTTAATTCTCTGCCTTATTTTCATATTC
>NC_051405.1:40532351-40532802 GCF_015228065.2 Penaeus monodon
ATCCTCCTCCGTCGTTCCATCTGCTTATTTATTCGACCTACGTTTCGTTTCATCCATTAACATCTCAAGACAACAGAACTCGCCTTAAGTCTACTGAAACGAGCTACTGTATCCATCAAAATTTCTAAAAGAGTCACAAAATGCCACGAGGGTATTTTGAGATTCCTGATTGCTCAAAAATTGACGAGCCCGAAGGATCAAAGGACGCTGAAGAAGGCATAGGAAATGTGCAGAGAAATGCCACGTCCGTTTGGAACGCGAAATAGACGGCAGGAAGACGTGGGTTTCTCAGGAGGGCAATTTTTACATGATCTTTACCCCCCCAGTAAAGAGTATATGTTGACTGAGACGGTAAAACGGGAAGGGAGAAAGGCGGTGGTGGTGAACTTGCTGCAAGGCGAGGAAGAAAATGGGAAGAGGCATAACCGATTAAAGATGGGTGTAAAACAAA
>NC_051405.1:40532834-40532898 GCF_015228065.2 Penaeus monodon
CCGCGTAGGAACAAACCGTTAGCGGTTGATAGGAAGAAAGGGGAAAAGGCAAGGCAACTACCCA
>NC_051405.1:40533306-40533773 GCF_015228065.2 Penaeus monodon
ATGGTTACCATCTGACTAGGACTGTATCTGTAGCTTTCATAATGAGTATTCTTTGAAAAATAATAAGTCATATTGATCTTTATTTTAATATTGCAACATTATGAAGTGCTCAATGAAATCTTTGGGTGTAATTGTCATATATCGGCTACCGTATTAATTGCTTATGTATTGGGTCTCCAGCAACTGCAATTATGGAATTTCTGATATCAAAATGAGCATTAAATTGTGCCATTAAACTACAACAGATAATGAAATGAAAAGAAAAATTAATCTGTTAAGCTATATCGCTCTACATTCCTATAAACAAGTGTTTTCTAATAACTAGAGTGTTCTGCCCTTTTTTTAAGCTCATTAATTTTTCGCCCTCGCCTACAGTAACATGGAGAGCCTTGCACGTGACTCGCATTACCTATGTGTCAGACGACCCGAGGTTAGCCTATTCGACTTTATGCCAGCCACGGGTTGCC
>NC_051405.1:40534048-40534150 GCF_015228065.2 Penaeus monodon
CCACGGTTATGATTTTCTTCACATCTGTTGCTTCTCCACTTCATCAGTCTCCTTATCTATCTCTCCTATATCTCAAAATGTTTATTTCTCTCTCTTTGTGTT
>NC_051405.1:40535086-40535495 GCF_015228065.2 Penaeus monodon
ATATCAAACTTATATGATGCGCTTTTATAATAAAGTATGTTTGCTTTTTTCCAGCAACTGCTTCATGAATTTCATATATTTATGAAATACTATAAATCAGTTAAGCACTCTGGCATTTCACTCCTGAGTTATTTTATTTGTATTTCTAACCGAACGAGCTGAGCAAAGGCAAAAACTCACTGGAATTACAACATCTAAAATTTCGTTCTGACATTCTGACTACTTTGCATTCACATAACTGCCATGTGCATTTAAGAGCGGTCACGCTTTTGCTATGTATCCAGAATGTCAACGATTGGTCACACTGATTATTTGATATCTGAACTTAATATCTGATAAGAGATACGAGCCTTTTGTTTTTACTTTAAAAAGTGACTGAAATCAGGAGTAAACTTTGTAGGTGGCCCAA
>NC_051405.1:40535513-40535773 GCF_015228065.2 Penaeus monodon
ATCTTAGATAAATCGCACGAGAATAGAATCAATTTGTTGATGCACTGATTTTTTTCATGTTTATCCCCAAAATTTGAAATCAAAGCTAAATTTCCCAAATATAGTTTCAAAGTTGGAGCGTCGAATGATTTCACCTTTAGGAGTCAGCTGATCTGAAAATATTTTTAAAATGACCAAAAGGCCTCATCTTTCCTAGAGATGATTATCGTCCGATATCATTGCCTAAAGATAAAAAGCCATTTTTTTTAACCACACTCTAA
>NC_051405.1:40535812-40536086 GCF_015228065.2 Penaeus monodon
ATTCTATAGAAGCTCACTTCTAATTCTAACATCTGAAGGAGCCAAGTTCTCCAAAGATGATTCCCAGTTCCAGCGTCTTCTGCTCTTCCGCCCATAGCGTGAACATCGGCGCTTGGATCCGCTTGGACATTAACTTCAGCCAAGCTTGACCTATGAAATGACATTTTTTCTTATTCAGGCGCCCTTTAAAATGTCCTTTTTTGACAGTTTTCAAAGATATTTTGTTCTTTTGTTTGTGTGTGTCCGAGAGGTAGGGTAGGAATTATAGGGGTGA
>NC_051405.1:40536333-40536593 GCF_015228065.2 Penaeus monodon
CTCAGTCTATCTGCGTGTTCTCTGTTTGCATAGATTCGAATAAATAAAAAAGCTAAAAGTCGAGACAATGGCAAATTAACTGATGAGTAAAACAACAAAGGACACAATGACTGCTGACACTGAGGACCTTTGACTCCGCTGGCGCTGTTCTGGTGCTGCACGTCAGAACAGCAGCTTTGTTTTTGCTGTGCGGGGGAGGCCTCCTCTCCCCTCCTAGTCCCTGGCTTGTTTGGAAGGCTTCTAGACAACTAAATACCCCC
>NC_051405.1:40536717-40537557 GCF_015228065.2 Penaeus monodon
CTTCTCATTCCTGGTTGTTTATTCCATTCCCTCCCACGTTCTTTTTATCATCTGTTTCCTTCTATCCTCTCCTCCCTTCCCATCCTCCCTTTTCATTCTCTCTCCTCTGTTCATATCTATTTTCCCTCTTCATTCTCTCTCGTTCTCTCCCCTTCCTTACCTTCCCCCTTCCTTACCTTCCCTCCCCCCTCCTTCCAACATTTTATTTTTCCGTTATTTCCCCTTTTTCACTCTTTTTTCTCATCTTCCTCTCCTATCACCCTTCCCTTTCCTCCCTATCCTCCATTTCCTTACTCTTTCTAAATTCTTCCTTTCCTTTCTCCCTCCTTGCTTTCTGTCTCCTCTCCTCCCTCTCCTTCCCCTCCTTTCTCTTCTTCCATCCTTCTCCCTCTCCCCCTCTCCCCTCCTACCTATTCCTTCTTTATCATTTATCCATCCTTCCCCTCCTTCTACCCCCTCCTCCTCCTCCTTACCTATCCTCACTCTTTCCACTGACCCTCCCCTTCTTACCTACTCTCTCCTCCCTTCCCCTTCCCCTCCCCTTCCTTATCTTCCCTCTCATCCTTCCACATTTTATGCTCCCTCATTCTTTCCTCTCCCCCTCTTCTATTCTCCCTCATATCCCCTCCCCTCCCTCTATCCTTCCTCTCCCCTTCTTACTTTCCCTCTTCTCTTTTCCCTTCCCCTCCATCCATCCTTCCCCTCTCCTTTCCCCTCCCCAACCTTCCCCTCCCCCCCTCCCCAGAGCAACCTGAAGAAGAGCTGCATGCATAATTAATGTGCCATTTGTGTGTCTAGAACCGCTTTACCGGAGTTGGTGAGTTGAGCTTGAGCCACATC
>NC_051405.1:40537589-40537769 GCF_015228065.2 Penaeus monodon
TTCCCCTCCCCTCCCCACCTTTTCCCCTCCCCTCCCTCATTTTTCCCCTTACTTTCCTCTCTCTTTCCTCTCCTCTCCCTCCCTTTCCCCCCTCCCCTCCTCTACCTCCCTTTCCCCTCCCTTCCCTCCTACCTCCCTTTCCCCTCGCATGTAAGTAGGGGGGAGTGGAAGATAAGCCAT
>NC_051405.1:40537847-40538144 GCF_015228065.2 Penaeus monodon
AAAGGAATCTGTGCATTGCAAACTTTGATAACTCTGATCTGCTCAAAGGAAAGAGTATTGTCATTACCATGCCTGTGCACTAGAGCCATCATTATGTCCTGATAAAGTTAATGATACTCCTATACTGCCAGTCTTCCTGTTGCTGAGATTAAAATTTCTTTGGACAAATAATCATAACGGTGCGCTCTGTAAATTATGATAAGAAGAAAAAAAATATGTCATTTATTATGTAGCTTCAAAAGTCTCTAAAACTGATGAGCTTGATAAAAGAGCGAGTGAGTGCAAAAGAATGCAAGC
>NC_051405.1:40538258-40538330 GCF_015228065.2 Penaeus monodon
TTTTGAATTTAGACCAAGAAGGAACCAGGATCAAGAGGAAAGGGGATTAACTCTCCCCCTTCCACGCGAGTC
>NC_051405.1:40539121-40539293 GCF_015228065.2 Penaeus monodon
CAGCTCGACGCCACCGCCCGCTCCGCCCTCAGCAAGGTGCGCCAGACACCGCCACCGCCGCCGTTGCCTCCGTCTTGGGATATCATGTATGAAGATTCCATTGGTACGAAATCCGCCCAGTATGCGTCTTCCCATTTATCCCTTCGCTCGGTTTTAAAGGGTCGGATTTCGC
>NC_051405.1:40539644-40540322 GCF_015228065.2 Penaeus monodon
TGACTCGCGTGGAAGGGGGAGAGTTAATCCCCTTTCCTCTTGATCCTGGTTCCTTCTGGCTCTAAATTCATCGCGTTTTTCTTATTTCCCCTTTTTTATTAGTTTTCTGTCTTATTCTTTCTTTTTTACCCTTTTTTTCTTCTTTCTTGTTCCAGCATTTTATGTATTTTCTTTATCTTTCATGTTTTTTTTTATATTATCCATTTAGTTTCCTTCCTGTTCTTTCTTATTCCCTCCTTTGCTATTATTATCATTATTATTATTTTAGTCTTTCTTATTTCACCTTTTTATTTCTTTATTTTTCTTTCTTATCCCTCCTCTTTATCTACTTTCTTATAACCCAATATTTTTTTCTCCCAATTCTTTCTTTATTACCTCCTTTTTTTTTGCTTCTTCTTCTTCTTTCGGATTCCCCTTTTTTCACTATTTTCTTTTATATCTTTTATAGCTTCTTGTACGCGGGAGGAGAAAAAGGCGGAGGAGAACGAGGGAGATCAAGATATAAGACGAGGGAAAGTAGGAATGTGTCTTCTAAGACGGAAATTTAAATGTCGGAAAATGCAGGGATTTAAAGAAGTCGAAGATCTTTTACTGTTGCAGTGTCCGTATTGCATAGTTTTAGCAGTGGTTTGTGGTATTAATAATACGTATTGCTGTTGCAAAGTTATTGTTACGTGC
>NC_051405.1:40540445-40540808 GCF_015228065.2 Penaeus monodon
ATAGCAATACTAGAAGTGCTCTCTGCCAAGGAATCTATCAGGTAACAGTAATCTCAGACAAGAAGATAGACAAGCGTGGATATGGTCCAAGAAGTCACATGTAATTTCTAAACAGACTTCCAAACGACACTACAAGCCAGGCTCTCTAATGTACTCCTTTGATCAGTGGCATGATTTGCGAACCAAATGTATATCCGAACATGATTAAATGAAGAAAAAAGTAGTCTCTACAAGCGAACACTTGCATCTGTATTAGGAGTAAGGATCGTACTGAGAAAATGGAGCCTGTATGATAGATTGACTCAAATTTACTTCTTCTGGTTGATTTATGTATGTATGTTTTTATTTCCTTGTTTGATGGTA
>NC_051405.1:40541935-40543136 GCF_015228065.2 Penaeus monodon
AGAGCTAGATATAGTCCTGGAGCGCAAGGTTTGCTTACGTCTGGTCCTATATCCTAAAGTTAGGTAGTTCTGTCCAACTAAAAAATGTGTAAGGCTTGAGATGAAACAGTTGCCGATCCTTAGATCAAGGTTGAGTTATTGGCAGTTCATCACACTGAAGTAAAATAAATAAAAATGGTTTTTGACAAGGCCCTCAGTGCAGTACGTACCATCATTTTCTCAAACGCTAAACCGCCGTGATTGATTTTGTGCATGGCACTGACCCAAGCCTGACAGTGCCGATTAAAATTTTCCGTCCCTGTTTTGCTTCGCTCCAGGCATCCTGATCCCGCTGCCGAACTTGCAAGAGTGATGTTCCTCCTTGGTCTCCAGAAAATCCTTTTAGTTAGGACAACTTCTCGGACCCGAAGTTCCCTCATACCCATGTAGGCTGCGTGCAACCGTTTCAGCAAAGATATCAACCTCAGTTGGATCTTTGGAGGAGTTATAGCAATGAGGGGCACCTGGACATGCCTTTTAATCAGTACTGTATTGCATTTTAGTTCATATTTACTATGGTTATGATATACCCGCAGTTATATTTGGTCATGAGATAGTCCAAAGTTACCATGACCTGCGGTTCATTTGATGGTAGGCAAATATTATTTCAGCGCTGAATTCTTTGAACATGAAATCAATCATCTTAAGGGTGAAGGTTTCATTTATACTTAGGCATCAGATATTCCAGATAATAATTACATTTGTACTTAGTCGTGAGATATTCTGGAGTTACCATGAGCTGCAGGCCCTTGTGATGGCAGTCAATAACAACTCAAAAAGCCCAGCGTTCTCTGACCATGAAAATCAATTATCTTCAAAATGTGATGAAGGTCAGTATTCTTTGACCATAAAAATCACCTTGAAATGAGGATCTCACTTATACTTAGCCATGACCTGCAGCTCGCTCTGACAGAAACAAAGGCCTCTTCAGCACAGCATTCTTAAGCCATGAAAACAAAAATCAATTATTTTAAAGACGAGGATTTCCAGACCGTCTGGAGCCACCGCATCAATAACTTGTAAGAAGTGGATCTCTTCCTAATACAGAGCAACACCTCTTTCCGAAGTGGGTCGATCCTTTCTCATCTTGCTCGAGTATCTTGGGATCGTGGCAGAAGTCTGGTAGGGGGGGGAAGGGGTATTCTGGTGTCCAAAAATCTCC
>NC_051405.1:40543401-40543524 GCF_015228065.2 Penaeus monodon
TTTACTGGTGCCTGAGTGTCAATAGTAAACAAAGAGGAAAGATCGGATGGTGACTTGCAAATTACTTTTGATGGTAGAGATATGAGCCATGGGACAACTTGCAGTGATTTCGGTATATTTCTG
>NC_051405.1:40543805-40543909 GCF_015228065.2 Penaeus monodon
CGAAGTAAACTAACGAAGTCGCGATAATGGGAAGAGAGACACTCCCCAGAAGGACAAGGGATGGAATCAAGGATAGATACCTTTTCCTGCTGTTACGAATTGTC
>NC_051405.1:40543939-40544122 GCF_015228065.2 Penaeus monodon
CACTCGTCATATGATCAGCGTACGGGTGGCAGGAGGAACACCTGTCATCAGCTGATTTCGTTTTTGTTCCTTCTTTCGTCTCCTGTGTTCTCAGCTGTTGAATGTGTTGTGTGTTGTCTTGGCTTTTCCCTTTCCTTTTCTGAAGATGAGGTATTTCAGTTTTGTAAAAGGTTTATTTGACGA
>NC_051405.1:40544151-40544365 GCF_015228065.2 Penaeus monodon
AGAATCTTCCCGGGTATTTGGAGTTCAGTCGTTTATTCACTTTGTCTTTCCTTTATTTCCGCGATTATCTCTGAGTGTGTGGAGAAATTAGTGAAGAAGCCAAGTCTAGGAGAAATGAGAGTGTGAAGCAAGAGATTTGTTAAGGGATAGTGTTGGAAGAACTTTTCATATTCTGTAGCTCTCCCTTTTTTGTCTAAATATCCTTCTGCTTCTT
>NC_051405.1:40544463-40545655 GCF_015228065.2 Penaeus monodon
CTTCCATCTCATCTCATTTCTACCCTTTCCTCATCCCGTCCCGCCCGCCACGGTCAGGAGTAGATCGCGCTGATATTTTAAAATACATCTGCATAATGACCTCCTTTGTATTATCATGAACCTTCAGGCATAATTGTGGTATTCTTTATCACTCGCTTCTGAAGAGTTTGGTTTTAAAGTTATTCTGCCTCGGGCCATTTAAATTCGGCATAGCCCCTGAATTTTGCATTTTCTACGCCTCTTGTAAAGGTCCGAGAACGGACGGTATATAGAGACACCACATTTCATTATGACTGAGGGTCAGATCGTATGACATTTTTAAAACAGAGCTTAATATGTACCTGCTTGAATATTGCGTGAGTATGTACGTATTTTTATTATATATTACCAAGGTTGAAATCACATTTTCATATATGCTAATGTTATTAGTCAGTTCTCTCCGTATTGTTACATGTATATTTTTTTCTCTCCTGTTTGCATATGAGTTATGCTTTCTATTTGAGTTAAGGTGTGTGGAATGTAACCTTGCTTGTCACTAGTATTAAAACTACTCCTTATACTCCTGAATTCTGCATATATACAAACCTGTAATCATTTTTTAAACACGCCGATTCATAACTCATATATCTATAAATTACAAGTAAAGGTCACAAAATTTAGTGAAAAATTCTGCAAAACGCTTTAACAAGATTCTCAGAGGACCGCAAAATTCTTGAGAAATTGCAACGGAAGAACATGAAAATAACAGCAAAGGACTATGAAAAATGACTTCAAGGAGCATATTAGGTAATAAAAAGAAGGCGAAGTAGATAATGCATCTATCGACCCGAGCTTCTGGTGACCCCTGACATCCCGTGACCTCATTAATCAACCTGACCTTAAGAGAAGGAACATGCAATATGACAAAACTTTTAATAAAGTTTAGATTTTTTGTTAATGATAACATTATTTTCACTCTTTATACCTATCAGGTCACATAACCCTTTTTTTAATCGAAACTACTTTTTTATACTTTATACCTATCAAGTTTTTTTTTTCATAAAACTATTTTTCATTCTTTAAAGCTAATTATTTTCCGATTTTAAACTACATTTACTTTTTATACCTATCAAGTCACATAAACCATTTTAAAATTAAACCCATTGTTTACCCTTTACACCTATGAAATCACATAATCTTTCTTCTTCTTCTT
>NC_051405.1:40545799-40546015 GCF_015228065.2 Penaeus monodon
CCTCTCTAATAATCTTTAATTATTTTCCATTCCAGGTACCGACTTCTGGGGCCTCATAAACCCGGACTGGAGCCTCTGTAGCAAAGGGCGGCGCCAGTCTCCAATAGACATTGACCCTGCGAGACTCCTCTATGACCCGAATCTAAGACTTCTCCATATTGACAAACACAAGGTGAGTACTTTCGATAAATGCAAGACTGGTTTCCTTTTTTTTTC
>NC_051405.1:40546266-40546460 GCF_015228065.2 Penaeus monodon
TTTCATGTGGGTAATATGTTAGATAAACAGGGGGGAATTTGTGGAATATGGTGGAAGTGAGTTAGTAGATGGATGCATAGGTCTTATCGTTTAGCCATAAATAGAAGTATTTATAAATATCTCGAAAAAGCGTTCAATTAGGATGCCAGTATTTGAAGCTCTTAAGTCATTTATAATTTATATTTACACTTTGA
>NC_051405.1:40546754-40547045 GCF_015228065.2 Penaeus monodon
CACAGGTTTCGGGTCTCCTGGAAAACTCGGGCCACAGCGTGGTGTTCACCCTGGACGGCGGGAAGGCGCCCCTGAACGTGACGGGCGGGCCGCTGTCCTACCGCTACCAGCTCACCGAAGCTCACCTGCGCTACGGCAACGCGGACCTGCTGGGCTCCGAGCACACCATCAACGGCAAGGCTTTCCCGGCGGAGGTGAGCGAAGCCGGCGTCTGGTTCCGCGCTCCACGGAGTTTTGCTGGACCTTCTCCCGTCTGGCCGTCGTTTTGCCTTTTCTGGCTGCCTTTATGGC
>NC_051405.1:40547588-40548017 GCF_015228065.2 Penaeus monodon
TTTTGTTCACAAACTCCTTTTTTTTTCTTTAAGCCCAGCCAGAAATGTTTGCTTGCTTTTCGATATCCTTGCCTGCGTTAATTGACTTGCTATCCTATTTTTATTTCCTGTAATTCCCGTGCCTTGCCTGTAGCCGAAACGCAACGGGAATTAGACCCTGAACTATGATCGAGTGGCGGCCGCTCTTTCTGCATTACCCTGCGACACGTTAGGCATTTCGTCCTTGCAGCTTCGGTTCACTTCTCGGCCGTTTTGTACTGGAATCTAAGCCTACTGAACGCGTCTCAGAAGTACCCGGACGATAAACTGACGGCTGACCTCCGAAGGGAGAGTAAAAGCGAGGTCAGAGAGGGCGTTGCTGTGGATTGGCGAATCGTCAATCAGTGCGAAGATTCGGTCGGGAGGCACGAGGATAACCGCTCGGCCTCG
>NC_051405.1:40548722-40549277 GCF_015228065.2 Penaeus monodon
AAAGATCTGGTTTACTAAACATAGCATATTCAAAACTTATCAGCCATGCGTTTGCGACAGACTTTACCACTAGAAGCACCCTTTTATGCTCCAAGAACAGCATTAACACCCCCTAACACAGCTCATGGAAAAAAGCATCATGCATGGGGATGAGCAACAGAGCGTCAACGTCAAAATTGCAACAAAACCACAATTTCATTTCTGCAATTATTGCTTCATGTGGGGGTGATATACCCGCGAGGTTATTGCTATGAAATGAGTATAAAATATTTTCCATTTTTGCAATACCTTTTCAAGTGATTTGAATCAGCGATCACGGCCGGCAGATAAATGTTTGTTTGTCATAATCTTATAGAGTATTTTTTTCAGTGAGCCGGTGTATATGTTTCCGTTTTGTGCTAACGGCTTTATGAAATGCGGGGAGCAGCGATGCAGGAGTATCATGAGTATAAGATTGATAAAGGGAGTTGCTGCTTGAGGATAGATTGTGTTTATTGGTAGTCGTACGCTGTTATGAACTCCTCCAATAGATATCTTATTATCTGGGAAAGCAGG
>NC_051405.1:40549417-40549783 GCF_015228065.2 Penaeus monodon
TATTTTTAATGTTTTTTCTGTAAAAATAACATATGAAATACATAAAGTAACATTTTTTGAGTACCAGAGCCAACTAAGCACTATGGAAATGTGTCACATACATATTAATGCCATAATAAGGAATCAAGTACCGAATAGGAATTCTACATGACAAACCACAGTCGATTTTGAAGTTTAGTTCTCCAAGAAAAAAAAAACATCGGCCATCTGCACCAAAGAAATAATTGTCACCGATGGGTTTCCTCGTCCACAGAAACACAAAGTCACGACCTAGGCAGCGAGAGTTATCAGATGACCTGAATACTTTCGCAGAATCCATATGGTTCGTGAAACACTTTTTGGAACTGGTTTGTTTAAGTCATTACT
>NC_051405.1:40549813-40550111 GCF_015228065.2 Penaeus monodon
GATATGACCTATAAACGAATGCTAATAAAATCCATTCAAAGAGAAAACAAAACAGAATCGAACCGAGAAAAGAAAAATACACACATACAAGTCATCACGAAAACAAGAGAAAAAAGCGTGGCTAGTAATGCCTGGCCAGAAAACGTGTTAGCCAAAGAATAGGATAAGACACCGTGGCCGACTGGAGAGGAAATGGGAAGATGAAAAAACGACATTTGCAGGGAGCGAGCGGAGTACAAAAATGGCTGACGGATGGCCGGGAGCCGCAGTTGGCAGGCTTTGCTCTGCCGTGGCCGAG
>NC_051405.1:40550361-40550595 GCF_015228065.2 Penaeus monodon
CGGAAGAGCGGAGTGCAGCGCGAGTCAAGGCTGGAGCAGGCTTCCCAAGCCGCGATGGGCGTGCGGGTACTCATGCCTCGGGCGAGAGATTGCGGGTTTTTGTGTGGTCGAAATGGGATGGCCGGATGATGGCGCCGCGAGAGACAGACATCCCACGCGGAAAAATGTTGCGGCATGTGGAGACTCACGTGTAGACACATTGAGCAGATTGCAGATTTCCCTTCTCTGGATAAG
>NC_051405.1:40551377-40551474 GCF_015228065.2 Penaeus monodon
ATGATGCCACAGCAATAGCGTTATAAGGGAATCGAGACTTTTTTTAAGTGTTCGTCAAATGGTATATAAGACTGATGGTTATGGATTCGTTGTATGA
>NC_051405.1:40552768-40553139 GCF_015228065.2 Penaeus monodon
TTGCGAAAGACTCCTTGCGTCCGAAAGGTCACTGCCAGTGCCTGAGGGTGAGTGCCGGCGGCCCCGAGGTCTGAGCAAGTGCCAGGAAAGAACATCAAAGTTTATGGATCATCACATTACCATGCTGGCACCCGGAGCGGCCGATGATGAATCATGGCCTCCAGTGCCATCCTCCGCGCGCCTGAATAAATACACCGATGCTGCTCTTACCCCGCCCCCCCATCAGCCCATTATTTTGCGTGGCACTTTTTATTCTCTCAGTTATATTCCATATTAATTTTTGGCTTATATAACTTTAGTAACTTATCTACAGTCGAAAAATATATGTAAAGTATTCTGCTGTAGCAATATGCAAACCGCTATAAAAAGGA
>NC_051405.1:40553439-40554422 GCF_015228065.2 Penaeus monodon
TAACATTTAACCCGGAAATCGTGAACAGCTCCAAGCGCCCTCTCACTACTTCACAGAGCGGAAACTTTTCCAG
The DNA here is from genome assembly GCF_015228065.2 of Penaeus monodon. Taxonomy (NCBI): domain Eukaryota; kingdom Metazoa; phylum Arthropoda; class Malacostraca; order Decapoda; family Penaeidae; genus Penaeus; species Penaeus monodon. The sequence goes on from NC_051405.1 coordinate 40,553,513, forward strand.
ACATCATAAAGGATTATTAAGTCATCTGTGACGTAGTAGAAATTTTAATTGTCTCTGTAATCAAACGAAGAACCAATTACGCAGATAGAGAGATATGGATACACAAACAAGGACACGAACTCACCAATATATTGTAAAAAAATATATATATGATCGTCAATTCACTTTTGATTATTGCATATGCTGTGTCCTTTGATGCTTTATATATATTCGCTTTTTTTCAAAATAAGTCATTGATAACTCTGATATTCACTTGATCATCTCTTCCAAATCCGTCAAGTGCTAACTATTAAGCAAATTGGTCTCATCCTCTTGTATATCGTAATTCCATACCTTTTGAACCTAGTTTTCCCGTATCTCTTTCTTTTGCACCACAATAAAGACCTTCATATATCTTATCGTTATTCTAGTTTAGTCTACTGTATCTTTCCCCTGTGACAATGCGTTGTATATTAATACATACATATAAACAACACACTTAATGCCACTCAACCTTAATAACTCCATCTTACCTTGTCTTCAGTATGTTGCTAACTTTACCTTAGGCCACTATATCCTTCTCACGAGTATATAAACTTACCTATATACATACGATATTTAAGAATGTGATATAGTATACAAGAGGACATTCAAATAATAAAACCCCGATAGCTCTCATTATGACATACATCAGTACATTCTTAACATACCTTTCTTTTGTACAGATCCAGCTCTTTGGGTTCAACTCTCAGCTCTACGCAAACTTCTCTCAGGCACTTGATAAGGCCTATGGTATAGTTGGCATCTCCCTCTTACTACAGGTATGCAAAGAGTGTGTAATTTATCTTTTGTGATTATATGTGCAGTTGACTTTACAAGAAGGATGCACTGCATTTTATAGAATAGTGTATATTTGTGAGATAAAGGGGTT
>NC_051405.1:40554527-40555051 GCF_015228065.2 Penaeus monodon
TTATTACTGTTTGGAATTTATTGATCTTGTTTTCGATGAAAATAGTATCTAAATTAAAATAATTTTATTGTTGTAGTTATTATCGTTAAATAGATATTCGATTTTTTTTAATGTTTATCAATATCAATTATTCTCAACACATTGGTGGAAATTAATATGAATTTTTTCGTTAATATGATCTTTTCATGACTATCATTACCGTAATTTTCATCAATACCATTATTACCGCTGAAATTCACTCTCTCGCTTGTGGTTTTATACTCCTGTCTAACATTTCTGTTATTCCTGCCATCATCTTTATCATCATGACTTTCATATTCCCCTTTTTCGTTTGCTTTCAGCATCACCAGAAGCATTATGATACCATAATCGCCAATATTGTGAACATATCGTATTTTCAAATTACCACAAATAATATTATAATGTTCTTTATCAGTACCACAACGTCTTACACACATTATTTTAAACATGTTATTTAGTACAATTCATCCTAACCATATTATCCCATACAGATTATCTTAAGC
>NC_051405.1:40555142-40555525 GCF_015228065.2 Penaeus monodon
CAAATCATACGGATGAGTTTAAGAACATGATCTTACGAGTATATATGTTGATTTACACATATCACCCAACATACATCCTCTCTACACAAGCGTCTACATACCATTCTCATACAAATTGTCTAAAACACGATTCTACTATTATCTCATTAGGCATATCTCATGACAATCACCATTAATTAACTCCCTTTACTTCCCAGATTGGTGAAAGATCTAATCCCGCCCTCAGTCTACTCACAGAGGGCGTGGACCACATCAAATATGTGGGTGAGTATCTGATTTCATGTGTTTTCATGTGTTTTCATTTGTGTGTGTGTGTGTTTATCTTTGAAGTTCTTTTTTTTTTTTTTGAGGGGGGAGGGGGTATTTCTGATTTACTGTGTATA
>NC_051405.1:40555633-40555727 GCF_015228065.2 Penaeus monodon
ACACACCTCCTTTTTATCTAATAATTATCATTTGTTTGTCCCTTCCTGAACATCAAGTAAATGTCACTCTTTTCCCTTTCGCATCAAAAAAAAG
>NC_051405.1:40555766-40557407 GCF_015228065.2 Penaeus monodon
GTGTTAGGAAAAGGAGAACTTGACCACTTGTAATGAACGCCGATTATGATCATCTCTGTCGAGGGTCTTCCTTCCGAGCTTTCTCACACACTCCTCTATCTAGCCTTCCCTTTCTGCACGTCATCCAGAGTGAAGACCTCAAATGCAACACTTATTTCTGTAAACATAGTTAGTGAGTTCAGGATATTTTTCAATGGTCCTCAGCCCGACAGAGCGCGCAACAGAAATTAGCATAGCCATTCTTTCATGTTCGCTCCACAGGATAAACAAGTTATCTCTCCGAGGTCAAAGTTAACCAAAATGTTTAAATGAGTTTCACTCCTCTTTTTTCCAACTGTCGGTAAGCTATATCCATGATGTACGTCACAGAAATAAGCATTTTCATCACAAAGCTTTCGTCGCGGTGGTTGGATAAGTTGGTAATCGAGTGAATGTATTTGTTTCTCATTATTGTTTTTTTTAAGTACTTAGGATATTTCCCGATCGCTAGGGTGAAAAGAAAATACTTTATCATTTCTTAAGATTCAAACGAAAGCGGTTAATGGGTTTGTTTTGAATTGTTTAGTAAATGGACAGTATATCACCCGGTGCTGGAGGTAAAAACGTTTTTTATTTTATCTAAGACGATAATGGGATACAGGAATATAGTACAGTTGATCTGTTACTCATTAATTTAAATGTCATATATTATTTCTCGGTGTTGGAGGTGAGAATCATAACTCGTTGATAATCGTATTAGTTGATTTGCTTCTCCTCGCTCGTTTTCAATGCACAAAATATCCCCCGACTGCTGTGAGTGAAAGACACACTTCGAGGCACCTCTGAGGACAAAGAAGCGCCCAGGAAAGGACCCACAGAAGACCTAAAGGCGCTGCTCGCTGGCCCTCCACACCAGGAGACCCGTCGGCTATCGAACCCGCTGAATCATTACCCGAAGGTTTAGGCCACGTGTTGGTCGTTAGAAGTTTAACGATGGCAGCGATGGCCATATTCGGGTGGGGGGAGGGAGGAATGGGGGAGGGAGAGGGCCATATTTGGTTGGGGGGAGGGAGGAGAGGGGAAGGAGAGGAAGAGAGAGAGATGGGAGGATTGGCATGTGGGAGGAGGAGGGAGGAAGAGGAGTAGACGAGTAAGGGAGTGGGGTGAGGGGGAGGGAGTGGAGGGAGCCATGGGGAGTGGGATGTTCAGGGAGGAGGAGGGGACATGGGGAAAGGGGAGGGGAAAGGGAGTAGAAGAAGAAGAAGGAATGAGAAGAGAAGGGAAAAATGATAACCATATTTGGCTAAGATGACAGCGAAGTGCAGAGGAGGGAATGCAAAGGAAAAGAGTAAGAAAACAGAGGAGAGAAAGAGAAAGTGGAAAAGACGGGAAGAGAGAGAGAGACGAAAGGAGAAGGAGAAGAAGTCCTTGGGAAGAATGGACAGAAGAATGCTCTAGAATGGGGCTGGAGGGTAACAAGAACAATGTCAAGGTGATGGGAGCCACGTGTGAGGTGTTTGGAAGGAGAATGAGAGAAGGGCAAGGATTGCGGGCGAAAAGGATACGGCGAATAAGTGCATATTCATATAGACCCGAAACACTGGTTATGCAACAACGAAGCCTGGGTGAAAGAGGGGAAAGAATACAAGAGGAGGGGGAGGA
>NC_051405.1:40559143-40559337 GCF_015228065.2 Penaeus monodon
AGAGAAAGGGAAGCAAGGGGAAAAAAGAGTTTCCTGCGTGATACGGGCGCGGGGCAGCGAGCGACGTTGGCAGTTAAAGCAGAAGAGGCTTAGGAGGCGGGAGAGATGAGATATGGGGGACCGGGAGAGATATGGGACGCGGGAATCCTTCTACGGCGCCGCGGATGCTGGAGGCTGACACCAGAAATCTCCCC
>NC_051405.1:40559787-40560229 GCF_015228065.2 Penaeus monodon
AATTTATAAAGGGAGATGGCTCTTTTTTTTAAAGATTTCCAAAGATTTTAATGGCGACCGACATCGTCTTCAAACAACAAGGAAGATAAAAGCCAAAATATGAGACCTATAATAATCACGGTGAGAATATGCATCGCATTACAGATCGAGATTTTGTGTAAAACCGACGCACATTTTCTCCTTATATTTGCATCGTTCATCAAATTTCTATTTACATTACGAAATGGGAATAAAGGCAGAAGATGATGATTTAAAAAAAAAAAAAGAATAAGAAGATAAACAGAACTAAATAGCAATTAAGTCAGAGGAAAAGATGTTAAATACGAATATCAATAAATGCAAAAGAATAATAGGATGTAAAAGAATAAAAACAAACAAAAAATAGAACAGAGCAAAGTGAAGTGCATAAGAATCTGAGTTAAAAAAAATAAATAAATAAATG
>NC_051405.1:40560341-40560589 GCF_015228065.2 Penaeus monodon
CAAGAGCAGAGAAAAGTGCATAAGTTATAAGAAAAGAAAAGAAAAAAACAATAAGACCAAAAAGAAGTGAGTAAGAATTATAAAAAGGGTGGGGGGGAGAAAAAAACAATAACAAACAATAAAAGCAAAGTGAAGCGAGTTAAAAATAAATAAATAAAAAATAAGAGAAGCACGTAAATAAAAAAAAGAAAAAAAAGAAAACAAGAAAAAAAAGCACAATAAGACCATAGTAAAGCGCGTAAGAATTT
>NC_051405.1:40560618-40561624 GCF_015228065.2 Penaeus monodon
CGAGCGAAACGCGTAAGAGTTTAGACAGCGAAGCAACGGTAAGTGTTTCCAGCGGGAGGGAGACTCGCCCTCGCAGGTCAGGTGATGGGCAAGTGAGCTAGAGTGCTGCCACTGCCAATGAGGCTGCGCCCGTCACGCTTCCGGCTCCCCGTCGGCCGAGCAAATGGCAGATGTGTATCCCGCTCCTCATTCCTTCGGGGGAAGCCTAATCGAGGCCGTTCGATCAGGTGAGGAAGCTGAGGAGGGGAGGAGGGTGGGGAAGCTGAGATTGGGGAGGAGGGGGAGGCAGGTGGGGAAGGTGAGGTTGGGGAGGTAGGTGAAGAGGGGGAGGAAGGTGGGGCAGGGGAGGTAGGTGGGGAAGGTGAAGCAGGTGGGGCAGTGAGAAAGGTGAGGAAGATGAGGCAGGTAAGGCAGGTGAGGAAAATGAGGCAGGTAAGGCAGGTGAGGAAGATGAGGCAGGTGAGTTTGGCGTCCTCTCGTGGCGGCGGGCTTAGTAGGGTCGGCATCCGCATGTGGGGAAGCGAGATCAGGATGTGGATATTTTGAGCCCCCAAGCCGGCCGCTGGTCGATGCTTGCGTGCCGACCTAGATGACCACAAATACTCAATCATTCAGTGTTTTGCTTCAGTGAGCTGGATAATCGAAGTGAACCATCACAGCATCCCTTCATGATTAAACTGATGTTTGCGCTACTGTCCGCGCTCACCGGACCGCGTATTTTCGCACAGGCCTTTTTTTGTGTGGATACAAGTGACGTCACGAGCGGCCATTTGTGCTAATGAGTGCCAGTGACAGACGACCTACAGATTGCAACCCTGGCAGTCCTACAACATAGTCTTTGATTCTGATGATATGTAGTTTATTCGAAAAAATACATCACAGACTAACACTACCTAGCATGCGCGAGGTACGATTTTTACCAATTGTTTACACAACCAGATGCACAGTATCTATTGTATCATCTGAGTAAAATGCACAGCTGTTATCACAGTGAATTATATCAATG
>NC_051405.1:40561819-40562405 GCF_015228065.2 Penaeus monodon
CACCTCATGTGTTACATAGTTTCTAGTGCATGAACATCACATCGACATGTGTGTTTGAGCGAAAAGATTAATCCGCGGTAACAAATAGCATCTTTTTATACGAGTGAATTATGATGGAACATGTTCCGCCACAGTATAACTAGCAAATGAACATGATCAAATTAATTACAGTGCTGAAATGAAAACTACCTCAACCACCACTGAACCAATCATCCCCTACCTTTCCCCAAATCTGCATAAAGGAGATTAGCATTTTATAATATTCCATCCGGCTCGAGAACCTTTCTCATCCGCGTCCTATCTCCCTATTCCCTTCTCAGATTATCCTACCGCGTCCATGCAACCGCCGCCCACGGGATTGCATGTTGCATGATGCCTCGAATTTTTGTCCCAGACGGGCTGCACCGCGACCCCCCTCCCGTGTCGCCGCTATGACTCTGTAATGATGAATAGGCAGAGAGGCGAGCGTGACCCGACCCTGTTCCTGATCTGACTGCTTATGGATTCGAAAGGAAAAATGTATGAGTTACTGAAACGCTCGGACTTATTTTCTATCGAAGATCACGAGTAAACGACATTAAGAATA
>NC_051405.1:40562429-40562511 GCF_015228065.2 Penaeus monodon
ATCCTACTGCATTCGAATTTCAGAGCAAAAATATACACGCTACTTGAAACATTTCGGATTTATTTTCTATCGACCATCTTGA
>NC_051405.1:40562555-40562881 GCF_015228065.2 Penaeus monodon
CCAAACCTACCAAATCTTCAGAAACTACACCTATTTACTACCAAATACCATATACAAACAACATACAAAACTACATCAACCATTTTTTCTCCGCAAACAAACCCTACAGATCTTAGCAAATGACATATTTTCCCATCACATTCAAGCGAAGGCAGCGAGCGAGCCTATGGCCTCAGATTTATGTGTGGATAGTGCACCAGCTTGGAATTTGTCACAGGCGAGGCGATATATAACCTTAGATTTGTGTCAGTCGTAAGACCGCTGACTCCCCTTCGCCCGCACTCTCGCTCTTCCGCCGAGGCTTAGCTGCTGGGCCTTTGGGTCAC
>NC_051405.1:40563313-40563465 GCF_015228065.2 Penaeus monodon
GGCGGAGAAATCTTACACACACAAGAATCCCACATAAACCTCCCTAACCTCGCATTTCACTCGCCATGATATGTCCTGTAATTAATTTAAAGAATAGAAAGAAAACTGAAAGAATGCCTCATAATCGGATCAGTGGTACAGGGACCCCTAAT
>NC_051405.1:40563502-40563793 GCF_015228065.2 Penaeus monodon
CCTACGCTATCGTGAGTCCGGGGTCCAGCTGCCCATAAGGAGATTAAAGCTTAACTGCGTTTTAGCGGATTCATTGAGCGCAATATTGTATAAACGTAATTTGGATATGCATACATCACCATTTTTAATTTTCAAACTTTTTAGATTTTTTTTAAGCGGGTTAATGGGAGCTTCTGAATGGGACGTGATCCATAGAGCCTTCTAAAAAAAATAATAAAATGCTATTTTCAAAAGCTGTCATCATATCAGGCGAAAGGTGATATTGATCGTAGGGAGATTAATGCGGACGAT
>NC_051405.1:40564973-40565110 GCF_015228065.2 Penaeus monodon
TATTTCCAACATCATAATTTTCCTTGTAATCGCTGTAATTATCTTCATCCTTTTGCCTTTAGTTTTCTTAATGATGATTAAAGATTTACGAAAACCGTTATAATGTAATGAATTATTGATGATGATATAAGCAAGTG
>NC_051405.1:40565148-40565214 GCF_015228065.2 Penaeus monodon
GGGGGGGGGGGGGTTGCGAAGAAGAGGTTAAAGAAGATTTGGTGAGTTTTCAATGCACAGCTTGGA
>NC_051405.1:40565280-40565840 GCF_015228065.2 Penaeus monodon
CCCTTTGTCGTTTCGATCTTCTTCTTTTTATTGTTGATCAGATAGTTATGTTACCGTGTTTTTTTTAATCGTCTTATCAATCTACCAATTCACCCTTTCATTTCATTCTTCCTCTCACCTATAAACCAACTTATCCATCCTCTTCATCCACTTAGTTACTCATTTCCCGTTCCTTTTACTCCTCCGTTTATCCATTTCTTTATGCCTCTCTCCCCCTGCCAAGACAATTTATACCCTATCCTCTGGAGGAAGCTAAGCAAAGTCCGCGGTTCATTCCAAACGAGATTAGCTCCATGGATGCAATAAACCACAAATGGGTTCCCGTCTTTGGTGTCTCTATTCTAGATTACTTGAGGAATTCGCTCAAAGATACAAATTAACGAGGATATCTTGGCGGAGGCGTCGAGTAATGAGGCGCCGAGTGTCGTCCGTTCGAGTTGGAATCTTCGGGAAAATTCGTGGGGTTTCGGGAACGGGTCTGGCGACCTGATTACCATGTTGCGCCATGCTGGGTCCGGCGATCTCTGTTCCTTCTCGGGGAGATAGATGCCTCTGTCTTT
>NC_051405.1:40566430-40567215 GCF_015228065.2 Penaeus monodon
ATCGAGTGATTATGCGTTGTATGTTTTCATGTGTGACTCACGCGATATCTGGCTCAGCCATCTTGGGTATCTCATTTGGCCAGAGACACTATCAGGGAAGAGAAAAGAAATGCGAGAAAAATATACCAAATCGATATCTAATGTTCCTTTTGCCTTGGGTCGCTTTTCGTTCTTTAAAAGGCAAAGTTACTTACCGTTTTTGCCATATATAGTTACAAGAAGGGTGTGTTTTGTTTCAAAGCAACGGAAGGAAATGAAGCCATTATTCTTCTTAATTATTTTCCCCCCACCCCCAGAAAAAATGATCATTTGACCATACAAAGAAATATAATTTTTTCTTTCCTATCCTCAAAAAAATAATAATTTGCCCTAAAGTCATGGAGGAGCGAAATAAATAGAAGTGCACTTAGGAAACTGACTTCAAGATTTATAAGACTTTAGAAGATGGGCCTCAAGTCCATACGTTATTCAGAGACCAGAAGCTCAACATGGTAAACTTACTTTCGTGGTGTGCATTTCAGTGTGAATCATATTACATTTATCATTACGCGCTGCTGTGCTTAATCAAATAGTAATATTTCCTCTCCACAAATTTCTAAGAAAAAGGTCTTGTAAAATATCGCGAAGACGTGGAGACTTATTTTTGACCAAGCTCCAAGGCATATGTTCGCAGTTACAAATTTTACCGAGAGACTAAAATCCACACTCGCCTTAACTTTCATGGCATCCACTTAGCTCTTACCTGTCGACTCGTCCATCCTCTGACGTAAAACTAGATCCGCTGC
>NC_051405.1:40567297-40567583 GCF_015228065.2 Penaeus monodon
CGCGTGTATGTCTGGACGTATGTCATTCTACACACGCGAAGAAGGGTGCGCATGAGCACACTTCGCCACCTACACACGACAAAATCCAGTTCAGTTCCTGCATGTATTAAAGTGTCATGTTACACGTGTAAAGATTAATTACAACGTAACTGGACAAAAAACAATGCACCCACTCCATAAGGACAATATATTCCGAATGGTATAAAACGGATAATGAATTACATGTTCAAAATAACAATAGACAATGCAGTTCGTAAGCATGGGAAAAATTTGTATATATAATCTG
>NC_051405.1:40569111-40569497 GCF_015228065.2 Penaeus monodon
ATGCTTTAAATGTCATTTATCTTCGACACTGGTCTGTACATACGTGTTTTCAGATTACACAACATGACCCATTCTATAAATTCATTTAGTCAATTACGATATCTTCATGAGAGAGAACATAATTATATTTACCTAATCAATTCAGGCTCATAAAATGATTATCAAATTAAATGTATCCTTGTATGAAGAGTCCTCTGGCATTTAAAAACGCATATATTTAGTATATAATTTTAATGTACGTTCGAAATATACACTTCGCCTAAAAAACAACTCTGAAATGTAATATTTTACTAATATATGTTTCATAAAGTCTCCTGCGAGTATTTGAAGCCATATCTCTCATTAAAGCTTTATTCAACAAGAATTGGTTTAGTCTTCTTTCGTGT
>NC_051405.1:40569647-40570182 GCF_015228065.2 Penaeus monodon
CATGGCTGCTTTATTTCACATAAACCAGATTCCAACTACTTCTAGAAGGTCAGACACGTGAACCATATACCTTATTCTCTTTCTCTTTCTCCATTCAGAAATTATACAGATAGGAAGATTCGCCATAACAGAATTTATTGTATAGGTGTTAATATTGAAGACTTTGCTAACACACTGATTTGCCCGCACGTTCTGTCAACTTGACCTTGACCTATGGACTACAGACAATGTGTGATAGATTTCGATATGTTTCTGGTTACGTATGATAAGTCCTGAAAATGCTTTGAGAATTACTGCGTATCTATTTGGGTATTTAATTATTATCGTTTTGCTCTGTATTAAGTTCTTAATCTTATTATTTAAGAGTGAAGTAAATAAGTTTCCAATACAATAGCTAAAAATAGATCTGTTTGGCAATCTATTATATTTTGGGACGGGATCAGTTTTTATATTGTGTATTGTTAGCGGCTGTTTTCTTATGCTTAACATGGATTATGACTTCGAAAGTTTCCAAGTGTGATTGGGTAATGGCTAA
>NC_051405.1:40570221-40571304 GCF_015228065.2 Penaeus monodon
GGATACAAGAGAACTCCCCTCCTTTCTCAGTTTATTCAGATGATATTTTAAAACCTGTAATTCGACTGAAATAGACTTGCATTATTCATTATTTTGATTTTGATTATTTCTTGATGATGACATGTAGTTTGCATTTATCTGCATACCACATATGTATTCTTTATCGATATATACCTAACGTCGACTACGCTTTTCTCACAATTTTCTTAGCCCAGACAATTCTCTAAAGGATAGAAATTCTCCTCCCTTCATAGCAACGGAACTAACAGACTAAAATACTCACCCACTTCCCCGTGATCCACATTAATATCCATATAATCCACATAATCCCCATCACCCTCTCTGCCGCAGGAAACACGTATACTGTCCACCACCTCAGCATACACGACCTCCTGCCGGACACCTCCTACTACATGACCTACGAGGGCTCCACCACCATGCCCGCCTGTCATGAGACGGTCACGTGGGTCATCAGCAACAAGCCCATTTACATCACCAAACAACAGGTGTGTATCCAGAAGCATGTGTTTCCGCTGTGTATCTATATATCTGATTTTATATAATTATTTTATAATGTTTAAGGTGTGTATCTGTATATTTGTTTCTTTTATAATGTTTTTCCTGTACATCTGTATATAAACTTTTTATGTTCTTTTATGTTTCTGCTGTGCATCTACATATTTCTTATTATTTCATGTTTTTATTATTATCATTCATATGAGTCCATACGCACTGTCTGTCTGAGAGCCAATTTATATCGCTTAAACATACAAATAAACGAATGGAAAACATTATTTTTACGTGATGACCGAAATTCCAACAGTGATTACTAACATGGCCTTACATACTAAGAAAAACAATGCCTCCACATCCTTCCCTGGCTCCGTAAAAGAGGTTTAAGCAGTCACATCTCGCATGCCTTATTTCACTGTGAGATTCACTTAATGAAATAGATTGTGGTTTATGCAAAACGATACTAATATGTATGTACACTTCGCCCATGGCTCTTTAAGTCTCTCTAAATCTGACTGACTTGAAATTCATCTATTATGCAAACATTTCATATGTAGTAAATTAGTGATA
>NC_051405.1:40571969-40572221 GCF_015228065.2 Penaeus monodon
TCAGTTTCTCAATCCTCCTCTCAGAAGCAGCTCCAGCAGTCATAGTCCGACGGGCGAATCAGCCACTCCCTTGACGTCTGTTTCTCCCACAGTTGTTCAGTCTGAGGCAGCTGACACAGGCCGAGGACGCCAACAAGGGAGGGGCGCCTCTCGCCAACAACTTCCGTCCACCGCAGAAACTTCACCACAGACCCGTCCGTACCAATATAGACTTTTCCAACGCTGTAAGTCCTAGTTATTCGTTTCACGCAT
>NC_051405.1:40573250-40573479 GCF_015228065.2 Penaeus monodon
AGGTATTCGGATATTTAAAATTTAACAATATTCAAAGCTTGGATTCATTCATCATTCATAATCTAAATATTCAACTATACATTTTTAATGTATTGGCGTCGAAAGATAGGGTCTTGTAAATACCATCTGTATAGGAAGGATTTCCCATAATCCGTATGCATAATAGCATTAGCGAGGATATTTGGGAAAGTAGTGTCCACTGAATAGAGCAAATACATAAACACACAGC
>NC_051405.1:40574654-40574813 GCF_015228065.2 Penaeus monodon
TTGTGACCGCCCTCTCTTTTTGCGACCGGCTGTGTGACTGGCCTATCTCCAAAGGGAGATAGGCCAAAGGGAAACAACCGGTAGTGCTGGAAATCTGCCTTTGAAAACCATTAAAAGCGACCATATTCAAACTGAGCCCAGATAAAGAAGCAGCACTTT
>NC_051405.1:40574833-40575442 GCF_015228065.2 Penaeus monodon
TGGACGGATATAACGATAGAGATAACGAGACTATAATAATGTTAATAGCAAAACCATTAGCGACGATAATGCTAAAAAATGGCAATGTAAAAATGATGGAAAATATAATAAATACAAGGAATATTAGATAACGATAATAACAACAATATCGAACAGGAATGACGGGGATAATGACGATGACGATGACAGCGATGTATTGTGATAATAATAACAGCAAGCAGCTACTGAATCTTTATAGTGTATATACAGGCCTTGACTTGCAGATACCTACTATAAAACGTCCGCACGTGCATTGAATTTAGATACACATCCCCGTCCTTTCCTCCGTCTGTTTCTCTACACAAATGCGACTTCCCTCCGCGCTGTGCAGAAGTCGAAGTGTTTTTCAAGTGTTTCATCGAGAACCGTGCATCTGAGACATTAGAAAACTCTTACGAAGTTGGAGCATCCCATAAGCTTCACAAAGGCGGGCCCGACACCGGCCAAGTCCGCTCCGCCACACTCTACATAAACTTTGCAAAGTGGAGGCTGAACTTCTGATCCTCTTACAGGCACGAGTCAGGCGCCAGAGCTGTGGGCGGGGGCTGGCTGTCCTACCTGCCCGCCCCG
>NC_051405.1:40576246-40576469 GCF_015228065.2 Penaeus monodon
TCCAATCTGTCTATCTAGTCACCCTCTATTTCTCCCGTGACACAATGTGACATCTTGGACACTTTGTGGCACTTGGCTATCGGTCTGTGAAACGCAGAACAATGAACCTCGCCTTTATCGGCTGAAGCACGCCGTCTCTCCGGTGTTTCTATCTGACAAAGGACAGAGGGACACGATATAATCTCGTCCAGATTCAAATTCGTTCAATTTCCTTTTCGGTGTG
>NC_051405.1:40576521-40576597 GCF_015228065.2 Penaeus monodon
TTTTTTTTTTGCTTCCTCTTAATATTGGTCAAGTAATTCGGGAGCCAAATCTTACATATTGTGTACGTTACTTGGG
>NC_051405.1:40576627-40576804 GCF_015228065.2 Penaeus monodon
ACCATGTGTGATATTTACGTGCTTTTTTCTCTCTCTCTTTGCCCCAGGGAGGAAGCTGTCCTTCCATGCACAGGGAAGCCTACTACAAAGGTAAGTTACACTGACGGAAAGCTGGAAATATGTTGTTGTCCTTTTTGAACTGTTTCTGTTCTTCTTCAATAACTTATGTGGTAGGCT
>NC_051405.1:40577205-40577473 GCF_015228065.2 Penaeus monodon
GAGGGCTAAAATACACGATCTCTCTAGTCTGAAGGTAGAGTCTATGTCCCAAAGTCTGGACAAAATGAGAGCGCGGTATCGAGGTGGCTCTGCCCATGTGATCAGGGTATGTGTAACGTGCAGTCGACAATGTTCATGGACTGGAAGATTCACAGCTAAACCCTAATTGGTTCGTAGCGATCAGGGTCGAATGCACACAGCGGGACTAGCCTGGCTCACCACACATGCACGGATGGGGGGAGGAGGGAGGGGGTCATCACACATTTCA
>NC_051405.1:40579280-40579518 GCF_015228065.2 Penaeus monodon
GCCTCTCTTCGCCCTTTGAAACCCCCGACTCTTTTATCTTCTCCTTCATTGTTCCCATGCTTCACTTATCTATCCTCTTCCCTCGCGTTCCTCCCGCCCTCTCCAGCTCCTCCTTTGCTCTATCTCCTTTCCAGCTAATCTTTTATTTTGCACTCTCTAATCTCTTCCATCTCTGTGATCTATGTGTCTGGAGTTCCTTTCATGTTCTCCATTCCCCTCCCCACGCTTACTTTTTTTT
>NC_051405.1:40579552-40580503 GCF_015228065.2 Penaeus monodon
TAAACCAAACCGATATTCTCAGTTATTCCCCTCTTCCTCTTTTTCCCCATCTTCGTCTTTGCTCTTATCTGCTCTTTTAATTCTTTTTTTTACTTATTTATCTTCACTTTTTATTTCTCCCCACAGCCAACACATGGACACACAGCTAGCTTACCTGCGAGGCTGCCGATCTCCCGAGGCGCTGCTGGTGACGTCACTCCCCAGATCCACGAGCGACGTCGCATCCGAAGACCTGTTGGTGTGGCCATGGCTTCGGCCTCGACGGTGGTGCCACATCCGTAGGCCTTCCGTTCTTGTAACCTGATTCGGAGATCTCGGAAACGCGGTGGCACGATTTCGGACATCTGTAAGTGATTCTTTTGAACAGAGGGAATTCCCCGCTTAGGACATCAGCGCCAGAAGCAGCCATTGAGGATTTCCCGCCAGAAGTGACCCAGACGGCATTGCGACGTGGTAAATAGACATGTGAATCGCCGCGAGATTTAACACATAGCATTAAGTAAGATAGAGCTCATTACGGACAGACTTTCGTTTTGGTAACAAAGTAGGCTTAACCTAAATGTAGAAAGCATGTGCTTCGTGACTAAAACTAATTTAAAAAATGATAATAAACATGTATACGTAATATTTCGCAGGACTATTTGAACGATAAAGTTTACAAAGACTTTGAAACAGTTTATGAATCGAGAGTACCATGATAATGAACCAGAAATAGTAATCAGGTACATATTAAAGTGTGGTTCTACAAGTGTATTTCAGAAATAGTTCATGTGATGTTTTGATATCAACGAAACGGCAGAATAAAATGTTTATGCATGCTCTAAAACATCCAATGTCATATTTAAAAAGTTATGCAGATATTATTGCCTTGGGATAATAGAGCAAACCGTAAAACACACGTGAGTCAGTTTTGAAAACCTTCTACAATTCTGTTTTCCTTTAGAAACCATT
>NC_051405.1:40580532-40581019 GCF_015228065.2 Penaeus monodon
GGCTCTGGACTAAAATATGAAACAAATTCCCCACAAATTGAACGAATAGAGAACAGTGGAGTTGAAAAAAGCACGAAAATACATCCCAGCATAAAAGTCTAGAATCCGCCACAGCTCTCAGGCCGGCAACCCAAAATACGGAAAATAATCCTCGAAAAAAAAGATGACAGAAAGAACGTAGGTTTGATTGACAGAGATGGCGTAATCTAGGGATTAATGTGGAGCGTGGAGATTGCAACACTCCGGCCCTTCCCCCCCCCCCTACCACCACCACCCTCGAAGTCGATAGTGGCTCCCAGTGGTCATGTAACCCTTTTTAACTAGAAGATTTACCATGACGTAGATTTGCAGACTTGTCCGTTAAATGCAAAATACTTCCATGAGATGTGTAACCTGTATGGGAAATCATTATGTATAATCTTCAAATTACGCTGGTATATCATAAGCAGATGGTTGTTCAGGAGAGACTGTAAAAGAATAAAGAGCA
>NC_051405.1:40581124-40581254 GCF_015228065.2 Penaeus monodon
AACTCTCGTGTGCAAGCCCCCGCGGGGAAGGGGAAAAGGTGACCTCTCTTGCACAACAGAAGGAGTCTACTGAGCCGAGATACGTGGATCATACAAGTATCAACTTCCATATATAAACGTCAGTGATATC
>NC_051405.1:40581847-40582784 GCF_015228065.2 Penaeus monodon
GTAATTGGATGCGCCCGTGAGTCATTACAGTGACTGTGTTATCCTGTCATTTACTGTTTATTTAAGTTTTGTTGCTTTGCTTTTCTTAATCAAATTATAATAACCTACCCTTGAATGTCCCACCGTCCATGTATACTATATTAAGACAAGAACATATCGGGCAAACAGAGAGAATGTAAACAAATCACTTCTTGACTTTTTTTGTTTGCGCAATTTGATTCTAACAATTTGTGTTAACAACTTGCGTTTGGCAAAAGTCGATTGCTAATCTGGAGATCTGTTGTTCAGATATAAGTTATCTTTAAAACTTCATTTAGTGGTACTGAGGATACTCACTACCCATTTGCTTTTTATTGTTGTTCGTGACAGAGTTGCCTATCCAGGGTGAATCATAGCACTTAATCTTGTGTTATCGAATATAAGCTGAGACTCAGCGACCATACAGACTCATAGGGCTCGGCTACTTGCGAAAATTGTTGTAGTCTAAAAGTCTCAAGAGCTGAAAAGTATATTCTGTAGGAAGAAAGATATGGATTGCTATAGTTGCGTCCGTTCCAGTGTTCGATAGTGCAGACATAGGTATGCTCCAAGGAGGTAAGGAGCTTAGAACAGCATGGAATGTAAAATGGACGAGAAAGTATCATACATATCAGTAATTTTGATTCAGTTTCATAAAAAAAAACACAACCAGGTTTGTCGACGCGAAGATAGGCGGCGTGCAGGAGCTGCTCTGTTTACGTGTGTGCGTGTGTATGTGTAAGCGGTAAAACCCGAGTGTATGCTGCCTTCTTTTTAATGTGTGTGATTGTGTATCTTACGTTTAATGTTTGCGAGACACTGCGCCCACGTTGAGCGTTCTTAGGCAGGTGATGGTGACGTACCGTAGCTTCAGCAGTGTGCACTCCCTCGTGCATGTATCGCCAAGACACACACGCAG
>NC_051405.1:40582815-40582982 GCF_015228065.2 Penaeus monodon
GATTATTAATTCAGATGGTTCTATAATGTTAATTGTTGATCCTTAGGCCTATAGGTGTATATCCAACATGAAATTTATCATGTATGTACTCTAAATTCCTCAAGCCTAGCAGCTTGCACACTCGCAGATAGGTCTGGGAAGGACAGGGAAGCCTCGGATCCTCGTGT
>NC_051405.1:40584763-40585075 GCF_015228065.2 Penaeus monodon
AATCCTTTTGTCGGTAGGAGTTTGACGAAGGTCCAATGCTTCCCCCAAAAGACAGGCATCCTCGCATTATTCACGCTCATCGTCCATTATGACAGACGCGTCATTACCAGCTCCCCGCATCACCACGCTACCCTGGAGAGGTTTCGAAACGAGAAGCTCTCTCCCCCGCTCTCTGCCCTTTCGCCTCCTCTCTCGCTCTCTCTTTTTGTCTCTTTCTGTCTGTCTTTCTCCTTTTTGCCTCCTTGTCTGTCTCTTTGGCTTTGATGTTTCTTCCCTCTGATTTCTTCTACTACTGCGTGATTGTTAGTGTTT
>NC_051405.1:40585273-40586216 GCF_015228065.2 Penaeus monodon
ACTCCGTGTGCCCTGTGATCTCCTCCCTGTCATTGGCACGGCATAATCGCAGCAGCACCGGGCCAGAGGAGGCAGCCTGGCAGCCCGTGATGGTGAAAGCTCCTGGCGTATTTTATAATCATTATAAAACCTCACTCAACTCACGAGCGTGTTAATAATTACGAAGATTCCATATCGCCATCCTCATTCTCCCATCAATCCATTCGTTTCATTAGATCCTAGTATTGTTACCAGGATAGAGTAATCCTTGTCCATAGGTCATTTCCCTTCCATTTATGCATCTCTTTGTGACCGCGCTTTCCTCCCTCACGATCCGAGCAGCTCACTTCTCCCAGAACCGTCCGTCTGCACTCCTTCCCGCCCAGCATGTCTTGTCAGCCTGGTAATGGTGTACACATGTACGTGCTGAATGTGCACACACATATACGTGCTGATGGTGTATACATGTTTGCTTAGTGATAATGCTTATACATGCACTTAGTGAAAGTGAATTGATTCGTGTGTGGCTATGTGCACATGCAGTCTGGTGGAAATACGGTAAATATATAGTGAAGATGTACATACGTGTACGCGAAGGTAGAATATGTTACTCTACATGTATGTAGAACGGGTGTAGATAATTATAATAAATATTTGTACATTAATGATGCTTGGTAATGGCGTATCTACTGTATGTAAGTGTGTGTAATTCACACAATGGAACGGTCGAAGTGTACACGATTATACGTGGTGACGGTGTGCACATATCTGGATGTACATAAAGTTCAGCCTCTGCCACATGCCCGTGTTGTTTACTGTAGAAAATAGACTCTGACCATTATTACCATATTTAACATAAACGTTAATTGGGTTGTAACTAAGAAGTGTATATATAGCAAATTTCTTACCTTGTGTTTTATTTATTCCTTTCCTGGGATTCCTCTCCTTGACTACTAATGTATGA
>NC_051405.1:40586466-40586746 GCF_015228065.2 Penaeus monodon
CGCATATATTATTGTCTGTACGCACAGAGATAATATGATGTGATTCTGTCAGCTGAGTGGTCAAAATTATTATCGGAAAAGTAAAAAAATCAGAAAAGACTCAAAACAAATTATTTTATATATTAAAAAGTTCACTGACATAAAAATATAAAACAATTATATTTTAGTACCCACAACGAGGAGGAAAAACTTCTTACTCCATAAATAAAAAGCTCGGAATGCAAAGTAATTAGTATTTTTTCGCACCAGTAACGCCGAATATAAATATAGATTTACAATA
>NC_051405.1:40587160-40587538 GCF_015228065.2 Penaeus monodon
CTCAGTATCTCCCTCGCTCAGGTCCGATGCAATTCGCCTGAGGGAAATTAAGTGGAAAGTTTGACACGTCGCGCGCGGAGCTAACAAACCGTTTAGTTTTCAATGTGGCTGCCTGGGAGGTCCATGTCTGTGTGTGTGATTACTGCACAGCCTCCTCACCCCATGTTGTCGTTCGATAAATTCTCCATTTTAGTGAATTTATCCAGGAAATACAACAGACACGTGGTGTTGAGTGTCATAAAGGGTGTCTGTGTTGTTGGGATATAAGGATGCAGACTGGAGAGAATTTTTTAACAAGGGATAAATAAATAATTAGCATCCTATTGGTAAGTTCAATGTTAGCATGGGGGGAGAAGATGCCCAATAGAATTCTTGATG
>NC_051405.1:40588151-40588628 GCF_015228065.2 Penaeus monodon
CTACTTTATTTTACGCTTAGCAGATTGCGCGTATTTCCTCGATGTATTTCCTTAACAATATTTCAATGTGTTGTATGCAAGACCATCTACAAAAACAAGAAGTTTGAGTCTTTCCACACGACCGTAAAACTTTTTAAAAATGGCTAGATGCAAAAGAAAAGATCTGTCGCACTGGAAACAACTGGAATATTGGCACGCTGTTTGTTCTGTCCGTTTTGTAGAGGAGTGTTTTTAATTATCATATAGTGGTGTGAAACTTTCTTTGAAATTTCGTTTATGTCCGCCTTTTAATGTTTGTTCTTTCTATTTTCTATCTTTGTTCAAACAGTGAGTGTAAGATTAGAGCAAGATGCATCACTACTCAGAGCATGTCCATCCTCTCACATCCTACAAAAAATTAACATCTATATTATCCCTGCAGCACTTTTTTTTCTCAATGACAACCATTACTAGTCTTAAAACTAATTATTGATATTA
>NC_051405.1:40588849-40588927 GCF_015228065.2 Penaeus monodon
CAAATAGCAAACAGCAAAAAATTGACGGAAAAGATATAGAAATAGAGAAAAGTTAGTGATGTTTACGTCAGGTGAGTG
>NC_051405.1:40589005-40589253 GCF_015228065.2 Penaeus monodon
ACTCTCCCCAATACAACGATATCTGCGCAAAATTGATAAGTGACACTGTACAGACAATGCAGGCATCTGAAATCCATAAAAGTTATACTATTCATCGGTAAATAATTACAAAATTAGATCCTCTTGCGAAATGTTACCGTTGTAAGGGAGATATGTTTAATGGACTTCAGTAAAAAAATGAACTATTCATCTTTCTCTCTCCTTTTTTCATCAGCCGCTCTTTTAAATACATATATCTTTACATCGAA
>NC_051405.1:40589427-40589557 GCF_015228065.2 Penaeus monodon
ATCATATTAGCTTCATATTACCTCTTCCTTCATTTGCATTGTTGCAGTTATTCCAAGGAGAAGAATCTATAGCACAGAAAATTACTTCATCTACTCTATCTGCACAATAATATAATTTAAGATTACAATG
>NC_051405.1:40589863-40590630 GCF_015228065.2 Penaeus monodon
CTAAGAGTAGGAAGAGCCAGTAAATTAAGCTTTCCATCCATACTGGAAGATTTTAAGGCCAGAATAAAGAAAATCCACATGAATTTGAAAGACGAGTTGGTTGTAACTTCGCTTTTAACTTATGTTACAAAAAGTAATAGTCTCAGAATTATGAATACATTATGCATTTCTGATTTTTCTAGCTCTCTCTTTTATGTTTTCCACAAAAAAAACATTTTCCTTATTAACTTTAACATCCTCATTTACACCTTTTTTGGGGGGAGGATGCTACTTCTTTGCAATTTCCAATAATATTCTTATGAATTTATCACTACATATTGTATAGTAATAATAATATTCCATTTTTTTCACAGGAACGACAGCTGTTGCATATTGACTCATATTTATAAAATAACAAATGGCATATCTATTCCTTTCATATTTAAGTATTCGTTTTTATGTGTTTCTGTTGGGGGAAAACCCAAAAATATTTATAGAGGTTATATGAATAAGTTTAAACAAAGAGTGGGATTTGTGCCTTACAGTGTATTAGTCTAATATAATCTATACATAAATGAATTTAGTTGAGCAACTGTATGCAGAGAAAACCAATCGGCCAGAAGTAAGTCAATGATTGACAGAAACTGCTCGATAAAGAATTGATTATGATTATCAGTCAATTAATTAACATCATCATATCTTTTGAATCAAGTTGGAACAATGGATGGTTATATTTACACAATACACGTAGGATTCATTTCAAACAATAATCGAAGATGGGTGGAACG
>NC_051405.1:40590656-40592172 GCF_015228065.2 Penaeus monodon
GATGATTTCAAAACACCACTTATAAAGATAACTATAAATATATTGCATAGGTTTATTAGATATTAAAGGTTTATCAACGAAGCAGTTTAATAAGCATCAACTGAAGTGTGTTTTTCAGTGAAATCTCGCTAATGAATATTCAGGCATTTTCTGATGGCGGATTAATAAATGCACAGATATCTGTAAAACACCAGCAGGTAAATATGTATTTCTCCATTCAAGTGGGGGAAAATTATTCTGATCACAAATTATTCATGCGTCGATAGACAGAAATTTCAGGCCGCAATATTAATTCTAATCAGACCTATATGCTTTTGAATAAGAGCAAATGTGATTAAGAATTGTAATAAAGTTATGTTTTTTCTTTCTTTCTTTTTCATTGAGAATTTACTACCATGGGAAGCTCAAACGTAACAGAAAATTATCGATGCTTAAGCTTATTGTTTTCAGAAGTCTTCGAAATCCAAATTACGTCCAGCATTATTGAAATGTTAAATTATGGTCAATAACATTGGTATTTCCAAATCGAAATGTATGGCCCGTTTTCGAGTTTGCTAAACTATATGAAAAGCAGGCCAATCTCCGGAATCGAAGGCAAAATATTTTTGTGGATAAGTGACAAGGATTTTGTATGATGCAGGAAAATGTCTGTAAAGTAGTCTTAGGGAATACCAATTGCACGCAAGATTTGTGAATAAGATAAGCCTGGTTGATGGGTTTTGAATAGGGGGTAAATGTATATTGGATATGAAGCTGGTTAATTATAGTATGCAGTTTCTACACGTATTTACAGTGTACGGTGTCGGTAACGAATGCTTTGAAAAGTTATTCAAAGAGAGTTTATTTTCTATTGTGACAACTATACGGCGATATATTGCTAAATTTAACAATGTCTTTTGGGGTTATCTGTGATGGGCAGAAAAAATACGAGGTAAATGAGATGAGAATCACCAAAGGAAGCTTGGGATAGTTTAATATGAAAACACATTACTGCACAGACATCATAAGCCATATTTACAAATAGTACCTGCTGACTACATACGAGGCAGATAAGTTAGATAGATAAACTGAAACTCACCATCGACATTGAGATAGTGAAATATGGCAACATAACACCGTAGACTTTTCAGGCTCTGCTACCTTTCTACGCAATCCTAAATATCTGTATATGAAATAGACGAGTCTAAAATCAGCATATATTTTAAGACAACCTCCAATTTTTTTATTTTATATGGGTAAGCTTGCCAAAATTCACGAAGATATTTACGATAGTTAAATGTTGTAACATATCACCGCAGAGTTTTCACACAGTAGTTACCAAGGGCACTGAATTATTGACTACGTGGTATTAAAGCCTGTTGAAAATCACAGCTTTTGTAACGACAATTGTTATTATAGAAAAGATCTCAAAAGCCATCTTCGCAATCCGAATAAGGGGTTATGAGGTGGACTAAAACATATTAGAGTATTGTATATACTTAAATATATCGACAATCTACATGAAAGGCTTCAGACT
>NC_051405.1:40594471-40595338 GCF_015228065.2 Penaeus monodon
GCCTTCTACACCGTCCCTTGGGTGAGGCACCTAATCTGCCTCCCCAGATTAAAGTTTAGATGGAAAGAAGTCTAGCACTGATACCTGGGAGTCTTACGGTATTGACAATGATTATTATAAACGTCGCCAAAGATTTTCTTATTTAGGAGCATTTTCCATTAGTGAATTTATTATAAAATGTTAGAAATCTCGCCTAAAAAACTATATGTTGGCTAGTGAATTTTACTCTGTGACATTTTGCATTGAATTAATTATCAAATATGATGTATATCAATACCAAAAGTTCATTCTCTATCGTTTTTCAATAACTAGTAATCTCTTAACTTCCTACTTACTCTCATGCCTCTATCATCTTGAGAGTAAGGTAATCGTCATAAATTTATTTCATTTTGACACTAAAAACAATACAATGGGGAATCTTCAGTTGCATCTAAAATTTACTATTAGAGTTCGTCTTTACTTTATCAAATTTAGTTAACTTTTCTCAGTAATGCTTTTTTTTATGCGTTTATGATTTCTACGTAAAATTAAACACATGCATCATAGCAGGGAATCTTTCTGCTATGATGTGTGTGTCTTATACGTCAGTTAGTTACGTTAACTTTCATAATGAACTTGACGTTATAAATGACTTTATAATTAGTAACAAAGGCACTCTATCACTACCAATTTCATACCATTCACTTTCTATACCCAAAACAAAGAAAGTTTTCATACTCATAATAAAACAAATGATTCATACTTTTCTCAGCTTTATTTTCCTCCGGTTATTCTGTGGCTACCCTTTCCCTAGAGAGCTTAGGGTTGCCAAGTCTATCTTACCTGGGAATCATGTCCCTTTTCACCCTGGCTGCTCTGTGGGACAGT
>NC_051405.1:40601913-40602305 GCF_015228065.2 Penaeus monodon
TCATATCCGTGCACCCAAGCCTGCTTTGCCACACGAACTGCGTTCCTACGTGCAACGGAAGTGTTGTCCCGCGAGTGATCTGACTCATAACATCAGTTTTACGAGTGTGTTTGGGAAGCAGTCAATATCTTTCATTCTTTCCTTTCTCTCTAGTTGCATGATGGAGTGTTGTTATTCCGGCAAATAGATAAAGCAATGGTATTTTCTCCAAAATAAGTCTTGATCTTTTCTTTTTACAAACAGTTTCTGTGCAATTGGTGGATATGGCCAGCGGCGACATGCAACAAACCAAGCATTATATGTCTGTAGAGTATCGTCTCAGCTAGTTTACCTTTTTTTCATTTTCTAGTGACTTTTGAGATTTTTGAGTCACTGTCTTACCGGTATTGGTG
>NC_051405.1:40603293-40603547 GCF_015228065.2 Penaeus monodon
GCCATAGAATACTGGAAAATGAATACGAGAAACCCAGAGTTTAACACGGTCAAAGCAGCATTGTTTCTCCCATAAGGTCATAGTATAAACGTTTACCCTGAACCAATTTGACGGTAAACAACTTTGTGACGCCTCCGTTCCTCATGCAGATGCGCCAGGCATCAACCCTGAGGTATCATGTATCATGTGCATTACCAACACTGCACCCCACCGCAGCATGAACTGTATCCATGGAAAACACTAAGTAAATAATT
>NC_051405.1:40603918-40604218 GCF_015228065.2 Penaeus monodon
AAACACATAGTCATCCCACCAAGTAAAACGAGCGAGAATATGATAAATTCTCCTATAACTTAAGGGATGAAACGGAACCAGCAGTGTAATTAGAATGATCAAAATCACCCCCAAACCTGCATTATAATCGAAGACAGCGAATTGTACAGGCGTTCGGGAACCTGCGTGGCAAGACAGCTGAACCAGACAGATTTTGCTTCGTTGGAAAGGCGTGACGGCGTTTAGTCTTCATTAATGAGTAATTACTGTATGCTAACTATTGTTTTCTTTCTTGCGGTAGTTAATGGGTTATTTTCCGCA
>NC_051405.1:40604238-40604464 GCF_015228065.2 Penaeus monodon
AGCCAAGGATAGATATTTAGTAGGATTTTTTTTTTTATTAAGTATCTGTTTGTCTTCTTTGTAATTTTGTTTATGTGTTTTGATAATTGTTTTAAAAGCGATTGTTAGACTGCGAATAGTCCAGATAGACCAGTTGCTCATTTACACAACAAAATAGCGGGTCTTGCCAATAGCAGGTTGTGAAATTCTCAAAGGTGTCGTTAGTAAGGATACAATCATCATATAT
>NC_051405.1:40604897-40604974 GCF_015228065.2 Penaeus monodon
TACCAGGAAATGTCATTATTAACACAAATGAGGGAACAAACAAAGTACAAAAACAAAACAAACACTCAATGCGTCTT
>NC_051405.1:40605240-40605521 GCF_015228065.2 Penaeus monodon
GACTTACGCTCATATTTTATAGTCACGGTCGGTGATATTTTCATCTTGTGGAGGAATTACGTATTGAAATGATGCAATAAAAGAAGTGAAGGGAAGGAAAGTCGAAAAGATAAAAATCTCCGATAACTTTCAAGAGATAAACTGTATCCATTAAGAGTCGGTGAAGTGGATCTGACATCTTATTTCTAATTAACTCTTACTTAACCTCGCGCGTGTCAAGAAGCTTGGTTATGTAATTTGCAGCTTTGGGTTACGAAGAATTTAAGGTTTAATAAGTTTGT
>NC_051405.1:40605782-40607337 GCF_015228065.2 Penaeus monodon
TACACGCTTTAGGATGCATCGAGTATGCAACAAACGTTGCTAGAAGTTTTTTTTTCTCTCTGTTAAGCTATTTTGTTTGAGGAAACGGACACCAGGAAATTACAGTGCGATTAACCTTGACCTGTGACCTTAGATTCACAAGGCTAACTGTATTATAACGTATGCTATATGAAGGCATATCATTTGATTCTAGATGATCACTGGTACTATAATCGCCAAAACCATCTGTTCTTCATAAAAAGGCTACAGAAAAAATCGTTTGAAAATAAAAAGAATGTATATTATCTTAATTACCAGGAGCTACAGGGCTTAACCACATATATACACGGTTATATTCTGCATTTAAATATGTAGATAAAAGAGGCAGATGGATAAGGAAATGATAATCAATGTTGGAAAGAATATATGAAAGCAATTATCATTCTGTGCGGGGGAAGAGCTAACCATTTGATTCCCTTCGTTATAAAGAACCCGAGCAAGACTCTATGTCATTGGTGAATTACTAAAGGCGTTTATTTGCCTTCCAGTTTCCCCAATTATCTTAGTTTCTCAGTTTCAGGGCCATAACTGCATCACTGTTAGGTCTTTAATGGGTTCATGCTAATGTCCTGATTCCATCACTTTTAAACCCTAACTGTATTCCTGTTATTTCTTTAATGGGTCAGTGGTTTGCTCTAACGGCCTCTCTGTTATGTCTCTGATTGGCTGATGTTATTCTCTAATTGCGTCACTGTTATGTCCTAACTGTGCCATTGTTATTCCTTTAATTGGTCATTGTTCTGCCCTAACTGCCTCTGACATGTTGATGTTATAGTTTAACTGCATCACTGATATGCCTCTGAGGGGTTGATGTTATGCCCGAACTGCATCACTGATATGCTTCTGATAGGTTGATGTCATATTCTCATTGCATCACTGCCCCAACTGCTTATGCCTGTTATGCCTCTGATAACTCGATGTTATATCCTGACTGCATCACTCTCATTCCTTTGGTGTTTCAATGGTATACCCTAATTATATCACTGTTATGCCTCTGATGGATCGATGTTATGCCCTAACTGCATTAGTTAACTTTTACGGGCCATTGTTATGTTCTAACTGCATCACTTGTATTCCTTTAATAGGTCAATGCTATGCTCTAATTGCGTCATTATTATACCTCTGACGGGTCGATACCCTAAATGCATCGCTGTTTCGCCCTAGCTGCTACACCCGAACTTTTCTCGAGTCTCATCAGCACCGGCATGATAACGGACCGAGGGAATTCGTGCCTGGAAATTGGGAGGCTGTGAGAGCATTTGTAGGTCGACTGTCACTCCCATTCATGGCGTCCTCGCTGCCAGATATCATTTTACGTTTCATAGATTCTGAACCTTTCATAGAGCGCTGGCGGGTTGCTTGTGGCTGTGGTGCAACTGGTAGCACTTGGTTGTTTTGTTGTTGACTGGTTTGGAGCTCAAGATGCATTGGGATATGTGAAGGAGAGTGGTGCAAATGAGGGAGTGTCTCTGCTTATATTTGTGAGTTTGAATTTGTTCGTGTTTGTAGTGTGCGT
>NC_051405.1:40607558-40607809 GCF_015228065.2 Penaeus monodon
CACTGTGTGGTCACTATAACGTCATTATAACGACCTTCTACAGCAGGTGACTTGGTCTCCCTAGCCTTTAAACCTCGATCCCCCAAGCCGTGTCATGGCGCGATCTATACGGGAATTCCCCCTGC
Organism: Penaeus monodon; assembly: GCF_015228065.2. Taxonomy (NCBI): domain Eukaryota; kingdom Metazoa; phylum Arthropoda; class Malacostraca; order Decapoda; family Penaeidae; genus Penaeus; species Penaeus monodon. The sequence continues at coordinate 40,607,684 of NC_051405.1, forward strand.
CTTTCCTGACCGTACTGGATCGCCATTAGTTCCCGAATTCTTACTCTAAAAAGCCGCCTAGTGTAAGAAATGGAATGAAGATGATAATAATTATGAATATAATACACACATGAACACAGGCAAGCG
>NC_051405.1:40607947-40608571 GCF_015228065.2 Penaeus monodon
GATGAACTTTATAGAATTATTTTCTTAACTCTTACTGTAGGACATTATCAAAACGTGTTTTCACCAGCAATAATGTTACTGGATTGTAATTGCATTGCCAGTCATACTGTCTGCAAGTTTGCACATCTTAATTCCCTCGTCTCAGACACGCTAATCATATTATTCAAATGCGTAAAATAAGAGAAAATGCTGATTTTGTCTCTTCTGGAGATTCTCACAGCCGCGGGAATCGTCCCTGGAGCGTTCTCACCAACTTTCGTAGAATTAGCAACCGTTCGGGAATATCTAACTGCATTATAAAATCTGATTCTTAAAAAATCCATTTCGTACACGTCACTCTCAGTCAGTGCTCTTTACAGGACTAGAAATTATTTTTAGAATCTTTATAAGATCATAGAAAAATATAAATATAGTATAAGGATCTCAAAGATACTTTTCAATGTTTACATAAGCTTCAAATGCACGAGATAGTTCACAGTCTTACAACTAGTAATCTTATGCACAGACCTTGTTCTTCCATGTACTAAGATAGCCTTATCAAGTTGGTCCCATATCCAAGAAGACGGAAGAAACATGTCCAGAGATGAATATGCACTCTAAGCCGCTGGATTGTACGGTATGGTA
>NC_051405.1:40608675-40609081 GCF_015228065.2 Penaeus monodon
TATGCCCCTCCACTGCTCTCGTATGTAGGGATAATCATGCATCATTATACTCGGTACTGCAAAAAAGGAATACCATTTGCGTCACTGCATATCGCATATATACTTAATATGTGACCTTTAACGCTGCTTCTCTTTCGCCAGTTACTCTTACTACTGTGTCTCATCCCCCCTAGTAATACACGGCTTCTTCTTCGCCCAAGAAAGGTCATTCCTTAGTAGTATTCCACCCCTTGACCGAGGCGGAAACGCGGTGCACACTCCTTCCTCATCTTCACTGCTAAATTATGGAACAGTCTCCCAGTCCCGGTCTTCCTAGCACAGCCTCTCTCTTTTCTAAACTCTTTTTGTGCTGATCCACTACTATCTATTCTTTTCTGTTACAGTGCTATAGTACCCTACCAGGAAA
>NC_051405.1:40609173-40609360 GCF_015228065.2 Penaeus monodon
CGCCAACCCAGGATTCCTCTGCCATGAATAAAAACAATAAAACTGAAAACGATGCAATATCAGCCTGCAACATTTTAGTATCCTACCTTTAATGTCGACATAGATCGCGGCATATCATAAGCATTAGTGTCATAAACTTTCCAGTAAGGTCTGACAAAAATACACCACGACGGAAACAGAGCAAGAG
>NC_051405.1:40609395-40609944 GCF_015228065.2 Penaeus monodon
TAGCGATTAAAACATATACTGAAAAAGCATTCACAGTAATGATTATTAAATATAACAAGTACGGTTATGCATAAAGCAGGAAAATAGCACCCATATAATCATATGTAAATCAGGCAAACATGTGAAAGAAGCTATTTGAAGTATGGAAGAATTAATTAGATTTAGCATAATGTTTTGCCGAACACCTATATATGCATTTCATAAAGGAGAGATAGTCATTTTTCTTCTTCTGTGACTGACATCTCAGTTTTCTTTTTCACTTGAACTGTAAAGTACATATTTACAAAATGTTATAAACTACTTTTAGAATAATCTCTTTATCACTTTTTTTAAGAATAATGGCCTATTTTCATTTGTTGCAAGTCCTAAATGAAAATTTATGAGATGAATATACCAAAGCTAAATTTAGAATAACCTTGTCTCTTCAATTCTGACTTATGCTAATGTAGCTAAAGAATGTTCATCTAACAGAGTTTAAGCTTAACTTACCCAGTACAACCTTACTGAAACTTTTGTGTTCCTTGCCTCTTCTTAGACGCAAATCGTCTT
>NC_051405.1:40610109-40610492 GCF_015228065.2 Penaeus monodon
ATCTAGCACGGGTATTTTTATGTCTAACTTAACCTTTCTTGCATGTAACCTTACCTTTCGTGTATCCTAATAAATTTATACGTAACCTAACCCAATTGTTTATATCTTTTTTTTTACATTTAACACATCCTTTCCCGTTTCTGACTTTTCTTTGTAGGAATACCTTTTCCATAGCAAATCTTACCTTTCTAAGCTCTCCCAAGAGTTAATTTAACCTTTTTGAATCGAATCTAACATTTTTGATCCTATATGTAACTTTTTCTGTGTCGAACTCAAACTTTCGTATAAAAACTGACTTTTGTTAAACCTAAGCTGACTTTTTCTTACACCTAAACTTACTTTCTTTAACAGTAAACCAACTTGATCTGCGCCTAAAGTCAAAC
>NC_051405.1:40610987-40611164 GCF_015228065.2 Penaeus monodon
ACCTTTCCTCGGTGTTCTACGTCACGATCCTCGAACTGAGCCGTCACCTGCGCTCCCACGAGAGGAACCCACCCGTATGTCAGCCGTTACCCAGACGCCGTGACACCCTTCTGAGTCCTCGTTTCTGTTGCACTAAACGCAGGATCGAAGAGCAAGAGGTACGTGATAATGAAGGGG
>NC_051405.1:40612431-40613651 GCF_015228065.2 Penaeus monodon
AGTACCAAATGTAGATTTTTTTCAGTTTGTTCTACATATAGACTCGCCAAGAAATAAACTGCAGGGTAACTTTAGGTCAGACAGGGAAATTATTGGCACTTAAATAGCGAGCGTCTACTGACAGGTGCATTAGATATTCATTATCATCCTCTTATATCAGCCTCTGTTACCCTCCCTACCGTGAAAACTCATTGTAAGAGAAGGATCGCATTGCCTTTACTACCAGCACTCTGTAGTAGTCGATCTCTTTAAAGAGGATTTAGTCATCATCGGAAAAAAAGAGGATCGAAGGCCACAGGTGAGGGGTCCCTGTTGAACCTCCGTGACGCTAATAAGGAAGGATAAAGACCTGAATCTGTCACCTTCTGACTCCTAGCCTTCTCGGTGCCTAACAAGATTTGGCTCCCGGAGGATCTCTTCGATGGGTTTAGGCTGAGCCAATCCCCGTCGAATTTCCCTTTGGCTGAAACCGAGACGAAGGGGATTTCGCCCGAACGTTTCGGGAAGAATTCGCTTTAGCCGATGGTGTCTAAGGCTACTTCGATTTCTTAGCAGGACGATTCGATCCGCTTGCGCAGCCTAGAATAGGTTTAGATGCTGTTAAAGCTCTCGAAAAAAAACTAAGTCTCATCTTATAGATTTACAATGAGTAAACATTTCAAGATTTTCACAATGTTTGTCAATACACTAGCCCCACAAACCTAGAGGAGAGATCGAATGAAATCCTTTTTTAATAAGCAGAAGAAAAATGCCATTTAAGACGGAGCTCGGAATTTCTACACCGCCCGGAGTTCATAAAACAAGGACATACCTGTAGAGAGTTAGGGCGTGATGGGGAGCCACGTATCAGAGGGCTGGGAGAGTAGGGGCGCTTCCCCTTGACAGCAGAGTGGCACAAACATGAGCATACACCCCTCTCTCTCTCCTTCCTCTCGGTCCCTTCGTCTCTCTCCCTTGCTGTCTCACCCTTGCTCTCTCACCCTTGCTCTCTCGCTTTTTCTCTCATTCCTTTCTCTTCATTCACTTCCTTTCATTACCTTCCTCTCTCTCCCTTCCTCTCATTCCCTTCCCCTCGCTCTTTTCCTCTCATTCCTTTCCCCTCTCTCTCCTCCTCTCATTCCCTTCCTCTCTCTCTCTTCCTCCCTCCCTTCCTTTCTCTCATTTCCTTTCATTCCCTTCCTTTCATTCCCTTCCTCACATTCCTTTCCCCTCTCTCACCT
>NC_051405.1:40614118-40614357 GCF_015228065.2 Penaeus monodon
TTCCCACGTCCTTTTCGTATTTTTTAAACCTTTCGTATCTTTTTGTTTTTTACCTCTTTTCATTTCTTTAGTGTTTCCAGGAAAAAAATAGAAAGGAAAATAAGCGAAATTGTTGGCTGAATTTTTCAAGGGCGTGACAGTAAACCAGAATTCAGGTAGAATTTCATTAATAATTATCCATTGCCTTGACCCAAAAGCATTTCTCCTTCCAACAGAATACATAATGTAAAGCAACTGAT
>NC_051405.1:40614896-40615180 GCF_015228065.2 Penaeus monodon
CAGTCAACCCACGAATTCAACCACCCCGACCCGCCCTAATCACGAAACAAACAACCTCTTTCCATACTTCCACTCCGCAAACCTACATTTTCCTCAGCGAGAGACCACCCGCCCGAGCACGAGGTTTGTCTCACCCTCGTATCTCGCGTCCATCGCGTTGTCATCAGCTCGTCACTTGTCACCGTCTTGCCGCGGCCTTGAATCCCTGCCTGGCCGTCGTATCTGCCTGCAAAAGTGTCGATAGTTTCGCAAGCATCGGCAACCCGAGAGGAGATGCGTGGTAT
>NC_051405.1:40616448-40616674 GCF_015228065.2 Penaeus monodon
ACGCATCGATGGGTCATTTCATCATCATCACGACTGCCTAATTGACTTCCTCGCCTCGTCTTCATTACCGTCTTCTCGATAGGCATTTCCATGATATTTGACTTCAGTTTTTTTTTTCTAGAATTTTAATCAATATATGTTCCTGATGCGATCTCTTTCGCATTCTCTTTGTAATGGACCTGCTGCGCGTGTTGTGCTTTGCTTGTTTCCAATGATACATTTTTTT
>NC_051405.1:40616854-40617190 GCF_015228065.2 Penaeus monodon
ATCTAAATGAAAAGGATATTTTAGAACGATATATACCGGCAACCGAAAATATTGTCTTAATGGGACAGCTGACAGATAGATCGGTTACATCAGAACCCAGAGGTATATTGATTTGTCAGTTATGAACTCAGATATTTTAATATCATCTTATATAAAGTTCTCTACTGAGACACATGGCTCTTACCTGAATTCTTTGATACTACGCATTTTTATTGTGTAATTTTTACAAAGACAGCGAGGGAGAAGAGAGAAGTGCACATACCAGAGGCCAAATAAAGTAACATTAACCAAAACCTGTGGGCGTTATCCTGCTCGAGATCTTCAAATTATGAATAG
>NC_051405.1:40618302-40618870 GCF_015228065.2 Penaeus monodon
GGGGAGGAATGATGATGGAAATTATTTACACTGTTTATTAACGATAATTTCTCAGCATAATTCATTGACTCTAATCGAACCGTAACTTTCTCCCAGACGTCTCAATGAGAGAATCATCGGTCTATTTTGCCGACTTGGCTCACTCAGCGGTTGTCATATCCGTGTGAGAAACTGTCCATTGATTTGTTTCAACAGCCCGATCATTGCACAGTGAGCAAATGCTTCATTCAAAGGAAAAGATGTCAGCTGCCACACGGCCGTAGCCCAGAGTGGATTCTAACTCAACGAAACAACATTAAAATTCCCTTAGACAAGAGTCATTGTGCAAAGCCACGGATATAGCAAGTGTTGTAATCAATGTGACATCAATGTCGAATTATTCTCGGTAAAATTATGTATTTAAGTGTATGACAAAATTAGATCTCTTAAGAAAATGGGCTCAAAATACTGCATGTTCAGGCTATCCATACTTATATAATATCAAAGTGGAATTAAGAGGAAGAGGAGGAAATGGAGAAAGGAGAATAAGAACATACGCAGCAAAGATGGGTATAAAAGAGCCCATTAT
>NC_051405.1:40621414-40621502 GCF_015228065.2 Penaeus monodon
GATACTATTTTTGAAGCTGTGTTCTCGCCAAATATTTTCTGAAAATCACTTCATATTCTTACCGAATGGCTTTCGAAAATGCTGTATT
>NC_051405.1:40621525-40622087 GCF_015228065.2 Penaeus monodon
TCATTAAATTTTCGTTTCCTAATAAGTTAATATCAAAGTGTGTTGAATAAATTTAAAAAAAAAATCTTATATAGATTTAGGAGAATATCAGTACCACGAAAGTATCAGTAATCGGAATAAATCTGATATTAATTAGAATACATAAGTAAGATTTTTTTTCTTTTTTTTACATGTGAGATTCTGATTCGATAAACTGGTACACACGAGCAAGAAATATTTAGATATTTAGATAATCTACATCTATAAGAAATATTGATAATGCATTGTTAATATAGATGAATTAATAAAAAAATATATACAATGTACATCATATTGTTGATAGACGGTAAAAACTGTTATCGAAAAAGTATCAAAAGCAAATATATTCAAATTTTGAATAGGGATGTTGTTTTTCAAGAAATTAAGTCATTAAATGGTAAAGTGTCTGAAAGTTAAAACTCTCGTAATTCTTTTTAAAAATCTGAAGTTTATCCGAACCTTATTCTACATAGTTAAATACAACACAAAAACAATACGTAATAAAGTTTTCCTTTTCACAGAATATGTAATATATCAGGTGATG
>NC_051405.1:40622626-40622737 GCF_015228065.2 Penaeus monodon
AGTTTCTATTTGTGTCGCGTTTATGTCTCTACTAATAACATACCCGCATCCAGGACTGTATTACTATTATCCATATTTGGAAATATGCTGTAAGATTATTTCCAACGAACT
>NC_051405.1:40623009-40623437 GCF_015228065.2 Penaeus monodon
CCCTTTAGGATGACGAAAACAAAATCCCGGTACAGGTGCCAAACCCATGTGGGGGACGTAAAAAATTCCCGCGGTTTGGGCCATGCCAAAACCCTTGGGAGGGACGAACACATTCCCGGGATATAGCCATGCCAAACCCCTTGAGGATGACGAAAAACATTCCCGGGTTTATAGCAGTCCCAATGACCTGGGGAAATAACGTAAACACTCCCGGAAAAGGGCAGTGCCTTTAAAACCATGAGGAGGACGTAACACTTTCCCCGCGGATATAGAGTCCCATGACCCGGGAGAGCATGGGGGAGGGGGGGGACGTAAAAAACACTCCCGCAAGTTTATGGGTATACCAAAACCCTTTGGGAAAAAACGTAACCCCACCCCCCCAATTGTAGGGAAAAAATTGGGGGGGGTTTTTACAAAACAAAACACGG
>NC_051405.1:40623475-40623670 GCF_015228065.2 Penaeus monodon
GATGTACGACCAGCCCTTTCAGAATACGTTAAAAATTTTACCCCTAAACGTAAATTTTCCCCACCCGGAAGGATGCTTTTTAAACCCATGAGGGGAATGAAACACACCTAAAATTTTGCATTTTTGTTTAAATTTCTTCAACCTCTATGGAAAAAAAAAAAAAAAAGGCTTTTATTCGGTACATCATAGGTACGA
>NC_051405.1:40623715-40623783 GCF_015228065.2 Penaeus monodon
ACACATTTTTTTTTAAACTTTTATTAATAGTCAAATCTCACACACTTTACACACACAAAACACAAAAA
>NC_051405.1:40623915-40626335 GCF_015228065.2 Penaeus monodon
AACCCATCAAAAAAGGGACATGGATTTAGAGTTATAAAATCTTCTTCCTCACCTTTTCATTATACTTTAATGAATGAGCTACTGTAAGGCTCTTTGACACATCATAATCTCTTTCTCACCCATCATCATTCATCTCACATGTAGTTTCACGTGGAAAAAAACCATTAAAAAACTCTGACAGACCCGATTTGAAAAAAAATTACTATCGGTTAAAAATTTCTCGTTTTTCCCCCACAAATACATTAAAATCAGAGAATCATAGTATTACATTTGTTTGTTTTTCCTTTTTTTTCCACTCTAATATTTCCTCCCCTCCCCCTTTTCCCTTTCCCGGGGTTTTAAATTCGCTAATAGGAAAAGGATCCCCATAAGCAACACTTTCTTGAGGGGGAAATTGAGAAAAATTTTTATCATAAAAGGGTTATAAAACCTTTTTAAAACCTTTTCGTGTTGAAAAACTTTACCCCTTTTTTTTTAAAAGGATAGAATGCGGATAAACTTAGATCAAAAATTTAAAAAATGCCCTTTAAAAACATCTCATTTGAAAGTCTTTTTTTCTAAACCCTCTGGGAATACCTTTCAAGCAATTTCACATTTGTCACCCTTCGAGTAAAACAGATCCTTTTTCGGGGTAAACACACGACCCCTTGATAAGTGAGCCCCGTCTCGATTCATAAAAGCCCAAGTGCCCTTTTGCGTTTTATAAATTAAATGGTCAGCGGGAAAAGGGTTCGAGCGATCGATAAAAATCTTTTAAGGATATTTAAAAAGCTCATTTTTCAAATCTTCAATCCCAGAGATAAAAAAAAAGCCGTCAGGGCCCACAATAAATGAGAGAAGCACGTTCTCCAAAATTTGATCTTTCAAAACCCCGTATACCAAAAAATGATAAAAATGATACTTAACTAGACAAAATGTGGTACCCAATATATTGGGGTTTGGCAATAAACAATGGGAGTTTTACTGAAGGAAATTTTACCAAAATTTTTCGAAAGGGGAAAAATCATCCTCGGAAAGGGGGATCCCCTGGAACAGCAGTGAGAAATTTCCCTTTTTTGGGTAAAAAAATTTTTTTTTCCCGGGATCTTTAGGGGTTTAGAAAACCCATCCCCCAAAAATACTATTACTAAAAACTTTTGAACCCCCATCTGCCTCCCTTTTCACCACAGCCGTGTCTTTTCCCGACTTTACCTCAAAATAAAAGGCTGGGGGGAATTTTTTTTCTGAGCAAAGGAAATAGACAGAGTGCACCGAGAAACTTCCAAACCTGGGCGTCTCAATAATTGAAAAAAATAAAGTGAAACGAGGTAATTGTCGGGGGAGAGTAAAGGGAAAACAATTTTTTTTTTTGGGCGAGGGATTTCAATGACGATAAACCTTTTAGTTTTTTTTGATAGTCAGAAACAGCTTAAAGTCTATATTCAAATGTTTTTAAAAGCTAGGGGTAACCCTTTGGGTTCTTTTTGCACCTCCGAGGACCCCCAGAAAGGTTCTAGAGCACCCAAGTAGGATACCCGGGGCATAAGGTTATGATTAGAAATACCTTTCTCTAAAAAAATTGCTTTTCCCTTACTTTTAAATTTCCCCGAAGTCCCCTCCCGGGAAGTTATAAACCATGCGGGCATGCTTTAAAGGGGATTTTGAAACAATTTTAAAGACTAAATTGTCTTTTTGTTTTGCTGCAATTTTACCTAGTCCGTTTTTTTCGATAAAAAAAATTGGGGAACAACGTTTGAAAAACCCCCTTAACGTTATCCAATTTATTTTTTCTCAAAACCCGGGAATTTCCGATATCAGCTCAACAAAAATTTTTGCCTCGACTTTAAAAAAGAATCAAAACCGAAATCAGGTAAGGTTTACATAACAACAAAAGCCGAGACAAAACTATCACGAGGCGGGGCTCGCCATAAAGAAAAAACAATCAGCTAACATTCCTACGTCGCAAACTAAATAGCAAAAGAAAGTAATCGCGCAGCAAAATTAAACCCCGCATAATCGACAAGGGGTCGAGCGCGTCTGTTAACCTCATCTGAAATGTGCCCTGAGTAAAAACACTTTTAAAAAAAAAAATCTTCTTGCGGGGGGAGCGATGCTTTCCCCATTTGGGTTTTCTTTAATTAAATAATTTTTGTTTCCGATAGAAGAAAACCCAATGGGAAGGTGGGAAAGGGGGATGATTCATATTTTTCGAAAAAAACAAGGCTCCCCGGATTTCAGTGTGATTTTTTTAAAAAATTTTCCTAGATTTAGACTCATAAAAGCCATAACCCGGGAACCCCCAAAAGCCCCCAATTTCGAACTGAAATTTTTTCCCCCTTGTTTGAGTGGGCCCCTGAATCGATATGTAAAGGAAATTTCCTTTTAAAAAAAATAATAGATATATCATGGGTTTAAAAATTAGAGCTAAAACAGGTAATAGG
>NC_051405.1:40626371-40627919 GCF_015228065.2 Penaeus monodon
GGGTTTAAAACCTGGGGTAAAGGGGAAAACATCCCACCTAAAAAAATTTTTTCGACGCATCAGTGCCATGATGCGTTTTTTTCCGCTCCTTCGGAAAAAGGGGTACCCCCACACACGGGTTTGCACCCCCTCTTTTAAACCCTTCGGTATCCCCCGTAATGTGAAGAGGGTAGTGGGGAAAATATTTTTTAATACCACCCAAACAATAAATCTTTCAAGAAATGAGTCGATGCATCGGGACCCACAATACTGAAAAGAATCTAGACTCTCCCCTCCCTTCTAGGGAGAATAAAAACTATATGAAATCCCTCGTGCATCGCCTTTACACCAGAGTTTTAGTTAATCCCCAAACATTTTTTATCAGCAAGGGAATTCCATATAAAAGACAGCTAATGTGAGGGGGGAAAAGTTTTTATGTGGTTTGAAAAAAATCGGTAACTCCCGGGATTAGGAAAAAAAAGGGTTTTGAAAAAACGTCCCAGACTTACAATCTCGTCTTTAAAAAACATTGGTAAATCACAGCGTTAGACAAAACCCGACAAAAATTTTTCTTAACAGATCGCGTAAATCGCGATAAATTAGGTAAAAAACCCTAAATGAGAACCAGGGGGACTTCTAAAAAATAACAAAGGAACAATTCCATTGGGGGATTTATCTAATCCTTCTTTGCTAAAGTAATCAGGGTTTTTCGGGGAAAATCCTTTTTTAATATTTTTATAAAACCGGAAAACGAGGAATTGGATTTCATTTTGTAAATGAAAAGGAAAAAGTTTAAAGTTCCCCAATTTTTGCAATTTTTTCCCATGCAATTTTTTGCTTATAATCCCCCAAAATTAAACCATCTGTTATGGTTCCCCTCCTCTAAAATATACTCCCAAACTCAAAATTTCCACTTCTTAACCATAATTGGGTGATCTTCTAAAATCGGGTATATTTCGAGACTTTGTAAAAAAACAACCATTTTTTTCAAATTTAGGGTTGAATACGCATTTTTCTCCCTCAAAACCCCTTCGGGAAAGATAAAAATCCCCGATTTTTGAATAAGGCCCATTTGTGTGAGCTTTTTTTAAAAACCCCGAACCCTTTTCATTTTTCGCAAAGCAATTTTTTCTAATCGATGAGGGGGATTTTTGGTTTCCATTCTTTCAATGAGTCAAAAAAATCTTCATTAAAATTTTGTTTTGATAGGATGAAAAATGTTAGGCCCCCCCCCCCCCTGTATTTTCTTTTTGGAAACATAAATGGAAATTCCGATCAGTTTTTTATAATGGGAGACGGTTTCCCCCCAGGTTTCCTATGGTAATCAGCTTTTTCCCGGGAAAAGTATCCAAATTTTAAAACAGAAAAAAACCCGTTTGGGTCATGTGAACTTTTTTTGGGAATAAAAAAATTTTAAAACAAAACCCCAAAACCCCCCCCCCCCATATAGGGCACTCTATTTTGGCTGATTGGGGGCCTTTCCCCATCCATCATAAAACCTAAAAATTTTACAGAAATTTATATGCGGTTTTTGGAAAGGGATGGGGGTTACTAAAAAGACCTTGAGGG
>NC_051405.1:40628007-40628471 GCF_015228065.2 Penaeus monodon
AAAACATCCTCTCGTAATAAAATTTTTATATTTCCATATTTTTTTTTCAATGTTTTTTTTTGAACCAAAATAAAAAATTTTATCAAATTTTACAGGGGGGTGTGTTTGTTTTGTTTTTCGCCCGAGCGGATCATTGTGGGGCAGGAGTTCAAACTGGGGAAAACAGAGCGGGTCAGGGAAATTTTAGTAAAGCAGTACAAGGAAAATTTTGGGAAAGGGTGTTATAGGGGGAAAGGGAAAAAACCCCGGATAAAAACCCAAGGGAAATAACCCCAAACCTCGGGGTACCCTCAAAATATTTCGACCTCTCTTTAAGTTACTCCCCGTCTTAAAACTTTTTGGCTAATTTTACACGATAATTATAGAAACCTCTATAAATTCTCAAATTTTTTGCAATGGTTTTTCCCAAAAGGGAGGGACATGAAAATTTTAAGCGTCATATGAAAAACGCAAATGCTTTTATC
>NC_051405.1:40628493-40629517 GCF_015228065.2 Penaeus monodon
TCGTGATATACCATTAAACGCACTTTACTTACATCTCCTTCGTCAGCGCGACCCTGTCTAAAAATTGAATTTTTAGGGAGACGTATTTGGAAAAACAATTAGCCTCCAATTTTGTAGGTGCATAAAACAGCTGGGGGTTTGAAAAGAAAAACCTTTTTCGTCCCTTTTGGGTTTTAAATATAGATACTCGCATTTTTTCCGAAGTACAGTTTTATCCCGAAAATTTCACAACAATAAACCCCCACCAGCAGGGATAAAAATGGATGTAAAAAAAAAACATCATTGGGGGGATATGAAAATTTTTTCATCCCCTTCCCGGGGTTTCGGGGGGTTTTTAAAGATTTATACCAAGATCAAAAAAGCGTCGAGATATTACGCTCGACGATTTTAGAGGTTTTTTAAAGGGAAAAGGTAAGTTTCCCACTCCCCACACATGTAAAAAAAAAGCGCTTTCCCGTCGAAAAATTTTCCACCGAAACCACGTGCGTTTTTGGGTGTGGTTTAGGCGATTTGAACACTAGAAGATAAAAACGGCAATATTGGGTATTTATTGGGGTGTATTAATGCGCTTGAGATACATGCAAAAGTGCTTTCCGCAAAACCCCGGAAAAACTGCATCAGAAATCGCCAAAGCGCTTTTTTTAGTTTTTAAATCCAAAGGGCCCTTTAAGGGAAAAGGCGGGGACTTTTACCGACCCGGAACCGAATTTTAGTATAGGGTTTTTGAAAAAATTCTAGGGAAAAGAAGATTATTCTATATAGCCCCTACAGCCAAAAAATAAGAGTGCTTGAGGGGAAAAAAACCATTAGAATGAAAAAGGGGAAAATTTTATCGATATCATTACTCTCAAAAAATCCCATTGAAATATATCATGTTTTACCAGTATTGTAAACGCCTATAACGAAGGAAAAAAAGATCACATAGAACTCCCGAAAAAATAGAAAAAAAATTAGTTTTTTAAAAGGGCGGGGCAACGAGGGTTTGGGCGAAAAAGGGCCCGGTAGGCAGGCGGGGGGGGAAGAG
>NC_051405.1:40629541-40631087 GCF_015228065.2 Penaeus monodon
GAGGAGGCGGGGGGGCGGAGGGGCCCGGCCCGGTTTTTTCGCAAACCCGTCGTGCCCCCCTTTTGGGAAGAAAATTTTTTTTCTGTTGGTGTGGGGATTTCTTTTATGGGGATCATGTACCCTTTCGTTATAGGCGTTTAAAATATCTGGTAAAACATCGAATATTTCAATTTTATTTTTGAGATTTTAAAAGATATCGAAAATTTTCCCCTTTTAGTGCTAATGGTTTTTTTCCGTCGGGAACTCTTAATTTTTTGGCTTTTGGGTGCTTATGAATAATTTTCTTTTCCTCTAGTATTTTTTCAAAAAAAAAACAAAAATTTGGGCCCGGGATCGGTAAATGCCCCCCGACTTTCCTTTAAAAGGGTTTTCCCGGATTTAACACTAAAAAAAAAGGCTTTGGCGTTTTCTGATGCATTTTTCCGGTTTAGCGGATGCACTCGCAGTATCCCCGAAAGCGCATTAATACAAACCCAATAAATACCCAAAATTGCAGTTTTTAGCTTCTAGTGTCTCAAACGCCTAAAAACCCCACGCTAAAAAACGCACGTGGTTTCGGTGGGGAAATATTTTTCACGGCGGGAAAACGCTTTTTTTACATGTGTGGAGGGTAAAATTCTTCTCTTTAAAAATCCTCTAAAAAGTCGTCGAGGGGGTAATATCTCGACGTTTTTTGTGCTTTGGGATAAAACTTTAACACCCCGAACCCGGGGGGGCGATGAATAAATTTTCATATACCCGCGAAAGATGTTTTTTTTTACACCATTGAATCGTGTGGGGGGTTTTATTGTTTTGATAATGTCGGTTTTAAAAAATGTATTCCCCCCCCCCGGGAAAAAAAAGCGAGTATTATTTAAAACCCAAAGGTACGAAAAGGTTTTCTTTTCAAAAACCCCAGCGTTTTAGGGAAACCCACAAAAATTTGGAGGCTAATTTTTTACCAAAAACGTCTCCTAAAAATTTAATTGAGACAGATCGCGCGACGAAGGGGATGTAAATATGTAGCGTTTAAAGGGATATCACGATTTTTTTTTGTTTTGTTGATAAATGAATTCGCGGGATCAGTATGCCCCTTTAAATTTTCAATTTTTTTTCGGGGCCCTTGGTAAACCTATTGCAAAAAAATTTTTTAGAATTTTTAGAGGTGCTATAATTATCGTTAAAAATTAGCCCAAAAAGTTTGAAGACGGAGAGTACTAAATGTAGGGATCGACTATTTTGAGGGGTACCACGAGGTTGGGATGTTATTCCCCTTTTTATTATCGGGGGTTTTTCCTTGGGCCCCATATAACAGCCGTTTCAAAATTCTCCTTTTTAAAGCTTTTTAATTCCCCGGGGGGAGCTCTGTTTTCCCCCAGTTTGAAATCCTGCTACAATGACCGACCCCCCCCCGGGCGAGGAAAAAAAAACAAAAAACACCCAAAAATGTAAAAATCGATAATTTTTTATTCATTATTCAAAAACAAAAAAAATTGAAAAAAAGTAGGGGGATATAAAATTTAATTTCGAGGGATGGTTTTAAAAATACATACATACACCCCAAAAA
>NC_051405.1:40631129-40634875 GCF_015228065.2 Penaeus monodon
ATAACAAAACACACACACCCCAAACAAAACCCAATTTTTTGAGTAAACCTATTCCACAAAAGCATATAAAATTTTGCTGTAAAGATTTTGAGGTTTATGATGGGCGATGGGGAAGGGCCCCCCCAAACAAAAAACATTTTGAGTTTGGGATTATGGGGGGGGGGGGGTTTTGGTTTGTGTTTTTTCATTTTTTGATTTCCCAAAAAATGTATCCCCATGGGCCCCATCGGGGTTTTTTGTTAAATTTGGAATACTTCCGGAAAATGCTGATTACACCCTAGAGAAACAAATGGGGTTTGTCTTCCCCTTATAAAAAATTGACGGAATTACCCCTTTATGTTTCCAAAAAGAACATACAGGGGGGGGGGGGGTTCCATATACATTGTCAAAGCCAACCCAAAAAAAATATCATAATTTATGATTTTAATGAACTCATTGACGAAGGAACCAATAACCATCAAAAACATTTGAAAAATTTCCTTTGCGAAACGAAGGCTACGGGTTTTTTAAAAAAAGCGTCAAACAAATGGGCGCTTTTTCAAAACTCGGGGATTATATATCTTACCCCAAGGAGTTAGAGGGAGAAAAAGGTATTAAAAACCCCCCAACCCCCCCAAAAATATGGGTGTTATTACAATGTCTCGAACTATAAACCAATTTTTGAAGATCACCCAATTTTGGTTAAGAAATGCGATTGTGAGTTGGGAGTTATTTTAGAGGGGGGGGAACCATAAAAGATGGTTTAAATTTTTGGGGATTATAAGCCCAAAAATTGCAGGGGGAAAAAAATTTTCAAAATTGGGAATCCTTTAATTTATTTTTCCCCTTTTTATTTACAAAAAGACTCCCGATTCCTCGGTTGCCGGGTGATAATGATAATAAACAAGGAGTCCCCTGAAAAGCCATGATTACTTTTGCAAAGAAGGGATTAGATAAATACCCCAAGGAATTTTCCTTTTTTATGCTAGGAGAGTCCCACTGCGTTTTCATTCAGGATTTTTACCTAATTTTATCGCGATTTAACGGGCCCCCCCCTTTTTTGAAATTTTATTGCGGTTATGTTAAAATGCTTGAGTGACCAGATGTTGTTTTGACGAGCATTGTAAAGTCTGTGACGTTTTCAAACCCTTTTTTATCCAATCCAGGTTTGTTACCCATTTTTTTTTCACATCCACCCTAAAAAACTTTTCCTCCCTCACATGTAGCTGTCTTTTATATGGAAGCATTGCTGATAAAAAAAATGTGGGGATATAACTAACAACTTGGTGTAAAGGGGATGCATGAGGGTTGCATATAGTTATACTTTATAGATAGAGAGGGTAGAAATCATAGTTTTTTTTCAGTATTGTGGGCCGAGCATCGACCATTTCAAATTTAACCCATTTTTTTTTGTTTGGGGGGAGTATTTAAAAAAAAAATTCCCCAATACCCCTTCACATGACGGGGGAATCCGAAAGTTCAAAGAGGCAAAGGGGCTGCTGGGTGTGCGGTACTCGTTTTTGAAGGAGCGAGGAAAAAAATTTGACATCATTTGGGCACATGATGCGTCGAAACAATTTTTTAGGTGCATTTTTGCCCGGTTTTAACCTTGGGTGCGAAAACCCCCAAAAAACCCCATACCTGTTTTAAACTCATAATATGAGCCCATGATAATCTATTAAATTTTTTAAAGGGAAATTTAAATGACATATCGATTCAGGGTTTACTCAAATAAAAGGGGAAAAAATTTTTCAAGTTCGAATTGGGGACCCGGGGGGTTTTGGGGAAATATGGCTTTTATGAGTGTAGTCTAGCGAAAATTTTTTAAGGGCCACACGAGGCAGGGGGGCCTTTGTTTTATTCGAAACATATGAATATCACCTTCCAGCGTTCCAAAGTTTAAACTTCTATCGGGGGGAAACCAAAAATTATTTAGATGACGAATCCCCAAAATGGGGAAAGCACGCTCCCACCGCAAGAAGATTTTTTTTTAAATGTGTTGAAACCCGGGGCACATTTCAGAGGGGGGATTATCAGCACGCGCCGGGCCCTTTGCGTTATGCGGGGGGTACTTTGCTGCGCGGTTCCCTTTTTTGTATTTGTTTTCGACGTAGGGGAAAGTTAGCTGATTTTTTTTTCATGGCGAGGGCCTTTCCTGGGGTGATAGTTATGGTCTCGGCTGTGTTTATTTTTGTTTTCCTTACCCGGATACGGTTTTTATGCTTTTTTTTAAAGTCGAGCAAATTTGAAATTTAGCTGATATCGGATTTTTGGGGGAGAAAAATAATTAGAGTAAAAGTTAGGGGGGGGTTTTTCAATCGTTGTTTGCAATTTTTTTATGGTTATAATAAGGAACTAGGTTAAAAATTTTCAGCAAATCAAAAAAGACAATTATAGTTTTTTAATTTATTTCAATGCTTTTCGCATGCTGCATGAGTTATAAAATTACCCGTAGGAGACATTTGGGAATTAAAAGTAGGAAAGCAATTTTTTTTGAGAAAGGTATTGTAATCTAATCTGATGCCCAGATATCCCACTTTGGGGTGTCATAGATTTCCTTTCTGGTGTCCCCGGGGCGCAAAAAGAACAGATGAATTACCCCTAGCTTAAACATTTTAATATTTGACTTTAAGCTGTTATCGACTATCAGAAAAAAATAATAGGTGATCGTTTAATTGAAATCCCCCGCAAAAAAAAAGAAAATTTGTTTCCTTTTAAATTTTCCCCCAGACCCCAAATTTCCCGTTTCCCCTTCAGTTGTTTCAATTATGAGACGTAGGTTTGGAAGTTTCTCGAGTGCACTTGTCTATTATTTTCCCTTTTCCCAGAAAAAAAATTCCTTGAGCCCCTTTTTAGAGGTAACGTCGGGAAAAAAGAGCACGAGCGTGGGAAGAGCAAAGGGAGATGGCGTTCAAATGTTTGGGGAAAATATTTTTGGGGGATGCTTTCTAAACCCCCTAAATAGATCCCTGAAAACAAAATTTATTTTTAGAAAAGGAAATTTCTCACGCTGTCAGAGAAAACCCCATTTTCCCGGGGGATGATTCCCCTGCGAACAAATAGGGTACTTACCCTTTATAAAATCCCCCTTTTTTATAAAGAAACCCAACCCCAATTATTGGGTAAACCCCATTTTTGAAACTAGTTAAAATATCATTTTTATCATTTCTGGTATAAGGTTTTGAAAGATCATTTTGGGGGGAACGGCTTCTCTATTTAAAGGGGCATGACGGTTTATTTTTTTTTTCTGGAGATTGAAGATTTGAAAAGTTTAGCTTTTTTAAACTATCCATTAAGAGATTTTATCGATGCCGAAAATTTCCTGGTGACCATGAATTTTATAAAACAGAAGGGGAAAAGGGCAAATTGGACTTTTATGAATCGAGACGGGGCATCAACCCTTTTCAAGGAGGTCGTGGTTTTTCGCCCGAAAAAGTACTCTGGGTTTTTTCGAAGTGACAAATGTGAAAATTGCTGTGGAAAGGTTTTTCCCCCAGAGTTTGGAAAAAAAGACTTTCACAGAGATGTTTAAAGGGCATTCTTTTTTAAACCAGATCATAAAATTTATCCAGAAATTTTATCCTTAATAAAAAAAGGGGGGGGTGTTTACAACACGAAATGTTAAGAGAGGTTGAGAAATTTTATGATAAGAGATTCTATCTCAATTTTCCAAAAAAAGTGTTTTTATGGGGTATCCTTTTTCCCATTTGCGATATTTAAGCCCCGGGAGGAAAAAGGGGAGGAGGAGGGGAAAATATTAAAAGTGG
>NC_051405.1:40634900-40635045 GCF_015228065.2 Penaeus monodon
TGTAATACCTTTGTGATTAAACTAAGTTATAATGTATTTTGGGGGAAAAGCGAGAAAAATTTTAACCCATAGTTTAAATTTTTTTGCAAAATTTATGATACTGTCGAGAATTGTTTAAAAGTTTTATCCCCGTGAAGTTTCCCTG
>NC_051405.1:40635090-40635216 GCF_015228065.2 Penaeus monodon
TCAATTTAAACCTTAAAGTTTGCTCATTCCCTTAATGGGGAAAAGATGAAGAAGGGAGGAAGAAGATTTTTTTAACTCTAAATCCATGTCTTTTTGATGGTTTTTTATGATTTTTTTTTTACCTGT
>NC_051405.1:40635345-40635616 GCF_015228065.2 Penaeus monodon
ATTTGAAAATAAATTTTTAAAATAAGATGTGGGTTTTTGTATATTTAAAAATATGTTAAATAGTGATGTATTATTTTTACGTACCCATGATTTTACCGAAAAAAATGCCTATGTTTATAGAGGTTGGGAAAAAATTAATCAAGAATTTCAATAGTATGAGGGTGGTTTATCCCATATGGAGTTAAAAGATCCTTTCAGGGTGGGGAATGACGTCAGGAGGGGTTTTTGTAAAAAGAAATTTTGAAGGGGTTTGGGCGTGACACAAGATTTT
>NC_051405.1:40635654-40635991 GCF_015228065.2 Penaeus monodon
GCGGTTATGTTTGTAACCCAAACACCTAAATTTCGGGGGTGGTTTAAAAGTTATTTCCCCCAATTTTCTTGGGATAAAACCCCATCTTGCGGGAGGTTTACGTTTATCCTCAGCCATCCTCAGGGTTTATGGCACTGCATTTTCCGGGGAATTGTTACGGGAAACCCAGGTTTTGGCAATGCTATATCCGGGGGTGTGTTTTCGTTTTTCCTCGAGGTCATTGCATGTATATCCGCGGGGAAAGTGTTACGGGCATCCTCAAGGTTATTGGGGATGGCAATCCCCGGGGGAAAGGGTTACGTACCTCAAGGGTTTTGGCATGGCATATCCCCGGGAA
>NC_051405.1:40636398-40636661 GCF_015228065.2 Penaeus monodon
TCTCCCTCGCTCCTATTTCAGTGCTCTTTAAACGACTCAAAGTTACCTACAACCAGCCGCCCCCTCTCCATTAGCGGTAGAGAGAGCTTTGGGTGACCTGTGGTAAAAAGCCTGTAATTCTGGAAAGCATAGCACGTTGATCTCCTGATGATAGATGCCTACCCTTCAGCTGTCACGTGTTTAAGATAGTTGTTGTTACCAGAGGAACAGAAGGGAATAATAACGGGGCAGAATAAGGCAATGTGAAATGAGAGAATTCAACG
>NC_051405.1:40637011-40637523 GCF_015228065.2 Penaeus monodon
GAAACAAACTATTATTCGTGGCTATACGCAGGGAAGGAGGGAAAGACAGAGAGAAAGGCAACACACACTTGACTGAGCTTGAGTCAAAGTGATGCTAATGTGGGCGGGTGTATTTAAATACTTGTTTATCCCTTGTATACGCTATGATAATAAACCTAAGTGGATTTACTAAGAATATAGGACAAGCAATATAGTTATTCATAGAAAATAACTTACTCAACTCTTTGACTTTCATTCAAACACGCCTGGTATATACGAAAAGAACTTTAGTTATAGCATAAACACGAGCAGTTCAAGAGTTACAAAATAAACTTGTTATAGTTTGATTACCTTGTGGCTGCAGAATATTTCATTATCGTTTCAAACTTAACTAACCTGACGAAATCTGTTAGTGAGCTCAGTGAACCGTTGCAGACTCTTTCTTTAGGATTTTATGTGACCAAAACAAACCTCCACAACAAAGTTATTCGGAAATATCAACCCAGAACTGAATAGACAGAAAGTTTGGCATA
>NC_051405.1:40637557-40637878 GCF_015228065.2 Penaeus monodon
ATTCCCTATGAAGTTTATTTAACTTGATACAACCTCTTCACTTCTCTTCTTAACACGGGTTATCGTATATTTCTCATTTGTTTACTTTCTGAGAACGTTAATTATATTTTTCCTCTGTTTGTTTGTTTTTTCCCAAGATCCTTACTATGAAAGGTAGAAAAGAATGCTCATTTATCTGGAAGTAACCTTATCACACAGTGTTATATCGGCAGGTATATGTTTGTGATAAAGAACATCCACCTCAAGGTTGCCTGGCGTCTGTTGTTCCTTCTTCCTCTCATCTCAAGATCCAGGCTTCTTAAAAGCCTATCGAAGCATAAA
>NC_051405.1:40638202-40638465 GCF_015228065.2 Penaeus monodon
TCTGTATGCGTGGGTGTCTGTGTGTCATCTTTGTGATTTTATGTTTATGTGCACTTTGACGAACCATACTTTTAAGTGAGAGATCGGTTCGTAGTAGGTAAAAAAAAAGTTTTGAATGCTTGCACCTAAACATTTATTTTAACTTGGATATTCATGTATTTAAACAATTAATGATCAAAGCAGCGCCAGGTTCGACATCTGACGAGAAAATCCTCATGTAAATATTTAAACAAATAATCACTCAACCAATGTCAAGCAACCAA
>NC_051405.1:40638935-40639168 GCF_015228065.2 Penaeus monodon
TTTTACCTTTACGTTCCAAATATCTAGCAAAGCGTTTAGACAACAAGCCTGCGTTCAGCTCACACGACCGAAGCCAGCAGAGACCCGCGTTGCCAAGTTAAATTGCTAACTAAACCTGATATGCATTTAGAACGCCTATCTCGGACAGACACTCCATGATAACGCGAGGTCGTTCGTCGTGTCAAATTTGGAGGTCTCTTTGAACTTCTCATAACGATGGAAAACGTGTACTG
>NC_051405.1:40639222-40639550 GCF_015228065.2 Penaeus monodon
GTCATGGGTTAATTGTGCATGTTACTGTGCATGTTCTGATAATATTTTTTCTATCTCTTTTTTTTTTTTTGGAACGTGTACTGTGTATGTTCTGAATGGTTTTTCACATTTCTTTTTTTTTCTTTGGGTCATGGGTCTTTGAAACCCTGATAACGAAGGAAAACGTGTACTGTGCATGATAAGTTTTTTCATGGGTCTTTGAAACGTGTACTGCCCATGTTCTGATATTTTTTTCTTCTATAATTTTCTTTTTTTTTCTTCTTTTTTCTTTGGTCATGGGTTTTTGAAATTCTGGTAACTTGTTGTTCATGTATCTCTGATCCTCAAA
>NC_051405.1:40639620-40639828 GCF_015228065.2 Penaeus monodon
AAATTAATTTGTCTCCTTTTCGTTCCCAAACACAAAAAGGGGTAATGAAGTGAACATGTTTAAGGATATTCTGAGGATCTTATCGTTGTATTCAAAGTTCTGGTGAAGTTCGCATTAAGAAGGACATAAATCTCACTGGATATGATTATTATTCAATATACCTGTTTCTTTAGTAATATACTTATATATCTCTTGATATAACCCCCCC